>NC_143581.1:113852293-114162627 GCF_048544385.1 Mastigoproctus giganteus
ATTCCTGCTCCCTCTTTCAAAACAGTCCGAACACGTGCAGCCACCAGCCAACATCCATTTACTGTCCAACTTCAAACTCACAGAACCAACTTTTCATCTTCCTCGTTTATTCATTCAACTGCCATTTTCTGGAACAACCTTCCTTCGTACGTATTTCCTGAAAATTACAGTTTACAGAAGTTCAAGTCCAATGTCAACCAATATCTTCTTTCGTCTTCTCAACCTCCAACCCAAGCACGGTACTAAGTACTATAGGTTCTAATACCTCTCGTGTTTGGGGTTTACATAAAAGAAAAAAACTGTTTAAACCAGTGGTCTCCAAAGTGGGGTGTGCGAGATAATCCTCAATAAAATCGTGAGGGCTGTTTTTCACACCGATATATAATCTAGATATAATTCATACCTTGTAAATTATTTATTAATAAAAGAAATAGTATTGAATTACATTTACTACACTTGTTACATTAATGATTTCCTATCATTTGCACTTTAAAAAATGTCCAATACAATTGATTCTTTAAACTGAAAGTAAAGTGCTTGAATTTGTAAACATTTAATGCATATTATCTCTTTAAACAAGGATTTAACCCCTTCCTACTAGTTTGCTACAGACATATCATAAGGTTGTCCCTAGGTACAAAAATAAAATAATTGTAAAAGCTGGATATGACTGGCTTAGTTATGGTTCTTTGCAATTCAGGAGAGCCACTTCAAACAATAAAATTCACTACACAAATTCTTGAATGCATCTGACAGTTTGCATCTGTAGTAGTCCTATTGTACCTTTATTGAAAAGTGCATCAGTTGTAAAACTGATCATAGTTATAATTATAGATGTGGCCTATCTGTTAATATACATGTAAGTATACATTAATTAAGCATAGTGGCTATAAACTCATACATACCGATCAGCGAAATACTGAGTAGCAACATCTCCAATTGCAAGTTTGGAGAGCACAACCATGGCACCACTTTCATATATCTTTTCCAATTTTTGATACAAAATATTCCACTCAGCATCAACAATATTTTGATATTCCTAGAAATAAATTCAGAATATAACCAAATGTACCTATTACTTTAGGGCATGCAAACTATTTATTTACATTACTTGGTCCTCCGGGAGCACAAGGAATCATGAAGAAAGCAGGTGGTATAATGGTTGTATATAATAATTTTATGGTGCAAACACTGATAAGGTTTGTTTTGTAGTGTACAGGTCCAGTTTCCAATAAAGTAAAATCTCTTATCTCAGTATGTGAAAATAAGATATGAAAAAAAAAAAAAACTGAACCAAATTAAGCCATTTGGTCCCTTAATAAGATATGAAAAATTTTAAAATTCAGCCATTGTTTATGAATTACTATTGTATATATTGATTTACTGGCTGGTATTAAGAAGGGTAAAAATGACAGAAATATTTATAAAGATATAGGAAGAATCATGTGGATTTGAAGAGGAGACTGGTGATGTTCCAACTCTTGACGTATGAATAAGCATGGAAAGTTTAGTCACCTAACTGCCAAACTTGTGGAAGTTCTTATTGACCATTTAGTAAATTCGGGATTTAAATAATGAATAAGGCTTCACATATTTCTAATCTGTAAGAGGATAATTTATCAATAGTGTAAGGCAAGTTTAATTCTGTAGTACAATCAAATTAAGAGATGCAGTTTTTTTTTAAATTTTAGTGTCATAATATTCTTTAAAGCATGTAAAACAAAATAATTTTTTAAAAGTATACAACAGATACCATTCAAGTAGAAAGATTAATAATACATACTGCTGCACACGAGAAAATCCTTATATATAGATAACATTTAAACCGATTAGCTATATGATAATAATGAAAGTATGTTTGCTTTCATTATTATCATCCATATATATATATTTAATTAGAGATATTTTTACATTTAGCAACTGTACTTCACTGCTCACCACACACACTGAAATAACCAAACTCTAAGAGGAGCAAGTGGTCCATATAGCCAGGTTCCTAGGTTATCATGTGCCCTTGTGTTTGTTTTTTCTTGTTTCCATGCTTGTTTGTGCCCCCCCCCCTAAACTCACAGTAAGTTTAGAGTATGCATTTTAATTCTCAAATAAAGTTATACATTTTTATCTAATTATTAAAGATCAAAATATTGAACAATCACATATATAAAAATTATAAATATAAAAATAAATGTATAAGAATACGTATTCAAAAGTTACATTTTAAATTAAAGAAACTAAATGCAGCAATCACTGAATTATAACAGTCTACCATAATACTGTGTTTGGCCACTATTCATATGAATAAGAGTCGCTGTTCACCTAAGCATTGATTCCACTAGATGTCCGAAGGGATCTGGAGTCATGCTACCAACAAGGCTTTCCACAGTGTCAGAATAGATGACAGTTGTGTCCATATGGCTCACTTCTCATTTCAAAACATCCAAGGCATTCATCTGGATTGAGGCCGGGCAAATTTGGAGCCAAGGGTTGTCTGTCAAGGAGTGTAGTATTATAAAAAGAGCAGCAGGATTTTCAGTTCCTTCTTTTTTCTGTCTCTTTGCATCATCTCGGGTCGATGGATCTGGATCAAGAGATCTGTAAGTGGCACATATATTGTTATCTATCATTTATCCTTTTAGCCCTGGAAGAGTGATTTTCTTCTCTCAGGATACCAACCTTACCACATGGAGGTAGGAGCAGTTCCACCAGTGACCAAGAGGTTGTTGAAGTTAGTAGAGTTGGTTAGTCAATTAACCAACTCTACTAACTAAAGAAGGATGGATTTCCTTTCTGGGTTCTTATTTTAAGTGCGGAACCACATGAAATAAACAAAAGAGAAAATAACACAAGAAAAGAAATGAAACCATATCGCTTGGAAAGAGCACAGAGAGAAAATTGTTTGTCACTTGAGGCTGTGCATATAATAAGTAGATTTTTTTTTTTTTTTTTTTTGCCTTGAAAATTGCTGCTTAATCATACTTAATAAACAGATCAGTTGATCAGTCTCAAGTTGTTCTGTTCAAAGGATAAACTGCTTTGCATTATGAAGAGCTTGTTGAACTTCTCAGCAGTTAGATGTGATTCCATCTCTAACTTCCGTTTGAAAGCAGCTTCTTCCTTTCTTTGTTATTGACTCCTTTAGCTCTGAGATAATTCCTAATATTTGAAATATATATAGTCACTGCTGAAGTCACAAAATCTTGTAACTTTAGCAGCGACTGTGTTTCTGATTATGACTATTTCTGTCTTCTCTCCTTTTCTAAAAGTTCCTGAATTCTGTTTTTGTTTTTATATTTATAATTTCATATTTGCTCATTATGGTACTGATGAGAGTTCTACAATTTTGCAGCACCTTGTAGTTAGCATCTATTCTTCATAAAATTCGAAATCTGACTTGCTGTGTTTTTTGACCTAGCTTTGGCTTTTGACGAGGTTCCAGTTTTCCCATTGTTAGTAGTTCTTAAATCTTTTTTTTTTTTTGGGATTGTACTAGCTATATTATGGGATCTGTTGTTGGAAAGTGTTTTTTCTCATTTATAGACTACCACAGTTGGAATTCTGAAAGTAGCATTTTGTCAGCTTATTATTCCTTCAATGTTAGCTCTTTTCTCTGGAACAATGATAAGTTTATTCCACAGACAATGTAGCCTTGACTATGGAGTACAGTAGTTGCATGGTTCAACTAAAGATCAGTGATAATTTTCTGTTCAGGAGAAATTAATAAATTAATAGCATACTTCTATTGTTTTTGGTTAACTGTCAATTGCTCAGAGTCAAAATATAAGTTCAGTATATCTCCTTTTCTGGCTGATCATGCTTTACCTAAGGGTTTGGATTGGTTTGGGTTTTTTTGGCGCATAAGCAACTAAGTTGCTTATGCGCCAAACGTGTCAAAACCAGGTTATATAAAGTATAACAGGTTTACCTAAGGTGATAGCAACATTTTTCTCAAAATATCATTTAAAGTCAACTTTTTGTCAATGAGGATTAAGATTTTGAGGGCTTTTTGAACTCCAAGGTACATATTTACAAAATTTCTCATCACAAAATTATACTAAGTGCTTTGTGTTATATGTTGTTCCACTTATGATGTATGGATCAATGGTCTAGTCCTCTGCAGCCACAACTACTTTATGAGGCATTACTTCGAACTGAGCATACAATTGAGGTGGCTGTCTTGTAAGCTAAAACTAAACTAGCAATAGTTTATTCCATGACTATTTTTATAACAACAGAATACTATTGATCCAAATAAATCCAAACTTTAAGAAAGTGAAATCTATGTTTAATCTTCTTCAGACTAGACAGTTATCTTAATTCACAAACATTTATACATTGGAGAATTCCTAGGCCAGCTCTGCAAGGGACTCCAGCTTATGTTTCTCCCCAGTAAGGGGCGTCTCCGTAGCCAGGTGGGAAGGAGCAGCAGTGCGTAGTACACGCTTCTTGATCAGACCGGGGTTCGAGCCCATCACCACCAAATACGGAGGATGCGGAAAGGTCAGGGAATGACCACCCCATATCCCGGAGCAATATGGCCTTAGTTGCTAATGCTCCTAAAAAAAATAACAATAACAATCCCCAGTAAGGATCAATAGATGTAGGAACTGTTTTTTTTCTACAAAGCCATGATATGATTTTCCATATTGTGAATCAACTCAGATTCCAAACTGGGAGAACACGGTAACCCATTTATAACCCACTTTGTTCTTCCAAACACAGAAGAATGAAATGGATCATAAAATGATCAATCTTGTTTACAGTAGTGCCCGGATTAGCATTTGTATTGAAACCCACTCTTCTTCTCAATAACCTCGACAAGCTGCTGGAGATTTTAATTTTCATTTGTAAACCTCTATGTAGATTGCACCAAGGCATTTTATTTCTGTTATTTCACAACAAAAGATATCACTCACTCACACACCACGTATCTTCCACAGCGGTGCATTACAGTGAAATACGTATGACGAACTACTGCCTGCTCTTCAATTCAATTATTTCTACTCATTCTTTCAAAAATTTACAGAGATATTTTATCATAATGCAACAAAATAATAAGTATATATAGTACTCCCGTATGTAGATTGCAAAACCAAAAATTATATGCACAGACAGATCATTATATGCACTCTCTCTCTCTCACTGATACTATATGTGCATATTGGGGGAGGGGTTTGATTATGTAACTGAGCCATTCCTTGTTACATGCTGTAAACAATGCCTCAATATAGAAGAGCATCTGCTATAGGCAATCTCAAAATTTATTTTTCAAGAATTCAAAAAGTAAACCTAAAAACATACTAACAATTTCAAGAACTAGAAATATAAACCCAAAAACACAACTTCCGATGAATTCTGTAAAATTAGTTCTGTCTGATGAACATGATCAAAGTCTTTGCATTTAAGATGTGAGAAATACTGTATATTTGAGTAAAAATATGAGGAGTGATCATTTAATTCATGGACTGGTGCAAGATCTTAATTGTCATCATCAGAATCTTCTGTGGATTTCTCCTTCTCAAAATACTCTCCCATGAACTTTACACACTTTCGCCACCGCCATACCCACACGTTAAATACTTCTTGCAAAGCATTTTTCGAAAGACTGCAAAGTGCCCCTGTGAGCATTGTTGTCGGATTCGAAATGTTTGCCTCAGAGCTTTCCTTCAGACATGGAAACAAGAAAAAATCACACAGGGCTAAGTCCAGTGAATAAGAGGGATGTGGCAGAGCCTCAGCACCTATGGCAGTGATCACTGGTTGCACAATATTAACCATATGGGGCTTGACATTGTCTTGATGGAAAAACACTTCACACTGGAAAGTTTCTCACAAATGACAGCAAAGTTTGACTCTGAGAACATCAGAGTATGCTTCCTTATTCACAGTTGTTCCACGAGGCACAAAATGTGTAACAAGAATGCCTTTTATATCAAAAAACACCAGAACCATTAGTTTGTCAGCCAAACGAGAAGCTCACAATTTCTGAGGTCTTGGCGATCAGAATGCTTCAACTGACTCGACTTGTTTTTTCTCTGGATCATAGCGAAAAATCCAAGTCACTATTTGATCCTGTGTTTCAAAACAATCAATCATTTCTTTGCACAATTTCTTTGCTATTTTTGTTCTGGAGTCAAATTGTGTGAAATTCAGCGGCCATAGATTTGTGACATTTTCAGGTGACCTTTCACAATATTGTGAGCACTACTGTATGAAATGGACATTCTAACAGTTAATTCACGAAGTGTAATTTGCATGTCTTTATTCCAAGATTCTCTGGGTTTTTGCGATTTGCTCAGGAGTTATTGAAGAGGAAGATCTTTGTGATAGATGACCCAGGTCTTGGGTCATTTACAACAGACTCACTGAATCGCCTGTGC
Source organism: Mastigoproctus giganteus (assembly GCF_048544385.1). Taxonomy (NCBI): domain Eukaryota; kingdom Metazoa; phylum Arthropoda; class Arachnida; order Uropygi; family Thelyphonidae; genus Mastigoproctus; species Mastigoproctus giganteus. Next base: position 113,858,671 of record NC_143581.1, read on the forward strand.
CATTTAAATATGGCTGTCCTACCAAGACACTTATTACTATATGCTTCATTCATGTCTTTAACTGTTTCTGATGCATTTAAATCACAGTGGATTTTGGGACATGCCCTACAAACTCCTGATGTCCTGTTCAACCAAGCCAAGCAGCCCCACAAAATTTAAACTAATAAATTTTTAACTGTTTCCGATGTGTTTCCTCTGAACAAAATAGCGAATCACATATCGCTGTTCAATCTGTATGTCCAACATGATACTTGCTTCAAAATGATTGTCAGCGACATGCAGCTAAAAAAACCTCTCCTCACACAACACTAGCTTGACAAGTACTGGATGTGCACACAGTCTGCTCAGTAGGGATAAGGGAGAGCACCTGTAGCAGCAGTTAAGAAGGAAAGTTCCAGTGGTAAACATAAATCTTGCACAAGTTCACGAATTAAATGATCACCACTCATACTTACATAATAAATTGTAAAATATTGGCGTTCATGTCTCTCTAACCTTAAGCATGTGCCTTGAATTCAAGTTTAGGATTTTATACTGTCTTTAATTCAACCTGAAATTTTTGGCTTTTTTTTTTTTTTTTTAAAGAATTTTTAGTGCTTCAAAGGAATGAACTGTACTTTCTTAAAAAGAAGGATGCAGACATACTTTTGGTGAACAGTGTGGTGTGTAGCTCTCAGATGAATCGCATATTTGATTATCGGACATTTGCTACCACCCATTCTCTATGGATGCTGGATAACAAAGCTTTTGATGTTTCAGAAAAAATTTCTATGTTGGCACATTTCAATACTTTGACATGCAGAAATTACAATATTCAAATATTTGGTCTGATATTACAGAAGTTTCTAACAATGCTATAAGAATTTTTTTTTTGTTCTGGATAATTCCTTGCATAGAAATCCTAACAGATTGATAGAAATTTCAACAACAACCACATTTATATTGATATTTCTTTTGTATATGAAATTGCCCTACTCATATGATATCAAAAAATTTGTTACTCAAAACTACAGATTCTGTAATTTTCTTCAACTGTGCGGCTCCTTCCAATTGATGTATTTATAATCTAAAATAGAAGAGATTAATCACTGAAAAGATTTTTGAAAATTTATTTACTCTCTGTGCATCTATTTTACTATTTCAAACTTTCAATGTTACCTACTAATTATAAAGTCAGACAGCAAGATGTTAGCATGAACATTGCCGACAGATAAGTTCCAATAATACCGATAATTCCCATGTACACACTTTACAATATATTAACAAAACTGCATTTCAAACTTACCCTCACACTTTCAACTTGAACTTCTGCATTTTCTTTCTCGGCTTTCAACTCAAGCTCAACATTTAACAGTGCTATCTTTGGGTTAAGATATTTCTTAGGTTGCATTTCAAATCCAGCATAAGAAAAGGTTTTCTTGAAAGCAACTCCAGAAATTAATTTAGATTCCTGTGCAGAAAAATATAAGTATATCTCTATCAATGCCAGGATCAGCAGATGGTCCCACATTTTATAAATATAAAAAAGCATGCACATACACAAATGCTAGGAGCATAGTAAATAAATTTAATGAACTTAATGATTAAGTCATGATATGCAGACACTATGGGGATATCAGAGATGTGGTGTAACTCAGACATAAAAGATGCAGAATATGAATATGGGCAGTACAATATGTACAAAAAACACATACAGGACAGGAGGGGAAGGATCATAATCTTAGTTAAGAAGCACATAAAATGTACAGCAGTGCATCCAGTCAACACAGACAGCCAGTTTGATGTGACATAAGCACTGGGAACACACAAAAAAAAAAGAGTACGAGTGGGTTATAGGAGTAATTATGGTGATAAGTATAACAAACAACTATACAAATTACAAAAGAAATGAAGTGGGCCAGTAAATCAAAATGTCTTATAATGGGGGATTTTAACTGATATTGACTGGAAACTTGTGTGAATTTATCCAATGACTATTTTCTAGAGCAGCATGTTGGAGAAGCAATACTCTTGATCTCTTTATCAGCAGCGACTCTTCGGGCATTAAGACATTAAGCGGGTGCAGTTGTGCGAACTGCTGTTAGAAGGTGGTGCATGGCATCCTCCACAGAGTTACCCTGCTTGAAGCCGAACTGTCTATCTGATTGGTTGCCTGCCTCGTTGTAGTATATGGTTAACCTATTGTAAATTAATATTTCATAAATTTTGCATAGCACTAGAAGGAGAGCCATTGGCCTATATGATTTTGGCCCAGTGGGTCGTTTCTTGGGGTTTTTCAATATTAATCTGAGTTTTGCAACTTTTCATGTTTTAGGGAATTCTGATTTTGTTAGACAACTTATACAGTTTGGTCAGTTTGTCTAGTGTAATCTGTGCGAACCTTTTGATGATCTCTGCTTCTAGGAGGTTGTGCCCAGAGCACTTTTTATTTTTAGTTTTGAGTAGTGCTGTAAAAGGGGGTTCTTCTATATGGACATTTGCATTAGTTATTATTGTTATTCATTATTTCAATCTAAGTTGGGGAATATTCCCTAGTCTCAGTTTGAAGAATACTTCAAGTATATTATTTACAGAATCTGCACAACACAAGGTTGGGGTTCCATCTATTCTTACAGTTGTTTCCAACCCCCCACCTTGGCAGCTTGGCGACTATTCTGTACACGACTCCCTAATGGTCAGTATTTCCAAAGGTCCCCACTAAGCGCCACCAGGATTCTTTCTTTTTAGGTTTGTTACTTCATAGTATGCTTGCATACTATGAATACACATAAACAGAAAGGTGGCCTTTGCCTACTTCTTGTAGTGGGAAAGTGCTACAGTAATTGATAAATAAAGAGAATGGTAGTTGGAACGAAATATAATCCATTCAAAGGCTCTTTGGATATAATGCTTTTTGGAATGCACAGAAATCGCTTGGTCACGGAACGTTTGGCACCCGGGCCTGATGCACTGCCTTCCTTGAGAGACTGTCTCTGAATTTTTGTATCCATTAGTAGTTATAGGGAGTGGCATCAGCTGGGTTGACACTTTGCCTTAGCCCTCACTTCGACCTAGGAGGAGGCAAGGCTGAAGGAGAGCAACTTTCATGATTCCCCCCTTTACCTCAAATGAGTTCTCCCCACATCATTATTCGAACTGGGGTCCATGATATTTCTGGTCAGTGTCGTAACCACCTGGCAAATTGCGTCCCTTTTAATTATAATTATTTTAAAACTTCCTCTTTTATAGGATTTTTTCCCACTCGTGAAAGGTACTGGTACCAAGTGCTTGGGGTAGTTCGTTGTGTCTGGTTACTATTATTATTGTTACTATTGTTGGATATTACTATTGTTACTCTCTTACTATCCTAGAGGTATTCAGCATCCTGGCTTTCTGGAGTTCCTTGTAAGTGTTCTCTGGGAGGCCTATTGCTGCTTGGTTCTTATGGAGGCTCTTTGGCAACATGCCAATGGTTGACATGGTGATCAGGATGGTCATTACTCATTCTGAATACCACATTTCTTTGACTTGCTGTCTTAGGTCTGTGTACCTCCTGATATTTTTCATGTAATGAGGGTCATGTCTGGTCTCGCGTGGGATCGTCTTGTCCATTATTATTGCACAGTGAGTGGAGGATCACTATAATGGCTTAGGTTCATGCTTGTAATACTTTCTTTGATCAACTGGTATTTTTGTGATAGTTTCGGATGTATTATTCTGGTCACCTGATCGTGTCTGAGTGTATTCCATCGATGTGATCATCCTGAACTCTGCAGTGATGTGCTAGTTTGTTTCTGGGGCCAAGTGACAACACTGACAAGTCACCTGTCACTCTGGTATTCCTGGTGGTGTATTCACTGTAGTTTCTGGTTTTGGTTATCCAGTCTTGAATGGTGGCACGAATCCTTTGGACTCAGGAAGAGTTTCCCCATTCGTGAGCCATGTGTTGGAAGCGATCTTATCTATGTAGTCTTGATTTAGGTCATTGTGCTGTCTACCATGGACTGCTTTTGCCTATCTTTCTGTCTTTGTTTCTTCTGTATGTGTGCGTGGTGTTTCCTTGTACCGATTGCAATACTTCTAGTACCAATCTACCAAGTCCTAAGACAGATGTCTTAGGACTTGGTAGATTGGTACTGGAAGTAATTGGACAGCCTTTTAATCACATTTTCTTGTTCAATGAGGTCATCCAGTTTGCTCTGTCCTTTCCAGGTATGGTTGGCTCTCGATGACCACCTTCCGGTGGTGTTGGCAGCTCTTTGTAATTGTTATCTTGGTCGATCTCATAATCTTGTCCAGCCAGTTGTTGTTCCAATCTATGATCCCGAAGGAGTATGTTGGTACTGGGACTACATAAATGTTTACGGCTATGACCATGTTCCAGTCATTCATAGGTGTGTGAAGTCAGCCGGTATCTACGCATTAGGCTTCTTTGGAACTGCCACGACTCTGTATGTCAACCAGCTTGAAGGCACCTATGCATATCTGAGTACTTTGTTGTAGAGTTGATCGAGCTCTTTGCTGATGAAATAAGAAGCAATTTTTAGACTAAAAAGAGGTATTGCATCAATTCCTGTGGTGGACTTGTCAGGTAGTGAATTTATTATTTTTATTAGTTGTTCTTCGGAAATTTCTGTATTACTAGTAGGTGAAGAAACGTTAAGCGCTTCGTTCTAAGGATAACCTTTGGACACACAGTGTTTTCAATTAAAACGCAGCACATGCTCACACCATTCCTGGACATCTAAAGACAGAGGGTGGTGCAAGTATTACTTGTGGACCACACACGTTTTCCCCTGGATAGCCAGCCATTCATGAAATTGTCAATAGCTGATTGTTCACTCTTCTGGAAATCCATCTTTGCTTTTGAAAATTTGGCATATGAGTCTTGTGAAGGTGACTTCTTGTAGGAGGCATGGGCTGCCTGTTTTTTCCTTAAGACCTTAGTCAGGAGGTCATTCCACCCTGGCTTTGAGTGGGGATTAAGGATGCATGTTTTGAACATTGCAGACTTGCAATGAATTCCACCCATCTCAAAAGCCATCAGGCAGCCTCACTGATGTTGAGCTCAGCCAGTACGTTCCAGGTAAAGTTGGAAAAGGGTAGTAACTTTTCCAATGTTAATGTATTTTGGATTGTGACAGTGTTTGTAGTATGTACTTGTGTACATGCATCCCTAGGTGCCTGCAGTGATTGGACAGAAGGAAGTTCTCAGTTACGGTCAGGGTTTCCTTTACCGAACAGTTTGAGAAGATGCACTGCGGGGTGGCATCGCCATGTGAGGGAGGAACATGAATAAGACCAATGACCATTTCTGACATGTTCAATGACAGCGTATCTAGGAGCGTCTTTGTCTTCTTTGTGGCTGGCAGTGGAAAGTTAAAGTCTCTGAGGACGATGAGCTTTTGCTGATGGTTGTTCGTGGATGACAGCCAAGCTGTCAGATTAAGGACACAATCCTCAGAAACTGGTGGAGGGACATAAACGGCACACCACACACAGAGATCAATAAACCAGCAATTCAGTAGATTCCAAGAACTGTTTCTATGTCACCTCCTGGATAAGTGGATGCCTTAATTAGGGGGAGTGAACTCCTTTGACAGATTGCTACACCGCCACCTTGTCTCCCAATTCTATTACATAGCCAAGATCAGAGGTGAAGCGCAGATAGCCAAGATCTGAGGTGAAGGTAGCAATTTACATTCATCTCTGAGCCAGGTTACAATCAGAAAGATGAAGTTGTACTCTGCACAGGAAAGTAAATGAAGTAGGCCATCTAGTTTGTTTTATGACACTGCTGACGTTTTGTAGAAAACATAGGATATTTACTTCCACCGAGGGTTGTAATATGCTGAGATTACTGAAATCTCATTCGGGGACTAATATTGCGTTCGATGTGCCCCATTGCTGGATATTCTGATTGGAATGCGACTAGTCTTATATTTGCTCGTCATATCCATGTTAGACATCCACGAATTGCACCCGCTCCGAGATATTGATATAATCTGGGAGGCTCAGCTAGAGAGGATAGGTAGTTGTGCTGGCGAAGTTATGCATTGTTGTGGAATGGGGTTTGGGCTTAGTGAGTTCTTAGCCTTTAGTCTTCCATTGTATGGCATCACCAGCCGGCCTCTGGGCCAGTATTCGGCATTGAGGTATAGTTGGTAATTGATTTTGCTTACCGGGTATGCCTAGTTCCTGCAATAATGCCTTTATTTGCTAACTTTTGTCAACGGATCCATTGCGTGAGTATTGCTGGCCACTTGGTGATTTTGTATTCTGAGGCTAGTATTAACTACTCATGTGTCAATCATGGTGGTCTTGCAGTTTCTGGAATGCCGTTGGTGTGGGGGATGTTTGCATTGGTGCAGCTCTGGGCATCTGTCATCGCTGTGCTCCATTCGTGTCTGCAATCTTGACTCTACAGGCGCTGTCTTTAGAGAGTGCAACTATTTCCATTTCAGGCAGTAGCGATAACTCAGGTGAGGGAGATATTTGGTTTTTAGGAGCATTAGCAACTAAGGCCATATTGCTCTGGGGATATGCGGTGATCATTCCCTGACCTTTCCGCATCTTCCGTATTTGGTGGTCACAGGCATGAACCCTGGTCTAATCAAGAAGTGTGTGCTACGCACTGCCGCTCCTGCCTACCTGGCTACGGAGGCACCAGGTGAGGGAGATGGGCATTCATGTGGGATGGGACAGGGGAGTCTAGTGTTCACGGGCAAGAGACCTTGCAGTAGGCTCAAGGACTTTGGTTGATAATCTTCAAGCTGGCTTAGACATTCTGCTAGCGAGCTATTTTCTGAATGCAGTTTTCTTAGAAGGCCTTCAATGATTTCAAGTTTCTCGGTGTTACACCTGCAAAAAGCGCAGCTGACTGAAGTCTGCGATTCCGTTTGAGTACAATTATCAGTAACCCCAGGCAAAAGCTTGCTGTTTATAGCTGGTTCACCAAGAGTGGATTTGTTATATGTGCGATATCATTAACTTCATTCAGCATTCCAGAGGGAGGCATGTGCGCCAAGGGAGCAGCCAATATGTCAGCTGTATCTGACGAATCACTATTTTGCTTGCGGCAGATTGCACATCTTCATTTTGATTTCCTCAGTTGTGCAGTCCATTTTAAATCTTTTATACCACTACAAATATGGCATTTCTTAGGTTCAGCAGCCCTTAATTTTGCTATTACATAAACACACCCATTGCATATCCCACTGGCATGAGAGAGAGAGAGAGAGATGATGGGGGGGATGTTATGTTGTTGCTATTTGGTTTTTAGGAGCATTAGCAACTAAGGCCATATTGCTCCGAGGACATGTGGTGGTCACAGGCTCGAACCTCGGTCTAATCAAGAAGCATGTGCTACGCACTGCCACTCCTGCCCACCTGGCTAAGAAGGTGCCAGTGACAGGGGGGGTAAAAATTGTGTGTGTGTATATAAATAGAGACAAATATATTATTATCAGTGTATTAGGCAGAGGAGCTAAACTGTCAGGTTCAATTACCATGGAAAAATTGAGAACACAGGCATGGTAAAAGCAGAGTACCTGAAATAAAATGAAATTAAGGTTTAGCATAAAAATAAATGATAGTATCTAAAGTCATGGGTCCTAGGACTTTAACTCCTTCATCAAAGAGTCGGCAGCAAAATCATAGGAGCCACCTCAATAAGCAGTGTCCCTGTTTCTGTTATGATGTACATGTTAAAAAGTGTGTATGTATACATCACAGCCGGCTCAACAGAGACCAAAAGGAAGGATTAAAATTAAGAAATATATAAAAAATAAAAATAAATAAAGTAAAGTTAAAAAGCTAAAATAATGCCGATAGAATCCTGTAAAAGAAAAGGGTACGGTTCACTTTGACAAAGTGAATTGTACCTGTGTGCGAGGAAGTAAGCTATTAAACAAATGAGGCAAAGTGCCAGCACAGGGAGAAACAAAACTAATAAAGTAGCGTGGAGAAGATACTAAACTTTGTTTAAGAAGAAAAAAGTAGCGATAGACGAATAGCATCTTGAAATTGCTTTCGGCCAGCCTAATCGTGCACGAGAAATAAGTTATTATTAGCTACATGGTGCAAGGAAGCCTGAGGGTTATGCTGCACCAGCCAAAAAAAAAAATTCCCTGAGTTACCCTGAGAGAGAGAGAGACAAAGTCAAACGTAGAAGGGAATCACCAAGAAAGAGAAGAATGATGATATTCAGCTCAGGACCCTGGGTGTGCCAAGCCCATACTCACCAGATTTTGTAGTAATTAAGGACAGTAGAAAGCAATTGGAAGAGTGGGAAATACAATTATGCCCGGGCTGTCCGGGGTTGCAAAACCCATTCCACGGTCAGTCCCTGGACAAATGCCTCATGTGTTTAAGTCAGTAATGGTATTGTTATTGAAGAAATGTAACAAGAAGGAAAATAGAGATAAAAATAAAGTTTTGCCTACTTTATTTTCCTTCTTGTTACATTTCTTCAATAACAACTGCCAGCTGCACTGGATAAAAGTGAATGTGATGGTGTGCCATAGCACGTGATCAGTGATGGGCAGGGCAATGAATCACAAATCAGTCGCTCAGTTATTGTATTCAGTTGACAGCTGCTGCTAGCATTGTCCACACATACACTTTACATCACTTCTTTACCTGGTGTATTGCTTTGTTTTTAGTGTTTTTACTTGTTTTTATTCATTTATTTATTTTTTGTGGTTTTGGATTAACAGAAGATGGCAACAAAAAGAAAGAGCGTTACCGTGTCGATGGAACAAAAACTGAACGCACTTTTTTCACATTGATATGGGGGAAAGTTTAGAAAAGATTGCTCTTGATATAGGGGTGGCAAAACATACTGTTTCTGATAAAAAAAAAAAAAAAAAAAAGCAATCGAAAACTTTTGTGCAAAAATGGTGGCCAAACACAGATTAGGAAATAGAGCTAGCATTAAGCAGGCAAAAAATGAAAATTGAAAGAGGCTTTATACATTTGGTTTTGTTAAGAACAGCAGCAAGGGATTCCTCTTTCAGGCCCAATCTTTCAATTAAGGGCTCTTAGCCGTAATGAAAAGTTAGGATGTGACCCGTCTTTTACTGCGATTTTGGGGTGGTTATCATGGAATCCGACATCACAGAATTACAGGTGAAAGTCTTTCTGGTGATTGTGTTGCAAGCAAAGAATTCAAAGTACAGTTTCTCAAGAGAAATTTATTATAGTTACACACAGAGCGTACAAATAAAGAAGAAATATATGAGCTTTCGGCTATATGGTAGCCTTCATCAGAATTAAAAATACATGAATGGCAGTTGGAATGAAGATGTGCACTGCCAGGTGCGTGAGACGCGAGGTTTAATTGTTTGTTGACGTCTGTGGCTGTGACGCATGATGACGTGGCCAGCGTTTGTCCAATGATAGAACTACTGACTCTGTGATCGGGTTGACTTGGCAACCACTGTTCCTGTTCAAGGATTTATCCGAAGATTTTATATTTAACGATTCCAACCAGGTACGCTTTAGGTAATGGTGGGATCTGTCTACCACCACGACATCGCGGTGTGGGTCGATGTCGTGGTGGGTTGTCCAGACATGTTCGGCGATAGCTGAGTGTTCTATATCCGCTAAACGGATCGCTCTTTTGTGCTCCGAGAGACGTTTCTCGAGTCGACGTCCAGTCTCTCCAAAGTAGCAGCTAGTGCAGTCACGGCAAGAGATGCGGTAGACCAAACCGCTCTGCAGAAGGGTGGGGACAGGTGTTTTCACGTTGGAAATGAAAGAACGCAGTTTCTTGCCTGGGAGTTGGATGCACTTTATTCCGTGCGTTCTCAGGATTCTACCGATCTGTTGTGACAGGTTGGGGTAGTATGGGATGAATGCCCTCGTGGATGGCTCGTCACTGTTGGTGTTGTAGCTGGTCGTCACGATGTCACGTGTCTGTAGATCACACCTGTCGAGGACGTCAATGGGGTAGCCACACCTCGTAAGGTCTACTTTGACCCTAGTGACCTCTTTGCGTCTTTCATCAGCGGAGCTGGAGTGTGTCCAGGCGCGAGTAAGCAAGGTTCGGGCAGTGGAGAGGAGGTGGCCTCGCGCGTGTGCTGACCGGAAGTTGGTAAACTGGCCAGCACACATGGGCTTATGATAAACTGTAGTCCTCAGGTATGTGCCTTCACGTCGGACAAGTGTATCTAGGTATGGTAAAGAGTTGTTCGACTCCAGCTCAATCGTGAATTTTATGAAGGGCGATAGTGAGTTGAGGTATGATAGAAGTCGCTGACCTGAGTCTCTAGGGATGACCACGAACACATCGTCAACATAGCGACACCAAAAGGCGATGTGATCTGGTGCGTGTGCAAACGCACGTCCCTCTAACTCCTCCATCACGATGTTTGCTGTGACTGAGCTGACAGGGGAACCCATGGCCGTGCCATGTATCTGCTGGTAGACTGAGTCATTAAATATGATCGCACCCCCTGTTAAGCACAGTCTGAGGGCGGCGGAAATGTCATCGGGTGTGAGACCAGTTCTTTCGTTGAGGGTCCTATCATTGTCCAAGAGTTGTTTTGCACAAGAAATGGCAAGTTCCACAGGGATGGAAGTAAAGAGCGATATGACGTCGAACGATGCCATAACTTGATCCTGCGAGATGGATACAGTGCGAATCCTCTTTATGAATTCAACACTGTTGGAGACGGTGTGGGTGGTCTTGCCAACTAGAGGAGAAAGAAGTCTCGAGACAAATTTAGACAGCTCGTAAGTCGGTGATCCACAGCAGGATACAATTGGTCTCAGTGGTGTGTCTTCTTTGTGCACTTTCGGTAGGCCGTAAAACCGTGGGATCTGACATCCGGAAGCACGGAGGTGATTACGGGTTGACTGTGTGATCTTCCCTTGTTTCAGCCAACTGTTGATGAGGATATTCACCTCTGATTCCCATCGTTCTAAAACTCTGTTGGGGTTGATGGTCAGGGGTTTGTATACGGTAGTATCTCGTAAAAGTAGTAGCGCTTTCGCCATGTAATCAGTGTGATCCATTACAACCGTACGGCGGCCTTTGTCTGCCGGTAGAATGACGATGGACGAATCCTGTTTCAATGCCTTGAGGGCAGAAAACTGTGTACGGTTGAGGTTAGAAGAGACGGGGCGAGCACGGTGTAGAACTGCTGCAGTCTTCAAGCGGATTGTGTTGGCTACATCTTCTGGGAGGCGTGATAAGCTGGCTTCCACACCTAAGGCGATGTCGGTGATCGGCGGGTGCTTAGGAAGAACGGCAAATGTCATGCCAAGAGTCAATAAGTTTATTTGGTCCGCAGATAACTGTTTGCTGCTTAGGTTCAATACGAAGTCCGTGGAATTAGTGAGAGGGGTATTACGTTGGCTGCGAAATTGACGGGATTCATTAATCAAATTACAAAACTGACATCCGTGCTTCCGGATGTCAGATCCCACGGTTTTACGGCCTACCGAAAGTGCACAAAGAAGACACACCACTGAGACCAATTGTATCCTGCTGTGGATCACCGACTTACGAGCTGTCTAAATTTGTCTCGAGACTTCTTTCTCCTCTAGTTGGCAAGACCACCCACACCGTCTCCAACAGTGTTGAATTCATAAAGAGGATTCGCACTGTATCCATCTCGCAGGATCAAGTTATGGCATCGTTCGACGTCATATCGCTCTTTACTTCCATCCCTGTGGAACTTGCCATTTCTTGTGCAAAACAACTCTTGGACAATGATAGGACCCTCAACGAAAGAACTGGTCTCACACCCGATGACATTTCCGCCGCCCTCAGACTGTGCTTAACAGGGGGTGCGATCATATTTAATGACTCAGTCTACCAGCAGATACATGGCACGGCCATGGGTTCCCCTGTCAGCTCAGTCACAGCAAACATCGTGATGGAGGAGTTAGAGGGACGTGCGTTTGCACACGCACCAGATCACATCGCCTTTTGGTGTCGCTATGTTGACGATGTGTTCGTGGTCATCCCTAGAGACTCAGGTCAGCGACTTCTATCATACCTCAACTCACTATCGCCCTTCATAAAATTCACGATTGAGCTGGAGTCGAACAACTCTTTACCATACCTAGATACACTTGTCCGACGTGAAGGCACATACCTGAGGACTACAGTTTATCGTAAGCCCATGTGTGCTGGCCAGTTTACCAACTTCCGGTCAGCACACGCGCGAGGCCACCTCCTCTCCACTGCCCGAACCTTGCTTACTCGCGCCTGGACACACTCCAGCTCCGCTGATGAAAGACGCAAAGAGGTCACTAGGGTCAAAGTAGACCTTACGAGGTGTGGCTACCCCATTGACGTCCTCGACAGGTGTGATCTACAGACACGTGACATCGTGACGACCAGCTACAACACCAACAGTGACGAGCCATCCACGAGGGCATTCATCCCATACTACCCCAACCTGTCACAACAGATCGGTAGAATCCTGAGAACGCACGGAATAAAGTGCATCCAACTCCCAGGCAAGAAACTGCATTCTTTCATTTCCAACGTGAAAACACCTGTCCCCACCCTTCTGCAGAGCGGTTTGGTCTACCGCATCTCTTGCCGTGACTGCACTAGCTGCTACTTTGGAGAGACTGGACGTCGACTCGAGAAACGTCTCTCGGAGCACAAAAGAGCGATCCGTTTAGCGGATATAGAACACTCAGCTATCGCCGAACATGTCTGGACAACCCACCACGACATCGACCCACACCGCAATGTCGTGGTGGTAGACAGATCCCACCATTACCTAAAGCGTACCTGGTTGGAATCGTTAAATATAAAATCTTCGGATAAATCCTTGAACAGGAACAGTGGTTGCCAAGTCAACCCGATCACAGAGTCAGTAGTTCTATCATTGGACAAACGCTGGCCACGTCATCATGCGTCACAGCCACAGACGTCAACAAACAATTAAACCTCGCGTCTCACGCACCTGGCAGTGCACATCTTCATTCCAACTGCCATTCATGTATTTTTAATTCTGATGAAGGCTACCATATAGCCGAAAGCTCATATATTTCTTCTTTATTTGTACGCTCTGTGTGTAACTATAATAAATTCCTCAATGAATCCAGAGCGCGTAGGCCTGTTTCGTTATACAGTTTCTCAAGTTTATTAGTGAAGAAAGTTTAGTTACAGGCCAAATTTTTAATGCTGACGAGGCTGGATTATTTTCAGAATGTTACCCAAAAAAACACACTTGCCTCAAAACTTAACTCTTCTACCCTTATCAAATGCTGGAAAAAACTTTGGCCTGATGTTCCAATGGAAAGATCTGAGGAGGAAATGGATATTTCTTTGGATCCTGATGATGACAAGGATGATAATGATTTTGTTCAGTTATTTCAACGTTTAGGGGGTTGTTCAGATGTAACAAATGAAGACATTGCCACATGGATAATCCTCACTGAGGATCTAGGACATCAGATCCGCACTGAGGACGAAATCGTGCAAGCATGATGATCATCATCATCGTTGCAAGCTAATGAAGACAACAACTCCGATGATGAGGTGTGTGAGGAAACAACTGCTGCGAGTCACACTGAAGCAACCAGAATGCTGGAGAAGCTACAGATTTATTTTGAGCGACAGAATGACAAACAGCTGGTGAGCTTCTGACTTTGAAGTAAGCAGAGAAAGGGGAAACCCCTGTGCCGTTTGACACTAAACACACTGACCTTGAAGTAAATCAGTTTCTAGAGGATGCCCACAGGGATCGGTTTTGGGTTCTCTGCTGTGGAACGCTGTGTTGGATCAATGGTTGATCAAGAATTATGAGGGATATGTTAATATAGCTAATGCAGATTTGTTATTGGAATGCCTGAACATTCCAGGGCTGATTTGGAAAATAAAGTGCAGCTTATATTGGAGGACTTCTTTTTGCACGCAAAAATGAATAAATTAAAATTTTCACCCAGCAAAACATGTTTCGTAGTGTTTAGAAAGCATTTTGATTATCGCAGGTCACCTTGTGTTCTTTTTGAATGGGGGTCCAGGTTCCTTACATTTCCCAAACATGACAATCTGTCATGTTTGGGAAATGTAGGGAATCAAAAATGACAATCTGTCATCAATTATCAATCCTTGGGATTGATAATTGATGACAGATTGTCATTTTTGCCACATGTTACTAAAATGAATGAGAAGGAAAGAAATTTTACATCTTCAACTGCTTGGATTTCCAGAAAAGAGTGAGGATTAAGTAAAAAGATTTTATCCCTTTATTACAACATATTCCTACTGATAGTATCTTATACCGCTGGATGTTCTTTAAAGTGATTATAGTTAAGATTGCATCGAAACTCGTATCATTACAGCGCACAATGCAGTTGACAATAACTTCTGTACCTATAACAGTATCGAATAATGCCTTGCAGGTATTTTACCACTGGACATATATTGCTTACCATGGCTTGCTGTATAAACTAAGAAGGGAATATGTTAGATATTATCTTGCTAATAATATCAAATAAGAGAAGTCACGTATTTGGAACCACTTAATAGGAATTTGGCAGTGTAGATGGGACACTAGTGAACATGACGTTACCAAAAGATATATTAGAGCAGTGGAATATGTGTTGCAGCGGTCTTGGTCCTTTTTTTTTTTTTAACAAGTCACGGATCACTTCAAGCTAAATTATTTGAGAGAGGATTGGAGCTGGACCTCTTCTGCTCCTGTGGGACTCAAGAAATCTGGACAATGTAATGTTCTTTTGTGTAGAGTACACAGCAGAACGTAGACTTCTCTTGACCAGCATTCCAAATTTAAATGAAGATAATGTGTCTGTCCTTCACGAGGACATTGATACATTTAAAGTGTTCCAGGAGTTTTCAATCGCAGTCTTCAAAAGACAAACTGTAGTGCGATCTGCTATGCACTGAACCCAGCTCATTGTGCTAGGCTTGGTTTGGATGTACTTTGAACTTGACCCCGAACTTTGAACCTTTGTTATCTTTTGTCAACTGGATTCTGGCAGGCTAGCATTGAATTTTGTTGTCATGTCTGGCCTCTCAGTTTATTTACCACTTTATTATGAGCTTAAGCCAGGAAGCCACCTTGCCACACAGAGAGAGAGAGAGAGAGAGAGAGAGAGAGAGAGAGAGAGAGAGAGAGAGAGAGAGAGAGAGAGAGAGAGAGTAAATACATATAAATAAATCAGTCAGTCCTCGTATAGCACGATAGTTGTGTCCCTAGAAACCCTCGTGCAATATAAACAACAGGCCCTATGGGAAAAATAGGGTTAGGTGCCGACCACCCAAGATTGAACACACATTTGTAACCAAAACATTACCAAACACAATAAACTATCGTAATAAAATACATAAGTATTTTATTACGACTATTACGTAATAAAATATTGCTAATGCTTTTGCTTCTATCGTAAGCAAACTTGTTTTTTGTTTGATTTTCTATCCAAACAGATGACAGCCATTCCCATCTCTTCCAATTCTTTGTGTCTTAATCTAATGGATTTTAATTACACTTTGAGTTGTTCCTGCTATGAAAGTTTTTATTTTCTCTGTGTTGCCTCATTTAGGCATGTAGCACGTGCAATATTACATTCATTTCGCTCAAAGCGTTTCACAATTTCATATTTTTTCTTTATCAACAGAGGCGGACTGGCCATAAACCTTACCGGGGAAACCCTGGTGGGCCAGAGGCCAGTGTGATTTTGGCCATAAACCATAGTATGAGGCCGCTACAAATTTTCCCCGGTAAGAATTTTTGACTCAGTCCGCCTCTGTTTATCGATATTGCTTTTCTTTTTCTCTCTGAATCTGTAGTGTCTTCCCCAGGACGCTTCCTTTTAATACCTTTTAAGTATTTTACTCATTTTTTAGAGAATAAAACACAATTACAAAATGAGGAAGCACGCTTGATACACATAAACAAAGCTCGCACGTGTAACAACTGAATAAACAACACCATAAAGGTAGAGACACACTATGAACACTCACTAGCTCACATTTTACTAAAGCACATTTCTGGGGGTTACTACCATAAAACAATAAAAACAATTTCCAGCTGCATTCCTGCTAGTGGAATCTGTTATAAACTGGTAGTAAACTCGATCTAATTGCGTTTGCGATAATACCAATGCGATAATTATGGTGAAATGTGTCTCCCCTTCACTGATATAAAAAAACATAAATACATTTTCAGAATCTTCTCTTCATTCCTATCATGTTGCGTTCAGTTGGAGCGATTCCATGTTCGACTGCTGTTTCTTGTAAACACAAGGAAAATCGTGCATAAGCGGAATTCGGAACGATATCATGTTATATACGAAATCGTTCCTCTCTTTATAAATCTGTATGATCGAATTCATGTAGTGTAAACATGTGTTATATGAGGACTGACTGTATATAACCCTGATGTTATGTTGTTTGTTATTTTGGTTTTTAGGAGCATTAGCAACTAAGGCCATATTGCTCCGGGAATATACGGCGGTCATTCCCTGACCTTTCTGCATCCTCTTGTATTTGGTGGTGACGGGCTCGAACCCCAGTCTAATCAAGAAGCATGCGCTACACACTGCTGCTCCTTCCCACCTGGCTACGGAGGCGCCATATAACCTTGAAGCATCTGCGAGTACATGTGGCCCAAAAACAAGTTTCAAAATTAAAACAAAAAATATTGAGGATTATTTCAAGTAAAAACTTCTCAAAAACAGTTATTTGTTTTGTGTTGTAATATTTTTGTGTAATATAATGTTCTACATTAAAACTTTATTGCTTTGTACAGTTATTTTATTTACTCATCATATTCTTTTACGTTTTATAATTTTTACTTTAAAATAAAAACCAATTTAGTTAAAATTTTGTTATTTAGTAACTTTAAATAAAAACTGGTACGTTAAAGATCTCTTCCAGTAAATATGGACTTTCACTAATCCAGACCGAGTGCAGTCCTGTCAAGTCTGGATCAATGGAATTCTAATGTATATAAAAAAAAATCATAAAATAGAAAATATAAGAAAAAATTGTAAAACTTCAGTGAATGTAGTGTAAATGAGTGATAATAATTGCTTCTCTTTTCCAGCCTCCTCACCAAATAGACTGATGGGCGTGTAGACCAGCAATGGCCTCATGGTCATACAAGCCGACAGCACATTGTAGCTTTTCTCAGCCGGCGTGGTGTGGGAGGCAGACACTGGCCACTAGGAGTATACCCCTGGCCAGTGTGAGACAGAGCTCCAAACAGGTGCTTCAACATAGACAATCCTTTCTCAGTCCTACCACTTGGGGTGGTTGTTATCTTTCCCCAACCCCTCCCTTTTGCATGGTGGTTCGTCTTTTAACTCGCAAACCCTTGTCCAGGAGGGCATAGTGTACTGGACACCCCTCCTTCAACCAGGTGGGCACCTCTGCTACAGCCCCCTATCCCTCTACCTCTTTTATCTCACCCTCTTCCTATCTCCCCACTGCTTCCTTTCAAACTTTACTACTTTTTTTTTTTTTTTTTTTTTTTTTGTGTATACGGAAAGTGCCAAGAGGAAACAGACAGCTGGATATTTCATTAAAAACAGAAATTTCTACAGGAACATTGGAAAACAGGAAAAGGAAGATAAGACAGCAGATCCTGTGAGCGTAAGGCATGTGAGGAGTTCTGGAGTAACCAGCAGGGCAGCAAAGTTAGCCACAATGGCCAACTGTGGATACATCTAGAACAGAAGAAAAACAAGGACGTACTAGAGATGACAGAATGGAAAATTTGGGAGGAAGAAGTACAAAACGGTCAATCAGAAAGTCCCACATCTGGCAAACCCCAGGAATATATAACATCCACAACTACTGGTAAAAAGAGTTCAGCTGTACAGAGGTATTTAGCAGAGCAATTCACCCAGATGATAATGCACCTTGACCCAATCCCAGAATCTCTGACTCAAGGAACAACCTACCTAAAGGTTAAGGAAAAACACACCATAAACCCAGCAGAGTACAGATCGACCACCTGTCTCCCAACAAAGTAAAAGATCCTCACAAGCTGCATATCTAAGAAGATCAGACCACTTGAAGAGCCAGAACTTCATGGCTGAACAGAAGTAATGTAAGCAGATGAGCAAAGGATGCAAAGAGCAAATAACCTTTCATGCTGCAGTTATGCAGCAAGTCTACAAGAAGCACAACCAGTACACAGCCTACAAGTCCTTTGATTCCATGCCCTACAGCTGACTGACAAAGACAGTGAAGATCTACAAAGTGAACCTGACACACTTCCTAGAAGCAACCATGGTGAAATGAAGAACCACCATCAAGGTTAAGAACATCACAACAAAACCGATACACATCAGAAGAGGAATCTTCCAGAGTCCAATGTAGTCCACTAGAACTGAACCCACTGTCTATCACACTCAATAACAGCAAGTAAGGATATACCCTAAAATAAGGGAGGAAGAACCTGTAAACTCTCTCTCACCTAATGTACATGGATGATATCAAACTTTATGATGCTACTGAGAATCAACTACACCAGCTACAATACATCACCAAAGATTTCAGAACTGACATCAGGATGTAATGAGGACGTTAAGTTGGCCAAAACTATCAGATGAATACCAGGTGAAGAGATTGAAACCATGACAGAGGGAGAGACCTACAAATATCTGGGGATGATGCAGGCAACCAGTTAGAATCGAAAGAGATGAATGCCTGCCTGACTGAGAAGCCTGTTGAAATCAAAGCAGAATAACAGGAATAAATAGCCTTAAACACTCAGAGTCTCAGTACTAAAGTATTCCCTTGGGATCATAGGCTGAGCCAACAAAGAGCTGGAGATTATGAGATTGACCGGGATAATGATGATATAGAGCTGCCATCACCAACTGAAGTTGCCATTCGAGAGACCGACCATAGCCCGGAAAGGGTGGAGGGGACTGACTGATGTCACTGAACAAGAGAGGACTATTAACAACCTGCAGTAATACTTCCAGGAAAAAACAGCACCAACATACCAATCCATAAGAAAGACAGACGACACAAATCACTCAAACTTAACAAGGAGATGCCCTCACCTAGACAAGGAACAAACACACAAGATGGATGAAGGCACTCCATGTCAGACAACACAATAACCTCTTGAGCCATGCATTAAATGCCTATCTGCAGAGATGAGATGGCATTTAATGCATGGATCAAGAATGGAAGGCTCTTTCCCAAGACCAAACGATTAGTGTTCACCATCCAAGATAAGGTAATCAATATCAGGAATTACAGGAAATATATTACCAAGAATCCAAAGTGACAAATGACATGACAACAATGCCACCTGGCTTCAGAAACAATTTGGCACATCACTGTGGGATGCAGGGCAATCAACCCAGACAAAGCTAATCAGAACCATCAGAAGCTAGTGCAAAAATAGTAGTTGATAAAAGTGAACCATGTTACAAGTATGAACATCAGGCTATAGAGACCCATACTCACAAACTATACTTGAACCATGCACAACAGACCAGATATAACTCTCTTTGACAAGAAGGAAAGGACTGACTATCTGATTGACATAGTAGTGCCCAACATCAGCAACTTCCAGAAAACCTACAAGGGGATAAAAAAAAACATATATATATATCCAGGAATTACACACACACGAGACAGGAAGTCAGAGAAACATTTCATATGGAATAAGTATTGACCATCCAGACCACAATGTCATCCGCCGGCTTGATGCCAAAGAGCCTCCATGAGAACGAAGCAGCAAAAGGCCTCCAAGAGAACATGTACATGGAATTCCTGAAAGTCACAATACTCAACACCTGTACGATAGCAAGAGAGTTCCTCAACTAATAAATATAATAATAGTAATCAGACATAAATAACCACCCCATGCACTTGGTACCAGTACCTGTTGTGCGAAGGGAAAAAAATCCCATAAAGGAGAAATAGTCATAATAGTTGTGTGCGTGTTTGTACATAATACACATACATATACTCAAGCCCAAAAGTTTGGAAACACAGCAAAAAACATAGACTACAAAGAATTTTACAATTCATTTTTATTACACATTTAAAAATTTTCAGAAAAAAAATATTGAATTGATTAATATTAACAACTATACTGATTTCTCATTGCTCACTGATTTTACCATTGCCTGATGCAGATGAGGCATTCTGGCAATTATTTTACAATAGTATGTTGACTATAACAGCATTATTCCAAGTGATCTGCAAGGTTTGACAAATTCTGAAGAATAGCATTAGACACCAGCAAGGGCACATGATGCAAGAAAGCAAGCTATGCAGCATCAGCCAAAAATAAAAAACAGCTCCCATTTCACCCCTCCATTCATTACAAATATCTGTCCAGCTCAACCTTAAATTTATTTATGCTATCAACTTCCACAACAAAGGATGGAAGATAGCATCAGCCAAAAAAAAAAAAAAAAACACCCCACCCTTATTTCACCCATCCCCTCACTCCAAATGTTAGTCAAGTTCTGCATTGAATCTATTTAAGCTATCAAATTCTACAATGACAGATGGAAGTTTGTTCCAGTAATCAACCACCCGCTGGCTAAAGGCAAACTTCCGCACATCTATCCTACAACCGTCTTTCCTCAATTTGAATTTATGCCATCTCAGGTGATTATTCTGAGCAAGAGGAAGAATCCCATCAGCATTAAGCATGCTCAAACCATTCAAAACTTTATATACCTCAATCAGATCACCTCAAAGGGGCCTAGTCTCCAGACACTGTAATTTGCAAAACTTAAGCATTTCTTCGTAAGAGCAACCCTTTGTTCTGTTCACTAATCTTGTTGCCCTTCTCTGTACTCATTCCAACAGCTCTGCATTCTTCTTAAAATGAGGCCTCCAGACCTGTATACAGTACTCAAGGTGTGGCCTGACCATTGCCTTATACAAGGGAATAATCACCTCCTTATCCCTGATAGAAAAATTCCTGTACATCATTGACAAGACACCATGAGCTACTCTTGCAGACTGTCTGCACTGCTCAGAAAACTTAATATCTGCCTGCACAATTACCCCAGGGTCCTCTCTGGGATTACTGATTACTGATTCCCATGTGTAGTACTTTACATTTGTCAATGTTAAACTTCATTTGCCACCTCTCAGCACACCTGCTCAACTTTTCTAGATTCTGTTGCAGCAGTGTAGTGTCATTAACAACCCTGCCAATCTTTGTATCGTCTGCAAACTTGGACATTAAGCTTGATATAACATCATCAATATCATTTATAAATACAGAAAACAACAATGGACCCAACACTGAACCCTGAGGGACTCCACTAATAACATTAGACCACGAAGAGCAGTGTCCATTGATTAACACTCTCTGTTTTCTCCCCCTCAACCATCCCTTTATCCATAGCAGCAATTTGCCTCCAATGCCACCCTGCTCCAATTTGTGCAGCAGTCTTCCATGTGCAACAGTATCAAAGGCACTTTGATATCACATATATTTGGATCTTTCTAAGATCCAAATATATGTGATATCAAAGTTATTCTTTGCATCCAGTTCCTTTGTGACTACATCATAGTATCCAATCAAATTAGTCAGACAAGACTTCCCATTAACAAAACCCATGCTGTGTCCGAGCTATAACTGAAGTCTTCTTGTCTAGATGATCCTGCAATGCTTTTTTAATCAGTGCCTCCATTAATTTCCCTTTTTTTTTATTTTATTTTTTTTTGTTAGTTGTCGCATTGGCTTCTGTGGCCATAATGCACCTCCCAAGGTTTTTCACTACTCTGATCCAAACCTGAGGCGGGATTCGAACCCACGACCTTTGGGTTGCCATAGGCAAGCACTTTACACTTAGCCCGGTCGGCATTATTTTCCCTGGAGTAGAAGTGTGCCGCCTCCTTTAATATAACTGGATAGATTCCATCCACTCCAGGTGTCTTTCTTATGTTTATCTTCAACAATTTCTTCTCCACTTTACTCTCAGTTATTACAAGATTATCTAGATTATTGCCACAGTTGAATACACCTCTGGCATTCCTATGCCTGAACAACTCTTCATGTGTGAATGTCAATGCAAAATATTCATTTAGTTTGTTAGCTACCTGAGCAGGATCATCAACAGTTGAACCATCGCTATCATGTGGACCATTCTGATTCATCCCCTTACTTCTAGAGTTTACATAAGTAAAGAACTCTTTACTTATGTAAAGAGTTACCTACTCTCATTCTTCCTTTCTTTGCTGTTTTTCTTTGCATCGTTTGCCAAAGATATCTCGTAATCTGCCATCGCCTGCCTAAACTTCTGAGTAACTTGGTTACAGACCAGCTTATATCTATCACATCTGTCACATGTTAATTTATATGCATCCCATGCATTTTTCTTCTCTGTCACATGTCTAATTAGTTCATCTGACATCCATTTAGGCCTAAATCTTGAACAATATTTCTTTGTTGGTATGAAAAGCCTAGTAGCTTCCAAGATTAATTCTTTGAATGCTTCCCATTTTGAATTTGCTGTTGGTAACATCATCAGTTGGTCCCACTGTATAGAATTTAAATAATCTCTCAGACCACCGTAGTCGCCTTTAAGAAAGCAAAAACCCTTCCCTTTAACCTTGATGGTAGTTACCTCTTTGAGTAAATCCCACTTCAGCACACTGTGATCACTGCCACTTAGTGGTTCCTTTATCTGCAGATTCTTGATGCATGAAGAATCACTACTGATAATCAGATCAAGAGCATTACTCCCTCTAGTTGCCTCCCGAACATGCTACTGTAGAAAACAATCATCCAATAAATCCACAAAAGCCTTGCTAGTGTGTGAGTGACCAATCTACGATAAGACATTCTGATTTACTGGCCCACTCCATTTCTCTGCACAATTGCTCACTATACTCATCAGATTCATTTGACCTATAACACATACCTACTCTCATTCTTTCTTTCCCAGTGTTTATGTCACAAAAAACAGACTCAACATTGCATTGTCCACCAACATCAATTGGATGCACTTCCTTAGATTTTAGGTGTTTCTTAACTAACAGCATAACCCCTCCTACCTTTTTGTACACACTGTACTCCCCAAATTCTAGTTCTGCACTGCCTGCTTATGTCTGTGTGACACAATGTCTCTGATATCCCAACAATATCTGCCTTTGATGTCTTGACTAGCACTTCAAGCTCACCGAATTTATTAACTATACTCCTAGGTATTGGTGTACATGCAAGTATACATGCACCCGTTTCTACTTTTAGTTACCCTAACACTGCCCATGTATTTACTTGTTCCACCATGACTCCCAGCAGTCCTGGAAATTCCCATTGCCTTGCTTTCCAGGCTGCTGCTCAATTGCATTTCAATAGAAGTAGTGCAAGAATCACTTTTACCTCTGCCAGCGGCTACTGTTAATCTATTAGTCTGTGTATTCCCCCAAGCTAGCAGTTTTCCAACCCATCTAACCCTGCCTCGATAGTATCAGCAAATATTCTTGCACCCTTTCTATTTAAGTGTATCCCATCCCTGTAGAAGCAGTCTCTCCTGTTAACAAGCACAGACTAGGCTGAGAAAAATTCTACCCTTGAGCCTTGTACAATCTCTCCAGGGCCGAATTGATCGACATGGCTCTCACCTCTTTTCTGGGCAGACTTCATGGACTCGGTAGCCCAGATGATACTATAAAATCTCTGCAGTCAGGCAAATGGTGTGGCCAGGTACTCCATTTGCCTGACTTACAGTTGTATTTAGGGTCATTGTCTTATTGTTATATAAATTTTCTGACAAAGTCCAGAAGCTATGGCATCATGTTCAAGAAAGTTATTTTTATAGCCTTCTTTTCTAAAAATTCTTTTTATTCTGACAATGTTATCCACTCCAAAAAAACAGAAGCAAGATGGATCAACCATTGTGTTTGCCAACGGTCAAGCACGGTGTCAGTTCCATCATGATCCATAATCACCATACAATGTAGCTTAATTTTTTCTTCAGTTGATTGTCTGACATAATCTCTATGATTGGATCTAAAATTTCAAATCTGGATTCATCCGTCCACAGCACATTTTTACACTCTTCAAATGTCCAATGTTGATAGCTGTTAGCCCAAGCCAAATGCTCCCTTCGATTTTTCATTTTTAATAAGGGTTTTATAGACCTCTCACAACCATGAAACCCTGTTTGTTAAAGATGAAGTTTTATAGTGGATGTAGACATGGGAGTTTCTCTGTTCCTCTTGTACTCAGCTCAGATTTCAGATGCAGTAAGTCGTCAATTGCATTTAGAAATCAGTGTTATGGCCATACCTTGTGCTTCCATTGTTACACGTGGTCATCCCGATTGTGGTTTGCTCCATAAACTGCCAGTTTTCTTGAATTGTCGAATGGTAATTTGCCCTCCTTTAAATGAAACACGTAGTTTTTTGCCCATACTTCTCATGGAATAATTTTATACAGTTATAATAGCACTTCTTTTTTTCAACATCCAGTCCCTTATTTCTTGGCATGTTTATTGAGAAACAAGCAAAACTTACACCACTCTTTCTGAATGATAGGTTTTGATTTTATAAGTTACAGCTCTTACCCCTCAATTTATATTATTGCAAAACACTCTAGAATCATCTTAACAATCAGGAGTCCTTTACACCTTTCTGGATAAATTCTTAAATATTATTTAAGTTTTTTGATTTTTATACATAACAGAAAATGTTTTAATAAAAATTGGTAAACAAGTTGGTCCTATTTTAATAAAAACTTTGAAAATTAAGAAAAATGAAATGATTCCAAGCTTTTAGGCAGGAGTGAACATATATGTTTAAGTATTATATCTACAGTTATTATTTTTTGTTTAATTTAATATTTAGAACAAATATTCAATTTAATGGGAACAAATCAGAACTAGATAGAGAAATATAAATATTTCTGGAAACAATTAATTGTTTAAGCATTAACAATTTCTAGCAACAGCTCAGTGATTTAATGATTAGAAAGAAAAAAAAAAAAAAGCTAAAATTTTCACATACAGTACTATGAGAGCAATTAAAAAATAATAAATAATCTATTTTTAATCAGAACAGGAAAGCTGATTTGTTTACTGCTTTTTTTTATGCCAATTTTTATAATTTAAAATAAAATTACTCTTGCATCAAGAAGTGAATGACTTTTTCTGCAAGATCCACACTGTGGTTCTCTCTGCAATTCAATCAAATGGAATATAGCTATAGCTTGCTGTTTGTCCACTGGCTATCATTATGTCTTTATATCACTGGATCATTATAATATTTTCTATGATTTTTTTATCTTTCTGATTGAATAAAAAATTGGTTCCCAGCAATTACGGTTGGTAATTGCTTAAGAGGAAATGCTAGCATTATTTCTGATAAGAAAGAGCTAGAAAGTGTATTACTTTTATAAAACACAATAAATTTAAGCTGGTGGAGTTAGGCAGGTATAAAAATAACATTGAACAACTGTGAAAATAACATCAAATAACACAGGATAGACGTTAGTGTATTTTAATGCTGATTCCAAATGTGCAGTCTTTTTTCCCTAGAATCCTCAGTTCCCAAGATATTTCATACTTTAATTTTCACATACTTAGATTTTGATCTATCTGTCCATATTGGTTGGACTGTTGAATGAGAAGTTCTGAATTCAGGAGTTTTTCAAGCTCTTGATGCTGTAATCAGTTTCTGGCAGCGTCTAGTGTATTCTGACCCATCTTCTCTGTGCATATCAGATGGATATATAAAGGAAACCTCTCAAACAGGTCATCAGTCGAGGGAAACATTGTTGCACATTAGTACACTTATGCTTTGGTATCAACTGAAGTTAAAAGTGCTTTCAAAAATTTTTAAAGCACATTTAATGTCATGTTAGGTACGTTACAGAATTAAATCTTAGAACAGTCTATAATGTCTAAAGAAATAATATGAACTTCATTTTGTCTGAAAATTTGTGAGCAGGACAAGAAGTGGCTCCTTACATACGTTGCACTAACTGTCCTTTATGTCTCACAGGCTAATTAAAAAATAAATGCAAAATGCCATTACCATTCCCATGGTGCGGAAGGGGTGCAAATATTCTTGCACCTCTTCCATTTTATTGTATTTGCTCCTAGTAAAAACAGTCCTGCCTGTTAACAACTGCCCACGTTTAAAAAAATTTAACTCCATGAGACTTACACAATCTGCAGCGCCCAACTGCTTGACAAAGATCTCATCATGTACTCCCTCCTAACGTGTCTCTGCAGAATTGCAGGCACTTTCAAATTTAATGCTAATGTGCGATTTTTTCTCAACATGCCCTACCTGTAAATTAAATGTTCAAATTTCCAATTTATAATATCATGAGTGTACAACAATATCCCTTTCTAGTTTTAAACATATCTGACAATTGCTCTACAATGGCATTAACCTGAATCCCCGGTCCTTAAAGGCTATATCAAACACACTCGGGTATGACAAGCCGGACTTGCTACCTGGGTTGCGTACACTATGTGGAGATGACACCTGAGTCAAGCGGACTAAATTTCGGTGAAGTCCGGTCATTCCTTGACAAACAAATCCTTTGCTTGGATTTTCATGATGGTGGGATTGTTAGTAACCATGGGTATAACCCCAGTGTACAAGTCCTGAAGTACAATATTTTGTATGCTAGAGATGACTACCCAGGTGTGAACCAACAGGTTTGGCATCCACAACACACAGAGGCATGTGGCCCCTATGTGTCACCAGGCAATCCACAACTTTGCTTCTTGGAGGCTTGAAGTGGTGGAACCCATGTTTAATCTCCAGAATACTCTGGCAAGCCCCCATCTCTTTCATTATGCAGCATCATTGATGTATTTTGAGGTTAAGATGGGCACCACGGCAAGATCCAATGTTCCTTACATTTTCAGGATACAGCTATACAACAGTTTTTGCAGGCTGGTCGCTAGATAGTCCACCAGACTGAAATCTTTACTCTGCCAGACTGGTGCGAGCCAGAGTAGTGTGTGTGTGTGTGAGAGCATCAGTTGAGGCCAGATAAAAAGCAGTGTATTCTCAAAACACCAGAAATTTGTGGTGTAATTAGTTAAATAGCAATATTTCAATAAATCAAATTAAATTCAATGTATCAAGTGAGACTTACACACACAAAAAAAAAAAAAAAAAAAAAAAAATCATGTCACAAGTCTAACTTTTTATCATAATTAGCACTGTTTAAAAATTGTCACGTGGAATTGCCAAGGTTGCCCATATGGAAACTGGCTAATTATTAAAACAATTCAAGCATTTAGTTACCTCTAATGCTCCACCCTGAACCTTTTTAATTCCTATCATATTTAGAGGAAGCAGGTCATCAAGCTGCATTACTGCATCAACAGCCATCCTTGCAAAAAACTGTTTTTGGGCTGCTATCAACTTTGAGCTCAATGTAGTCATTGCACACTTTTCCAACAAAGCTCGATGCTCACTGAAATGAAGAATTTATTGTAAATGAAAAAAAACCACAGAAATATTAACTAAAATTTAACACATCTTTTCAAATTCTGTATTACTATTATGGATCAATAATTTTATGTAACTTAAAAATTAACTAACTTTAAATTCTCTAACCTTCTCTATATAAATAAGATCTTTATTGTAAGGCACCGGTGAACCTTACAATACCCTTCATGGCATCATGCCAGGGGTTTATTAACATCTAATATTATATGTTAACATCTAATGTTAATATCTAATTATTAACAAACATTAATAACTATATATAAAGAAGATTAGGTTATAGAAGGTTAAATTCTTTAATATACTCTTAAGTTCATTAATTTTCTTGCTATATCACTATTACCAGTCAATTTTACCAACAGTCTTCTTCTGTTACCAACAGCAAAACTGTCAACTTTTGACTTTCAAAAAGCTGCTTTTTTTTTCAGCCAAAACAAGAGTTTTTAAAAAAGGAGCTTTTAGGCAAAAAAAAAAATAAATAAATAAATAAATCGATTATTCTTGAACCAGGCAAAATCAATAATGAAGCATGTTAATAAGCATGTTTATATTTAAGTAATTACTGCTGCTATCATATAACAGCAAAAAAGAAATTATGAAACCAATAAAAAATAAATTAACCACAAAAGCCATAGGTTTTACCACGGCAAAACCTACGGTGAGAGTTAGAGCCATCTGGAAAGTTGGCACAATACTGCTGCCTGTGTTAAGTCAAAGATTTTTTTTATAACAATGGGGTCCTCATCTTTAGACTTGGCTGTCAAGATAACTTTCAAAGCTTCACCAGAAAGTAAAGGCTGAACTGTATTTTTGTTTTTTTCACCTGTCTGGCACCTCTCACACTTCACATCCGATCAACCTATCTCAGATGGAACCTCTGTCCCACGAATGACGCTAAATCGGACCAGATACCCAACTTTGACAAGGTGCTCTCCACTGCCAATGCCTGATGGCGATCTATACTGGGCTCCCTTGCCTGGTATCTTTACTCCCCTTTCCCCTGGTGGGGGAGACAGGCCTGCCTCTTCCCCACATGCCAACCCTTATTCTTCTCCCAGTGGGGCACAGGCCTGACACACTGAACATCCTGGGGTCGCCTTCTCTATCGTTACCATACTTCTGTCTCCCCCCATCCCTCATACTCTGCCTAATATATACCCCACACAAACTGAAAAAACTTAAAAAATAAACCGCATAAACCTCATTTGGGTTTTCTAATTCCGGTGCTCACCAATTTTTTTTTTTTTTTAAGGCCCAGTCACTGAAATCTCAGGAAACTAGGTGGCAGGGCCTGCCAAAGTAAAAACTTCAACATTGGGCCCCAGCGGCTAAACAGCCAGATGAACAATGATACATAACACTACACATATACAAAATCCACAAATGTTTAAATCCCTGGCCTTCCCAGCAAACTGGTCGACCAACAATGAAAGCAATGTGTAGATGGGGGGGGGGAGAAACCCCTGGTACCACTAGACATCAACACACTTTATATTTTACTTCATATCTGTGAGAAATTGTGAATGCCAAACATGACTTGGGATAGTTTGTCATATTTCAAACTTCTTTGTGTATTTGACAGTTGAGTCAGCTTACATCACTGTAACTGTTATAAGTTAAGATAGTGGCTTACCTCCTCCTGGTGGGGACGGTAACCTGCAGAGGGGGTGTGATGGCCCATCCTTACCACGAGGCCAAGTGGTCAAGTAATGCAATCTCTTATTTTCTTTGATATTTGGGCGACCTAGCTGGAAGCTCTGTACGTATTATTGTTAACCAACTAAATGTTTGGACTTTCATACAGATGAGAACTAGATGCATATGGGCAAAAGTCTGGGTGCTATCTGGGTTGCTGGTTCGCCTAAATGACAAATGTATTTGAAGTTCCACAATCAAGGACTATTGTACATCAATCTGCAAAATATTATTAATTATTATTATTTTTTGCAATATTAATTCATTTCAATTTGGTTCACAGAAAGCACATTTACTCCCCTTTATAATAATGGCATCAAATAAGGAACTGGTTCTTTATTCTAAATACAATACAATTGGTATCTAAATACAATACAATTAGTATTGTATTTGAAGTTCATTTACAGTTCCCTTACTCACTCAGTGTTTATTCAATAAAGCATTGGATTTTTCTGATATCCTTCCCCAGCATTGTGCTCTGTTCCCTCATAATTCACTGCAAATGCCTTGGGGGAATTATCCATTAGGTGTTTGTGTGACTGAGAGACCCACTGAAAATAATTCAATTTTACAATGAACTGCAACTCACAGTATTTGCCTTCAAAGGGATTTTATTGATTGATTTACCTCTACTTTTAACCGGTACTATAATTAACACAAAATGGCTGAATTCCAGACCAAACTTGGAATGCTGCAAAGCATTCCCAATTTATAATAAGGAGAAATTTTAAAAACTGCATTTATTGCCTAAAAGTTATTTTCACATCCATGAATAATTTTTCATCTCTGTGCTAATTTTCTGTAGCTATTTGTTTGTACCTCCAGAAGTTTCCTGTGTCCACAGCTGAAAATACTATGGTCACTGCACCATTTTTTGCTTATTTAAAAAATAAACACTTTACACATCATCATATGGCTGGCAGTGTAATTTGAAAGGGAGTGCCTACTCAGGTTTCCTAAATAGCTGATATTTATTAAACTTCTCTTTAGGAACTGTCCTTTCCAGACGGGGAAATTCACTGCAAACAGGAACACGACTCAGCAATACTGATTTTGGTTAATTTTTGTTTGCATATTATTTATGTGCATTTTGCATCTGGGCAAATGGTTTTAGTTTACTGTGTAGATAGAACAACCCCCCCCACCTCTCTTTAATTGAGTCAACAAGTGTTCAATAATGTGAAGGTGCAAAGCTATTGGAAAAATTTCCACTGGAAACTGGACAGTCTATAAAGCCTGAATTTGGATGAGCACTGGAACTATACTACATGTAGTGATTTTGAGTGATTTGAAAATAAAAATGGTTTTTAATTTTTAAATCACTCAAAATGTGACTAGGTCTATAAGCTACTTATAGAAAATAATTTAATATAACAATTGGACAATAAAGCAGCTAAATGTGGCTAAAAAACTTCTCGTTCAGCAAGCTGCAACTTGTAACACGTGGATTTGATACCCTTTACCGATACTAAGTAATACCTACAAAATCTCTATCTAAGTTAAACTTTAAACTAAGTATCATAACTAGGAATATAAAGCTACTCTAGAAAATAAGCTAATATGCCAATTTAAGCTAATAAAACTTCTCTATTCCAGGAGAAGTAAAAACTTCGCCTGCACAAGGCTACTCTCATTCTCGAGACTTTGAATGAATTGAGTAACAATATTGCAAACTGTTATTGTAAATACAGGTTCCACTGACAGTACATTTCC
Organism: Mastigoproctus giganteus; assembly: GCF_048544385.1. Taxonomy (NCBI): domain Eukaryota; kingdom Metazoa; phylum Arthropoda; class Arachnida; order Uropygi; family Thelyphonidae; genus Mastigoproctus; species Mastigoproctus giganteus. Next base: position 113,889,467 of record NC_143581.1, read on the forward strand.
AAAAAGATGTTCTGAACAGCACAGCAAATACTTGCACTTATAAGTTTCACCAAATACTCAGTTTGTTGTCTGTGGATACAAATATTTAGGAGTTCATGGTACATCACAATGGATGATCTGGCAGTTTCTTGAGCAATGGATGCCATTTTGTTCAAAACTATGTTTTTTTTTTTTTTTTTTTTTTTTATTAAACAGACTGCTTTTTGGGAGCTGCCATGTGGACTTTTTTAAATTAGAAATTACAAATTTTTCTTTAAAATTAATAGTGCACTTGTTATGTGTATTTAACTAATAAAATTGGTTAATTTGTGGTTACAGCATGATATAGTAGCCTTTTGTATTATTACATAGGTATATAGTTATATTAAGTAGTAATTTATTAAGTCCTTAAACTATAAATAGCATAATGTAATCTAAAATAGCATTCTGTATCACCATCAAATAAGGGGGATTAGTGAAGTAATATTTTAGCATCTCTTAGTTTCGGATGTAGCTTTTAAATTAAAGTGACTATAACCATGCCTCACACTACAGCAGCAAAGCAAAAGGCTAAAACTAGCAGGAATGTTATGGTTTGGGAGGGAGGGAGGGAGGGAGGGAGGGAGGGAGGACAGTTTGCTGAGGCAGTTCTACAAATCAGGATTACAATATGCTATTGTTCCCTCACTGCAAATGTAACTGTAGCAGGATATGACAGAGTCATCGGGTACACTATTTTGTGTGTGTGGCATCTTGAAGAATACATGATGCCTTCGAGGGGGGCAGAAGACAGAAGACCCATTAACCACTCACCTGTGCAGCCAATGATTGAACCCAGACTACACAATGACATCCTTGACTCAGGGGAAGTAGGTATAGGTGGTGATGGGATCGTTAGGGAAATCAAAATATATATTGAACAAAAATCACGGGTGGAATAGGAAAAAGGTTTGTCTGCCATGGATTGTAGAGCAGCTATCACCTTTTAAGGACACAAAAGATGATAGCTGCACAGTCAGGCTAGGGAGTTTTGCCAATTATGTACAAGACTTTTGCTAGCAAGGATAAGGAGGCGTTTATCACAAAGTTAAGGTTAGGCCACACCTCGAGTACTGCATACAGGTCTGGGAGCTTCATTTTATAAAAGATATAGATCTGCTGAATGGGTGTAGAAGAGCACTGAGGTTATTGAAAGGAACAATGGAGTGTTCTTGCCAGGAAAGGCTTTAAGTCTGTACATTGCAGCATCTGACTACTAGGCACCTGTGAGGTGCCTGGTATCCATCACAGTCAGAAATCTTGTGAGGATTTCTGCTATGTTTAAGGCTTTCAATGGACTGAAAAAGCTCAATGATGGAATCCTTCCTCTTGATCAGACTACTCACATGAAGGGGCATAAATTCAAATTGAAATAGGATGATAGCAAGATGGATGTGCAGAAGTTTGCCTTCAGTCACCAAGCAGGTAATTTTAATAAATGCAAGGAAGAACTAGATAAACTATTAGAGGGTATGGGTAGGGTTTATATGGAAAGCTTTTTTTTTTTTTGGCTGATGTACGTTTTGGCTTGCTTTTTTGCACTGTTTGTGACTACTTACACTATCTGCATTTTGTGTCTGAGTCATGATTTTAGTGTTGACATGTAGATAGCTTCAACTCCTGCCCAGACCAAGTTAGTGCTAATAACATACATGTAAAATCAGAAAAAGCTATCACTGGTAACCAAACTGGACATTGTAAAAAGATGTTTTGGAGCACATTACATTACATTTTGAGTGATCTGAGAAGTAACAGTATTACCTCAAAAAAAAAAAAAAAAAAAAAAAAAAAACCCTTGTAAAAAAGTGAGCCAAGTTTTAAAAGTCTGTCATACACATGGTATATTTAATTGCAGTTCGTTCCAGTTCACAAGATGGTAAATCCATTAAACTAATTATATATTAACAGTCAGATGTTTTTTCTATGTATGTCTATTAATAATGAAAAAAAAAAAAACAGGTGATGAAATATCAAACCTACAGAAGCAAGTAAAATTTTGTTAACTAATTCAAAGACTAAACCTTAACAAACAAGAAATTTGTAATCAAATTAACAACTTTATGTAAATCAAATCACCGGTACTGCTGTTTTCGCAGTCCTAAGTAATAGTACAGGAAGTACCAAAAAACATCTGAGAATAATCTGTAATTCTTTAAGAAATTAAAAGGTAGATTGAAGTGCACATTATTTCACCAATTTCCATTTTCTGCCATTGGTAACTTTTATCAGTGGGTTGCACTACATAGAATTTATCAACTGTCTGAGCCAACTTTAATCACTTTTATAAAAGCAAAAGCTCTTACTTCTGCCCTTGACAGTAATTACAACTTTAAGCAAATCCCACATTAACACACTACAACCAATGCTACTAGGTGGGTCTTTTATCTGCAGAATCATAAAGCATGAAGGGTCACTGCTAATAATCAGATCCAGAGTACTGCATTTTCCCGTTGTCTCTCTAACATGCTGTTGTAAAAAACATTTATCTGATAAATATACAAAAGTCTTGCCAATCTATGAATGACCAACCCACATGAGCCAGTCACTATTTGGAAATTTACAAAGTTCCTCATTAGAAGATATTCTGCTTTACTGGCCCACTATATGTTTGTTACATTCATCACAGTCATTAGGCAAAGAAAACACCAAATCTCATTTTAGTTTTCCCGGTGCTTATGTCACACCACACTGACTCAACAGCGCACTGGCCATCCATGTCAATTAGATGCACTGCCTTACATTTTACGAGCATCAACCCTCCCTTTATGTCTGTTCTTCCTGTACACACTGTACTCTCCATATTCAAATTTTACATCCACTATAACTTAAGTGATATCATGTCTCTAATATATCCACAATTGTCTGCATTTGATTACTTGAAGATTACTTCAAATTCATGAAATTTATTTGTCCCATGGCTGATGTTAACCCATTAATCTGTGCGTCCACCCAAGTTAGCAGTTTTCTGACCCACCTAACACTGTCTCGATAGCACTAGTAAATATTCTTGTACCCCTTCTATTTAGGTGTATCCCATAACTGTAAAAACAGTCTCTCCTGTCAACAAGCACAGATCATACTTAGAAAAATTTAACTCCATGAGCCTGGCAGTTCTCTTCAGTGCAGAACTTACTGACACAGCTCTCAGCATGTTTGAAAAGAATTGTGGAATTTTAATTTTGCTCTTAACTCCCAACTTTTTTGTTACTTGCTAAGTACATCCACATTAGCAGCAACATGTACACAAATAACTCCTTTTGTGCCCTTAAAATATGATAGCTGCTCTACAACGTCATGAACTTTTGCTCCAGGCCGACAAGCTCTGGTTCTCTTTCCTGATAATTTTGTCACTGACAACAGCTAGCTCCCATGTAACCATGAACTCTTTCCACAGAGGATCTTTTTGCTCCTTGTGCTGCCTGAGCGTAGTCTCCAGCATTGCACTGGGCAGTTCAGTGCTCAAAGGGACTCTCTTTTTAATTTTTTTGAGGGCACCAACCCTGTTACTCAAGTTCTCGTAAAATCCCATCAGAAAGCTGATTCAGCACTAAAGATCCTCATACACTCAACAACGAAAGCACACAAAGACCCCCCACCCCTACACAACAAGTACAGCTATGATTTGCAGGAGAACCAGCATCAAGAGCTCTTTCCTGTGTCAAATTTTCCTGCAACTGTTCCTTCAAATATTTCTTACAGATCATATCAGATAAAACTGACACGCGTAGGTGATGACGTAATATTGCATTAGCTGTTACTTTCAGCTATATAAGCATGCTGTGCAAGAGTTGCAGAAGTGGTAGCAAGTGCAGTAATAGTCAGAAGACGCCTCTTCAAAAATGGACTAAGAAAAAGCCCCTCCTCACACAAAAAATGAAAAGGGCCCAATTAATTTGGTGTAAGGAGCATGTCAAATGGACCTCTGAGCAGTGGAAGTCCAGTTATTTTCTCAGATTAGAAGAAATTCAACCTGCATGGCTCTGATGGGAGACAAATAATTCGCCATAGACATAGTGAAGAATACCATCCAGACTTTATGGTGTCTACAGTGAAATTCCCTATCAGCCAAATGATATGGGGATGCATTTCATGTCGCAGAGTAGGTCACCTGCAGTTTATAAAAGGTTCCGTAAATGCCAATGGATACCTGACTATGTAGGAAGGCAAATTGCTGCCAACCATTACAGACCATTTCAACCTGCCAAATTGCTGCATCTTTCATAACGACTCTGCTCCTTGTCATCAGGCGAAAAGTGTAAGTAGGCACTTGTGTATTTACTTTAGCTTCATTACTGCATTAGAGGTTCGACAGTAATGTGTTTACATTTGTTACAGGTGAAAAAATGATTGGAAGAATAGTCCATTAGAACTCTTAACTGGCCAGTAAACAGCCTGGACCTGAATCCTGTAGAGAACTGTTGGCATCGTGTGGAATCTGCAGTTGCCAGAAAGAAACCAAAGACCCTTCGTGAACTTCAGGAAGCCATAATTCGTGTTTGGAACCACGAACTCTCAGTTGATTATCTTCAGAAAATTATCTTGTCAATGCCTCGACGGTGTGCTGCTGTCATCAGGCCAGAGGTGGTTCAACTAAATATTAGTCTGCACCTGGTGAACTTTTCATTTTGTTTTCCATTTAAAATGAAAAAATGAAGCAAATTGAGGGTTTCTGATAACATTTAAGCTATAATTGCTGTGTTTACCAAAACTGTTGTATAAAGGTTGCAAATGCTCATTTTGGAATATTTTGAGAGCACCTGTCAAATATTACTTAGCTTTGCCTTAACTATTAATAAATATATTTTGTTTATTTGACTAGCATCACTATTTGTGATGCTAGTCATTAATGTAACATACCATCATGGAAAAGGGTTAGAAATGTGAAATTCCTAGGTGATGCACTTTCGTTGCACACCAGTGTATGTCAGATATTGTTATAATGGCAGTGTAGGTGAAGACTTGCTATTCTGTCAGCCATTACGTGGACATACAGCAGATAAAGATATTTTTTAGAAAGTGGATGAATAGTTGCGACTCCATTTTAATCTGTAAGAGTTTATTATTATCTTGGACTTGCCATAGTTATGACCAGCAATCTCTGCTAGCTGTTTGTATGATATGTTTATTGCCTGTATAGGGCACTTGGAAGGGTTGTGGGGTGGCATCATGGGACATTCATGGCAACATCAGCTTTTTTGTTCCTGTTATTCCAGAATGGCAAGGGATCTAGCAAAACATTATAGTGTAGGCAAACTCACTGTAAGAGAGAGTAACGGAGATTGTATATTTTTTAAATATAGGGTGAGAACAGCAGAAACTGCACTGAAGTAATCAGTGCCTATTAAAGTAGACAAGATAGAAAGTTCGATAATCTGATTCAGTGCTAGTTTTATAGTATAGATACTGCATGCTACCAGTAATAAGGTTGAAGTGATGAAAGAGAGGAACATTGCAGCACCATTTTGGTCCATCAGTACTGACTTTGTAGGTCTCTGGTTTTGACAGAGAATAAACTATATGTAACTAATTGAAACTTCAAGGGGGGAAAAGTAGTAATCATAAAAGACAGAAATAATTATCCAAGGTGGATCTAGTGGTGCAGTGTCCTGAAATATATTGAATATTTCAATATTCCAAACTTGAATAAGTTTCCTAAGTCTAAGCTGCACAGGACGGTTTTCATTTGGTTTGCTATTATAGAATAAATCACACTCTATATTTCACAGGCACCTCCAATTAGGGCATGAGGGAAAGCTGCAAATTTTTGCAGTATACAACAAAAGCAATGTTTTCCTGAAAGATGTAATAGAAGGTCACAGGCTTTGATGAGGAGGAAGTTAACAGAGGAAGTTCTGAAAGTGCCCAAGGTAATTCTAGTAGCACTTGTTGAATGGAGTTTAATTGCCATAAAGTACTTTTCCTTGCAGTCATATACTGCATATCCATAGTCCACACAGGCACTAATAAGGATTCTACAGAGAGTGAGGAGTGTGTGTGTGTGTGTGTGTGTGTCAATTAGAACCCTATGACATGGATGAGACTTAATTTTTAGATTTTTAAGTTTAATTCGTCATCTAGTATCAAACCAAAAAATCAAGCTGTATAAAGGAATAAAATTGGTACTTTGTTCATCAGCAGATTAGGATGAAGTTTGTCATTTGAAAAACTGCATAGTGGTGCAATTCTGCTCAGCTATCTGAGCAGAATTGCACCACTGCGATTTCTGAGTGTAAAGCCCAGGATTCTATTTTGGCTATAGCAAGTTGGAGCTGACTTTCAATGGTGGATATGCTCCATGATTGATAAGAGAATAGCATGAGTAGTGGTATATGATACAAGAAAGCAAGCTTTTCAGCAACAACAACAACAAAAAAAACTCTTCTTCCCATTTCACCTATCAATTCGGACCGAAACTTTGTCCAGTTCTTTCTTGAATTTATTTAAGCTAACAACTTCCACTACGACAGAGGGAAGTTTGTTCCAGCAATCAACCACTCGCTGGCTAAAGATAAATTTTTGCATATCTATTCTACAACCGTTTTTCCTCAATTTGAATTTATGCCCCACAAGTGTGTAATCTGAGCAAGAGGAAGAATCCCATTAGCATTAAGCTTGCTCAAACCATTCAAAGCCTTATACAACTCAGTCAGATTACCTTGCAGGTGCCAAAGTCTCCAGACATTGCAATTTGTATAACTTAAGCTTTCTTAGGCCTCCAGTACTCAAGGTGTGGCCTGAACATTGACTAATACAATGGGATAATCATCTCCTTATCCATGCTTACAAAATTCCTGTATACCATTGACAAGACTCCATGAACTGTCTGGGAAGCCACTCTGCACTGCTCAGAAAACTTCATATCTGACTGCATAATCACCCCCTAGGTCTTTTTCATTCTCCACTGGTCTGAATGAACAGAGAATGAAATACTCAAATACCTTTCCTGATTAGGTAGAACATGCTTTGAAGAAAATGAAGAATCAGAAAGCCCCAGGGGAAGATGAAGTTACGGTAGGGTTGTTAAAATTAGGAAGAAGAGACATGACACAGACTCTGGCAAGACTCTTAACGCTACCTCCTTCATTAGACTAGACAAAGAGACACAATATCTTCAAAGTTGTTTACTGCTGCCCTTGAGGAAGCTTTCAGAAGATTAGACTGGTCGCAGAAAGGAGTCAATGTGAATGGAGAGTACCTAAACCATTTACTATTTGTCAGATGGAATTGCAATCATAAGGCATAATCCTGAAGAATTAGAGGAAAATCTTAATCAGTTATGCACAGTTGATGAATATGGCTAAAACAAAAGTAATGATGAACAAGTATGCCACAGAAACAGATATAATCATTGAAGGAGTAGAAATTGAAAAGGTGGATTCATATACTTATCTTGGACATCATATATGCATTCATATACTTATCATGGAGGCACTGGCCTTATAGCAGATAAGTAACTTTTAATTTTAATTTTGTGTTTGAACAATTTTGCTAAAGCCGAAAGGTCACTGCTGTGAAGAGCACTTTTTGGTTGCTATATTGACTTCGGCAGTAGTTGCCTGCCTGCCCGCAACCACCTGTAGTTAACCCAATAGACTCAAACGCTATTGTTCTTCCTCCGATTCTACTGCAGAATAGTAAACTGACTACCCTTCCCCAGTTAATGCTTGATTTGGCATCTGTTGCTTATAGCTCTGCATAATGGCTGGAAAAGGAAATGCACATCGTAGAGCTTTGCTGCATTCCTGCAGGCAACCGCACCAGTCCTCGGGGGAAGAAAACTCGGAGGGCGTTCCCTCCTCGATCGCGATGACTAGAAACAAAATTCGGACCACGAAACAACAGGCTTTGGCGGTAAATGAACACAGCATACCTGCTGCGGACAACTCTCCAGGCGGCGACGATGCCGACTGTAATGGGGGGAACAGCGATTGTGCTCCCGCAGCATCCACAAAGAGACCTCCCCCTCAAGAAAAAGGTTCTCAAAAGACCCGAAGCATCTGGTTCACTCCCCCTCTAAACAGTGGGAGGATGAAGAGGAATGGGATGAAATGCCGAATTTATTCAGCAAAGATTTTCCTAACCTGAAAATTATACACAAACTGAGGCGCAAAATGGAATGCTGCCTCCGTAGCAAAAACAGCACCATCACCAGGGCCGCATCATTACAAATTTCGCGCTGCTGGGGCTCTTTAGAGAAGAAGTTATATGAGGTCATTATAGAAAATGTCCAGCTGAAGGCCACCAATGCCCAACTCCAACAAACTAATAAAACCCTATCTGAGGTAACCAAAAATCCAACTATAGCAGCTCTGAATACCAGGCTACCCTCCAACCAAGCTTCTGATGAAGATACTCAGCACCAGTTGTCTTATGCTGCCACACTCAAACTACCTCAGATCCCCACCACACAGAACAAGCATATGCTGATTATAAAAGGTAGAGAAGGGTGCGACATTCCAGATAGCGATGGAGTGAAGGACACCGTCCTAAAGAAGATAAAACCAAAATCAGACAATCTCCAAATCAAAAGCATTCGCAAAATTCCCGACAAAGGGATAATATTGGAAGCAGTCACAGTCAAATCTAGAACACAAGTCTTGCAGCACAGCTGAAGATATAACTCTCACCTTTTAAAACCCCAAACTCAGGGGGCCAAGTTTAATTGTGTTTGATGTAGATGGCTCAATCCAAAAAGATGACCTACTGGAGGAAGTGTATAACAGAAACCTTTTTGAATCCATGAGCAAAGAAGAAGCCATTAAGGAGATGAAAATTCAATTTTCCACCAATGCATGGACTCGTGGTCGACTCAATTGGGTTATAGAAGTGTCCCCAAGGATAAGGAGATTCCTACACAGCCAGGATAGAATTTTTCTGGGCTGGTCATCCCACAGATTCAAAGATTTTGTATCAGTCCTGATATGCTACAAATGTCTTGGTTATGGGCACACCTCTGCTAAGTATCTTAAAAAACAACCAATATGTGGGCATTGTGCTGAGGCAGGGCATCTCTACAAGGACTGTACCAACAAAGCCTCGCCTCCTAAATGCTCAAATTGCAAAACAATTAACAAACCCTGCGATCACTGTGTGGGATGGAGCGTGCCTTCAAAAATCCATCTCAGTGGCAACACAGCTTCATCCTCTAATGGACGAGTTGAATCTAGATATTCCTCTCCTTCAGGAACCATACTGCATCCGTGGAAGGGTCTCTGGTTACCCCCTGGCTTTCAGGAAAATCCAGATGACAAACAAATTGTGCCTCGCTGCTGTCATCATCCGCAATCCAGACCTAGTAGTGACACAGATAGAATCACTCTGCACTCCCCCACCTTGCTGAGGCTACAATAGAAGGCAGCTTCAGCTGTATTGCAGTCCTAACAGCATATTTCCAATTTGGTACAGATATCCTCCTGCACATAGCTCGACTGGAACAAGCTCTTGACCTCCTGGACACTGATGTCATTATAGCAGCAGATTCAAATGCCTGGTCGACACAATAGTTCAACACCTCTACTGATGCAAGAGGAAACATGTTATATGAATTCATTGCCTCACGCGGCCTTGAAATAATCAACAGACCAGAACAACCTCTTTGGGAACTGGAGAGTCTAACCTGGACACCACACTGACTACTTCTTCTCTTCGCAATAGACTCCTTCATTGGCAGGTGAATGACACGGCCACTACTAGAGACCATCACCTCATCACTTACAGTGTCACCGATTCTGCCCTCCCTTGTCAAGTGCCTATCCAGGATATTGTAAGATTCTCTACTAAAACAGCAAACTGGGACCAGTTTGACAATGTAATTCACAATGTTCTTCATGACCAAGCTAGCAACTCCTACCAATCAAAGAACAATGTGCAGAGTCTGCTTCTCAAAACTTCCATGAAAAAATGTTCCAGGAACACAAGATCTGTACCACGGTGGTCGCAGGAACTCGCTAACTTGTGCACTTCTCTGAAGCACGCTCGCAAAGAGTACCAACACAAGTGAAGGAGTGAACCTGTTCACATCATAGAACAGTAGAGAGACCAATTCAAAGCAGTCCGCCGTGAATATACTAACAAAATTTACCATGTCAAGCAGAGCTCCTGGCATTCCCTTGTCGAGACTGAGGGGAACCGGAATCCGGCGTCCACAAACTTGTGAGGAATAAGCTGGGATCCATGGATGTCATACACTCTGTCCGCTCTGATGGCCCATCTGAGACTACACACTGGGAAGATACAATCAACCGGATTCTGGATGAACTAATATATCAGGACCACACCAACTCTGACATCCACAGGAAGGTAGCAGTATAAAATTCCAGCTCCCAGCCAGACATTATAGAGGAACCATTCACAGAGGAGGAAGTCGATGAAGCAATTAAAAAAATCAAAAAAGGTAAAGCTCCTGGTCTGGATTTTATTGAAGCCGAGACTGTGCAACATCTCTGGGTCATAGCTCCAATGATACTTCTTCAGCTCTTCAACACCTGTGTGAATGAGGGTAACTTTCCATCACGTTGGAAGCATGCTAACCTGAGGCTCTTACTTAAGGATCCCACAGGTACCTCCAAGGCATACTGCCCAATTGCGCTGCTTCCCATTCTCGGCAAGGTTTTTGAGAGACTGCTGCTCTCCCGCTTCCAACCCCGATATGAAGCCAGTGGTTTGGCATCCTCGCTTCAATTTGGATTCAAACAAGGGTGCTCCATAACTGATGCTCTATCTAAAACCCTCAGAGTTGCAGAATAGTCGGATTCAACTTATGTACTGGCAATCTTCATTGACTTCAAAGGGGCTTTTGACACAGTGTGGTTCTTCAGAGGGCCAGAGTCTCTAACTGTACTTGGAATTTCTACCACTGCCCCAAAAGCTACTTCTCTAACCGCAAGGTCAGCATCAAAACAAAATATCACCACATCACCTGACATCTAACCCGAGGCTGTCCCCAGGGCTCCATCCTGGGGCCAGCTGTCTGGAATATGATACTCGACGACTGGCTCCTGAGGGACTACCCACACACTACCCAGCTTTCTTATGCTGATGACATGGTTATCATCATCGAGGGCCCCACCTGTACCACCATAGAAACCCAGGCTGCAGTTGTTCTCTCTGCACTGTCCGCATGGGCCATGGAAAATAAACTTTCAGTCTCCACTGAGAAGAGCAAAACCCTCCCATTGAAAGGCAAACTGGACTTCTCCAGACCTCCTACCATACGTTTTAATAGCCGCCCACTGAAAAACTACTGATCGGTGAAGTACCTAGGAGTAATTTTGGACGACAGGAGAACTTTCATCCCCCATATCCAAGCTATCAAAGAAAAGATAAAAAATTACGTAACTATGTTAGCACGCTTTACCCGCAAGGACTGGGGTCTTAGATGACTCTCATCAACCGGTGCAATACCACCACTTTGCTTATTGGAGGCTTGAAGTGGTGAAACCCATGTTTAGTCTCTAGAGCAAAGTTTCCGGCATCCCCCCCCCCCATCCACTTCTCCTTCAACCCATGCACGGTACTAAGTACTATAGTTTTTGATACCTTTCGTGTTTGGGGTTTTCATAAAAAAAAAAATAATAAATAAAATAAAGGACCAACTCAACGCCTTCTATATTTAGCAGTATTTACACCATTGTCACATATGGAGCTGAAGTATGGTACCATGCTCAACATAAAATTCAGCAAATTCAAAGACTTGTGCTACTTAAAATGACCCGCACATGTAGAACGACATCAACTTCCGCCCTACAGGTACTAACAGGCTGCCTCCCTTGGACCTCCACGTCGCTTTTATCGGACTCTCTCATGCCATCAAGAAGATATAAGGAAGAAGAATAAGGATGCAGAATTCCTTGCTATTCAAACCCATACCGATATCAAACAGGAACATAAACGTGTGTGGCTAGAATTGATAAACCTATGGCAAACCTGCTGGAATAACTCCACAACTGGTGCAACTACTAAACCTTTCCTCCCCTAGGTAACCTACATCAACAAACAACGTTCCACTCGGTTCTTCCCAAATGTCTATGCTTCCTTCCTATTAACTGGCCACTTGGTCCTTCTAGAGTTCGGCCTAGTCGAGGATGCCCTCTGTACCTGTGGAGAACCTGAAGACTGGGACCACGTGATGCACTCATGCAACGTATACTTAGACTTACAAATCCAACTACTCCTAGACCTCCACACTACATCACTTCGGCCAGAAACCAAGTTACTGGAATCTAACGATGTTTTCTGTGCACTAACCATTTATGCCAACGAGGTCTTTCATCGTTGCTGGCATCACCTGAAACTCCCAAATGCTACTCCTGGATAACCTCCTCCACACAGTATCTGATACCCAGCACCGGAAACTTCCAGTCACAAAATTGAAAATTGAGGCCAGCCCTGCCGACGCCGCTCCGTGATTCTCCATTGTGACGATCCTGGACTCTTTAATTTGAACTTCACCTGTTCTCTTCTTCCTACCCACACTCCTTCTCCACCTGGCACTCTTCCTGCTCCTTTTCGCCTGGGAGGATGCCTACGCTCTGTCATCCACCAATATCTTCCCTGTCTTCCACTTTCCTGTCTCGTCTCTGCTCTTTCCTTGGCCACCCCCACTCTCGCTCCTGCAGGAGTTTGGACGGCCCGTCGGATGTCTTTTACCCCCCTGGTCAGGCTCCTCGTGGCAGTGGACGGATGCTGGGAGGCTCCTTCCTGGTGATCGCGCATCCCAGTAACGAAGAGGCCAGTCGAACAACACACTACTCACACATAACCCACACAGACTGGCTTTGCTATGTTCACAGAGTACTTAACGTGGATTTGTGGGAAACCACGGGAACCACATAACAATAACACTATATGTCCACTTATCTTAGACAAATCATTAGCTGTAATAATGATAAATGGTTGGAAGTCAAGAAGAATAAACTTCAGATGGAAAGCATTCAGGAAATAGTCTTATACTGAGGAGCAATATTCCAATTTGTCTGAAATGTAAAATAATGAACCAATGTATACTACCCACTATGACATGGAAGTGAAACTTTGGTCTCACCAAAAGAATGACAGAGAATTTGTTGCAATCTTCGTTGTGTGGTTTTCAGAGAAGCTGAAAACCACACAACGAAGATTGGAACAAATTATATTAGGAATCAGACTGTTGGATAAGAAGAGAAACACATGGATTACTTCAACCCATGCACGGTACTAAGTACTATAGGTTTTGATACCTTTCGTGTTTGGGGGTTTCATAAAAAAAAAAAACAGCTCGAAGGCAAGATGACAGATAGACTAAGAAAGTAACACAATGGTACCCAAGAGGGGATAAAAGAAAAACTGGAAGACAACAATGGAGATGGACAGATGAAATTCAAGAGTTTGTGAGCAATAAATGGATGAGCTTTGCACAAAACAGAAGAAACTGAAAGTTGCTGGAGAAGCAGTCATCCTGCAGCGGACTGTATTTCTGACGATGATGAGTCCATCATTTCCAGATCCTGTTGCAGCAGTGTATTGTCATTAGCCTGATACCTCATCAATATCATTGATAAATATAGAAAACAACAATGGACCCAACACCAAACCCTGGGATACTCCATTAATAACATTAGTCCCCGAAGAGCACTGTTCACTGGTTACCAATCTGTCTTCTCCCACTCAACCATTCCTTCATCCATAGCAGCAACTTGCCCCTAATGCCATACTGCTCCAATTTGTACAGCAACCTTACATATACAACAGTATCAAAAGCTTTCCTGAAATCCAAGTAAATGATATCAAAATTATTTTTTGCATCCAGTTCCTTTGTGACCACATCATAGATATTTAGGTTGTCAGCATATGCATAAATTTCAATGGTTCTTGGAAGGTCTCTTGTCACACTGTTAATCAAGGTGGCAAATAGAGTTGCCCTGTGGGACACCCTCCTCTTGAACCCATGATATTGACATGTTCCGGTGTCAGACATGGAAGATAATTCAAAATATAATACAATAATCAAATAATACAAAGTAGATAATACAAAACTTCTTGCAGTTGCAAGAAGTTTAAAAAATTTTTCCCAAACAGCTTGTCGGGGAATTTAGCCAATAGTTCTGGACTAGTGAGGGATCCTTGGTATGGCACAAATAAGAGTGACACCATAAGAGAGGTTTAGTGTTTTTTAAATAGAACCAGTTGTTGAAGAGTAATAAGATGTAGAGATCAGCTTCCCACAGATGCCTAAGTGCAGTGAATGTCATCTGGCCCTTCCACAATATTTGGAGATTTTGTCAGTAACTGTTTCAGCTATGTCACAGTAAGTAAAGGGCTCACTGTATGGAAGTAAGAGGTGTGTTGAAAAACTAACTTTATTACTTCTGTCACCAATTTTAATGCACTGAGAGGAGGACATATAAAAGAAAGAGGCAGATATAGTATAAAATTATTCTACTAAAACAACTGTAATGTCAATGGGAGAGAATAGATCAACCCATTCAAATGCATTATTGGAGACTGAAACTTACCCATTTGGTAGTTGAAATTCCCAATTCAAGTCTTCCAGATACGGAAGGAGTCAGGTATGGTTTGTAATTGTTGAAACAAAGGTCATTGAAGGGTTAGGGTTGGTTTTCCATTTCACCTGTTTAGCTTTGCCTTAAGTTTTTGATTGTAATTAGTTAGATGGTAGTGGGATACTTATGGAGCTGTTTTCATGAGAGGTTTTATTCTAACTTTTAGAGCAATCTGCTTTCCACCTTTAATTTTAGTGTACACGTGAGTAACATTTTGGAATGGAGATATTTGATGCAGATAAAATGTGACTAATATGATTGATTAGTTATATTATCAATTTGCTGTTGCTAAACATATTCATTGTCAAGGTGGACTAAAGTGGAGTATTTATTTCAGCCTGCTTTTCTGAAATTCCAATTAGTACATCCTGTAGGATATACGAAATGTCCCATATATGAACTGAACAGATTATGAGGAAATGATTACTGAGCACTATTCAACAGCAGCAGATGAACCCATAGAGTTGAACAGTCATTACGGTTGTCAAGGTATGTTTCAGATAGTTTATTGCTTGTACTCACAATAGGGCATCCCCAATTAATGGTTGCCAGAGATCACCAAGTAAACAGATAGGTGGTGTGCACTGGTTCATTCTGGGCGCAAGGTTATGATGATGGAATATAAATTAAAGTGAGAAGTAATGCTATTCCTATTCAGTTACAAACTTCTAAGAAAATTTGTAACTATGTTTCAAAGGTATGGCAGATTTCACTAGAATTGTAACTCCACTGGCGCCTCCGTAGCCAGGTGGGCAGGAGCGGCAGTGCGTAGCACACGCTTCTTGATTAGACCGGGATTCGAGCCCGTGACCACCAAATACGGAGGATGCGGAAAGGTCAGGGAATGACCACCGCATATCCCCGGAGCAATATGGCCTTAGTTGCTAATGCTCCTAAAAACCAAATAACAAACAAGCAACTCCACTGCAAGCAGGAATCGATCACTGTCCCACCTCTACAGAGTATGATTCCAGAATTTAGATGGAATTTTTGGTGGCAGCAACACCACTAGTATGGATACAGCCACTGGATTAATCTGAATAAACAAATCATTCAAGTAATCAAAATTATTCTGTAGTCCCCATTGTATAAATTTATTCAGTGTTTGGCTTTGGAAGACTGATCTGACAGTTTTTTTCACGAGTGGTGGACTTGTGCAGGCATTACTTTAGCTTTTCTTTTCTGGGGCATGCCAGGCACCTTGATTCCAATGGTATCATTGTATTCAATTCTAACACTGTGTCATCCGTGCCTTATTGATCATCTATTTCCAAACTGCCAGTGTATGATTGAACAGCCTTCCAAGTCTTCAATGCTCAATGTCTGTTTGGGTTGCAGCCAAATGATACCTTTTAGTGACTGTGCATACAAGAGTTAGGTATATGAGGTGTGGCTATTAAATTACGAGACTGAACATGCAGTCACTACATACAAAGCACTACCTGTAAAACAAAGCAACAGTTCACCTTTGAACCTTTTCCTAGTTATCTGTGAAGTTACGTTCAGACATTCTCATTCACTTTGCAGTGAAACAAGTTTACATTACCTTTTTGCAATTTGCTGGAAAAACAACAGACAAAAGAATCAAACAACCTCAGATTTTTAACAAAACTAAAGAACACAACAACTAAAAGTTATGAGTTATTACATCAAGTTTATAGGGAAGATGCCATGTCAAGAGTGTGCATGTTTGAATGGTATAAGATTTACAGAAGAAGGGGGAGAGAAATGCAGAAGACGATATATCACCAGGTCATCTGGTTCCCAGGAAAATTGATGAAAATGTGAATGGGGTAAGGAAAAAGATTAGAAGTGACTGTCGTTTAAGCATTAGAATGGTTGCATCAGAACTCAACATGGACAAAGAAACAGTTAGGAAAATTTTAACTGAAAATTTAGGCAGGAAAAAAGTGTGTGCAATGATGGTGCTAAAACATTTGAATGAAGATCAAAGAGAAGACTCCAAGTTTGTGAAGATGTTCTGAAAAAAATGAAGATCCAAAATTTCTGAGTACAGTAATACCCCAACTTACGCGGTTCATGATTTTTTCGTTTGGTGTACAGTATATCTAAAATTAGCTTACCAGTGATTTGGAAGTCAAGTCATAGAGCTTGGGTGACAGCTTCCGTTTTTGAGGACTGGTTTGGTCACCACTTCATACCCGAAGTCGAACGTTATTGCAAGTCTAAACAGATTCCATTTAAAATGATGCTTCTTATTGACAATGCACCCGGTCACCCTCCTGCCACCCTAATTAATTTCGACCCACATGTGAAAGTTGTTTTTGCCTCCAAACACAACCAGCTTGCTTCAACCGATGGACCAGGGAGTCATCAAAACATTCAAGGCTTACTACACGAGGCGTTCGTTTGCACGTCTGAATGAAGCTATGAGACAAAATAGTGAGATATCTGTTAAAGACTTTTGGAAACAATTCAATGTTTTAGATGCCATAAGAATCTTGGGATGAAATTCACAAAAAACATTGAATGGTGTCTGGAAGAAACTTTGTCCATTTTTTTTTTCAAAAACGAGACGAAAACAACGCCAGAAACTGATCATGTCGTTCATGTGATAGAAGAAGTTGTTAATCTTGCCAGCCATTTGGATTTGGAAGTCAATGGTGATGATGTCAACGAGCTGTTGGATTCACATAGTCAGGAGCTGACAATGAATGAGCTCATAGAGATGCGTGAGCAAAACGTTACTGAAGTATCCGACACTTCAGATTCAGTTGCACCAGAAAAGCACATGACAATTGCAAGCTTGACAGAAGGTCTCAGCTCAATTGAAAAGGGCTTAAAAATTTTAGAAAACGGACTCCAACAAAGAACACGTTATAGCTACAAAGCAAGAAATAAAAAAAATTATTAGCTTGCTACGAAGAAATTCTGCGTGAAAAAAAGAAGGCGCTGTGTCGTCAGACGAATTTGTTAGATTTTATGAAGCCATTGACATCGAAATAACTTTTTTACGCAACTCATTTATTTTTTAATACATATTTTGCATTAATATGTATAAAGAATTGCAATTTTATTAAATATTTTTCTTCTAAACTAGTGTTTTTGTTAGTCCTTGGTCCCAATGAAACAAAATTTATATGTATTTATATGCAAAGTTGTACCCCGACTTCCGCAAATTCGACTTAAGCGATTTTCGTCGGACCCACCTATCGCGTAACTTCGGGGTATTACTGTACTGTAATTATTTGTGATGAAAGTTGCTGTTCCAGTACAACCTAGAAAATACAATACAGCAAATGCAATGGAAGACAAAACAATTCCCACACCAAAAAAAAGCAAGCATGTCAAAATCAAAAATGAAAACCACACTTCTTGTTTTCTTTGATATTAAAGAAATTATTACCCACCAAATCAGATTGTCAATCAAAAATACTACATTGAAGTTCTGACAAGGTTGAAAAAAATTTGAAGGAAGAGATCTGAATTGTGGAATGGTTGAATGCTCCAGCACACAAAATACTCTGTTTTCCAGTTTCTGGCAAAAAAAAAAAAAAATAAAAATCCCTATATGTGAACATGCACCCTACTCACCAGACTTAGCCCCCTTTTTCTGTTCCCTAAATTGATAAGTGTATTTAAGGGAACCAATTTTCAGTCCACTGAAGACATTCAGAAAAGAACAACCAAAGTGTTAAAGGGACTTACAGAAGATGGCTTCCAGAAAAATGTTTATTGTATCCTTGGAAGAAATGTAAGGAATAGCATGTGCAAGCTCAAGGCAATTATTTTAACGGGGATAATTTGTAAGGTACAAATTGCATTTATTTTATTACAACAGTCTTGTTATTTAATAGTCACACCTTATACTTAACAAAACTTGTTTTCATGCCTCAGGATATGTAACTTTATTTTTTATTTTATACTTTTGGATTTTTTCCCCTGGTTTCCAAAGCTAACATGCTTTAGAAAAAGTTGGATGGTTTCCATTGCAGTCAGGGCAAATGAGAATAGAAACTGCATAATCTGCCTGAGTATGTTCTTTAGAACCACAAATGAGTCACAATAGCATCTCCTCAACAAGTCACCTGGGAGTGGCCATATCTCTGGCATTTAAAACAGCGAATGGGATTTGGAATGTAAGGTCAAATCAGCTTCCAATGCAGTTGGAACGAGGTTGCATTCCCCCCCCCCATAATTCTTCAAGCATTTATTGCCTTTTGGTCACTAAGTTCTTGAATTATTTCCTCTTTGGTCACAGTAAGTGGGTTCCACACAGAGATAACACCATTGGATGTGTTCAATTTGTTATGTGGAGTGACTGATACCAGAATTGAATCCAAGGTTGCTAACTTTAGCAACTGCTTGTACTGTTTTGGTTTAGCAGTTTCAATCAAGGACTCTCCAGACTGAAGGCATTTAACTATTTTCAGGGTCTGGAAACAGACTCTAAGCACTTTTGTATTAGAAAAGGTGATGGTCTCCATACAGGCTCTGCAGATAAGGAGTGCATCAAACTGGTATTTCATTATTCTATGTATCTGTGTATGACTCTAGCCATCCAAAGTGTCTTTGGATGGCTAGAGTCATACTTCATGAGAGTAGTATCAAGCCTCAACCTTGGAGACCCTAACAATGGAAATCTATCAATGTTCATAGTAGCTCCTCTAGTACTGTGGATTTGTCTTGTGACTTTGCTGGACAAATGAAATGCTCTACCATTCCCCATGTTGATTTAAAACAGTAGCCTGGTGAACCGGACTGCTGTCATCTGGGAATACAGGAGTATTATCAATATCATGAGTGTCCCTTAAAAGTGCTGGAAATCTACAACCTTATCTAACTAAAGTGCACGAGGGATGGTTGGTTGGTCCAGTTACTATTATTACTATTGGTCGAGGAACTCTCTTAATATCCTACAGGTGTTCAGGAGTGTGGCTTTCTAGAGTTCCATGTAACTGTTCATTGGGAGGCTTATTACTGCTAGATTCTTATAGAGGCTCTTTGGCACCAGGCCAGTGGTTGACACAGAGTTGATCAGGATGGACATAACATTTCATATGCCACATTTCTTTGACTTGCTGTCATAGGTTTGTATAACTCCTGATCTTTTCTTAGTAGGTTGCTGTTGTTGGGCACTGCTACGTAGGAACCCATTTCCTTCTAGTCAATGAGGGCTATGTCTGGTCTTTTTATGCCTGATTGTCTTGTCCGTTGTTATGGGTCCCAGTATAGTTTGTAAGGAGGGGTCTGTAGTACGGCCTAGCATTCATTCTTTAAAAATGGTCTTTTTTAAAGAATGAATGCCACTTTCTTTGATCAATTGGTATTTTTTGTTCCAGCCTCTGACGTATTATCCCGGTGACCTGGTCATGCCTGTGAGTGTATTCATTTGGGTGAAACCCTGCATCTAGTGGTGATGTGCTGAATTGTTTCTAAGGCCAAGTGTCATCTTTTATTCCCAGGTCTTTAACAATATATTTTCTGGTACTGATAGTCTTGGATGGCAAGCATAAATCCTTTGGTTGCGGAAAAAGAGCTTTCCATTTGTAAGTCACGCGTTGAAAGCCTTCCTATCTATGTAGTCTTGATGGAAGTCATTGTAGTGCCAGCCATGGACCATTTTGCACCACTAAACCACAAACATGTTGGCATACAGCAGAGCCAGTGGAAGCAGTAACTAAAGTAAATTCAATAAGTTTTAATAACAAAAATGCAAACAACATAAAAATGTTAGGTATAGAATAAATTATACTAAATAGGCTGTGCGTGATCAGACGACTCGCATACATGAATGCGAGGGTGTTCAGTCATTCACCAGGCCACACAGGCGATCGTTGCTGGTGCGCTGTGTGCACATGGGATTACTGCCAGTGCGTGTCGTGTTTCAAAACTACTGACTCTAAAATTGGGTGTAGTCTTGTACAGTCAGTCCTCGTATAACACGTGTTTACATTACACGAATTCAATCATACACAATTTATAAATAGGGGAACGATATCTTATATAACACAAACCGAATTCGCTTATGCACGATTTGCCTTTGTGTTTACAAAAAATGGCAGTCAAATGCAACACGATAGGAATGAAGAGAAGATTCTGAAAATGTTTTGTGTTTTATATCAGTGAAGGGGAAACACATTTCACCATAATAACGTAAAAACCAACACAATTCCACAATTCCAGCTATCGGTATAATCGCAAATACAATTAGATCGAGTTTACAACCACTTTATAACAGATTCCACTAGCAGAAACGCAACTGGAAATTGTTTTTATTGTTTTATGGTAGTAACCCCTAGAAATGTGCTTTAGTAAAATGTGAGGTGTTAATCTCTGCCTTTACAGTGTTGTTTATTCAGTTGCTACACGCGCGCAGCTTTGTTTATGTGTATCAAGCGTGTCTCCTCATTTTGTAATTGTGCTTTATTCCCTAAAAATGAATAAAATACTTAAAAGGTGTGAAAAGGAAGCATCCTGGTGAAGACACTGCAGATTCAGAGAGAAAAATAAAAGCAATATCGATAAACAGAGGCGGACTGGGTCAAAAATTCTTACCCGGGAAAATTTGTAGTGACCTCATACTAGCGTTTATGGCCAAAATTACACAGGACTCCGGCCCACAGGGGTTTCTGCGGGAAGGCTTATGGCCAGTCGATATAGAAAAAATATGAAATTGTGAAACGCTTTGAGCGAAATGAAAGATCATGTGATATTGCACGTGCTACACACCTAAATGAGGCAATGCCGAGAATTACAAAGAATGCAGAGAAAATAAAAACAAATTTCATAGCAGGAACAACTCAAAGTGTAATTAAAATCCATTAGATTAAGACACAAAGAATTGGAAGAGATGGAACGGCTGTCATCTGTTTGGATAGAAAATAAAACAAAAAACAAGTTTGCTTACGATAGAAGCAAAAGCATTAGCGATATTTTATTATGTAATAGTCGTAATAAAATACTTACGTATTTTATTACGATTATTTATTGTGTTTGGTAATGTTTTGGTTACAAACGTGTGTTCAATCTTGGGTGGTCGGCACCTAACCCTATTTTTCCCATAGGGCCTGTTGTTTATATTGCACAACTTTGCATTGCACGAGGGTTTCTAGGAACACAACTATCGTGCTATATGAGGACTGACTGTACTTCTACTGTGATTTAAAACTTTGTGACAGCTGGATATATTTAGAGACTCTAACCATAGGCGATGATAGCAATGTGAACATTGGTCAATCACCTCACTATTGTGCTGGGGTTGAGGTCATGAGTTAACCAAAAATGCTCTGCGGTTGCAGTGTTCAGCCACTCAGGCAGTTGGACCTGTCATGTTCCGCGAGGCTGTCCTAAAGATATCTGGAGCTTTCCCCATGGCAGCTGCCACAATTGTGGCAAGTAATCTGGTATACAATGTCACTGTGTAAGAGAGGGGTGATGGGCATTTTTAATCTTGAGACCAGAGATCGTAAACTCCTACCAGGAAGTTGTATGCATTTCATGCGGTACTCACACAGGATCTTAGAAATCTGGTCTCAGACACCCGGGTAATACGGAATATAAGCAGTAGGTGCATGGTCACTTGAGGTCAGCTTTTACTCTGGAAACCTCGGTGCGCCTGGCTTCCTCTGAGCTGGAATGGCTCCAACCTCGAGAGAGTAGAGTATGTGCAGTGCTGTTTAGATGATAAGGGGCATGGGCTGATCTGTAGTTTGTGAATTGCCCACAGCATACTGGTTTCCGGTATATATTGAGGTTTCCAAATGAGAGCCCACTCATCTTATCAAAACATTTAGGAAAGGAAGTATCCCGTCCGCTTCCAATTCCAAAGTGAACTGAATGAATGGGGGATAGGGAGTTGAGGTACTCTAACAGCGGTGCATCCGAGCCTCGGAGGATGACAGTGAAAATATCATCTACATACCTGCACCACATCGTGATTGGTTCCAGTGGGTTCAGGAATATGTGTTCCTCTAACTCCTCCATTGCAATGGAAATGACAGAGATGACAGCAGCACCCATAGCCGTTTGTATCTGTTTGTAGAGAGAATCGGCAAATGTGATGACACTGGCTGACAAACACAGGTTAATGGCGGCACAGATATCTTCCATAGAACTAGTTTTGAAACATGACAAATGCTGGCAGCAATCCCATATGCGTGCTGCACACTAACAACAATCGCCTGATCTGGCCTAGTGAATGACTAAACACTTGCGTTCGTGTACGCACTCTCCTGTCATCTGATCATGCACGGCCTATTTAGTATAATTTATTCCATTCTTTCATCTCACTAGTCCAGGACAAGCAACATTTGCGGTTCACACACAGATACAAATCGCATCGCATCATTCACAAAGGCTTCCATTATAAAACTCCCTTCAATCATGCTTGTATGAAGCGTGCCTGCTTCAACTTCAGTCTCCAAACCTTGAAAATGTGGAATGGTTACCTCCACCTCGAACTACAGAGAGCTGGTTTCAACAAATCCAGAATCATGCAAGAGCTAAGAGGTTTTATCTCCCTGTCAGCATTCTCAAACCTGATTCAGACCCTTTGCTGCCAGGTCAACCGTGTGTCTGATGCTTACTGCTCTCGCCAGCAACGTAAGTTCCTTAACCTAATCAGAGAGACTCACTCTTCAAGAACACTTATGCATCCTACTGACAACGTTAATTTTGTCCTGAATCTTAGCAGCAAACAATTGATCTCCGATCAGACCAATCTTCTCACCTCCGGTATGGATTTCGCCGTTCTACCATTGAGATTGTCATCACACGCAGGTTTGTTATTTGGTTTTTAGAAGCATTAGCAACTAAGACCATATTGCTGCAGGGATATGCAGTGGTCATTCCCTGACCTTCTGACGGGCTTGAACCCCGGTCTAATCAAGAAGCATGTGCTATGCACTGCTGCTCCTGCCCACATGGCTAAGGAGGCGTCCCGCGATCACGCAAATTGCCTTGGGTGGAGGCATCCTTAGCCCACTTCCCTGAGGGGACTGCTGATAACATCCTCTTCAGGACAGCTTCTGTTCTTCAACGTGCATGGACAGCTAACCCCAACCTCAGCCACCGACAACACGCTATTCATAACTCCACCAAGAAAGATAACACCGTTGTCGTCCTTCCTGCTCACAAGGGATGCCGCATGGTTGTATTGGATTGTTCGGAGTATTTGAACAAGGCTCTCGCCTTGTTCAAATCTTGCTCGATCCTAATGTCTATGAACCTGTACGTGACCCACCCATCAAGGTCTTGGGACGACTAGAGTCAAAGATTAACAAGTTAGTTTACGAGTGGTTCAAATCGGGGAACACCTCAAGGTCGACACGTTGGCAGTTGATGCCATGGGATACCCAGCTCCCGCAATTTTATGGCCGGCCAAAGGTGCATACTCAACTCCCTATTCCCCTTCATCCAGTTCACTTTGGAATTGGAAGCAAACAGGACACTTCCTTTTCCACATGTTTTGGTGAGACGAGTGGGCTCTCATCTGGAAACATCGGTATACTGGAAACCAATGTGCTGCAGGCAATTCACGAACTATAGGTCAGCACATGCCCTTTGTCACTAAACAGCACTGCACATGCTCTACTCTCTTGAGCTTAAAAGCCATTCTGAGCAGGAATGGCTTTTAAGCCATTCCTGCTCAGAGCAAGCCAGGCACACAGAGGTTTCTAGATTTTACTCTAGTAAAAGCTGATCTCACCAATTGTGGATACCCAGTCCATGTGTTAGACAGGTGCTTACTACAAGCACAAGAGCTTACAATTCACTTGAGGCCCTCGTCCCCTCGCGACAGTGACAGTGTACCTACTGCTTATATTCTGTATTACCCGGGAATCTGACACCAGATTTCTAAGATCCTGCGTGAGTACCACATGAAATGCATACAACTTCCTGATAGGAGTTCACAATCTCTGGTCTCGAGATTAAAAACACACATCAACCCTCTCTTACCCAGTGGTATTGTATACCAGATTACTTGCCACGATTGTGGCAGCTGCTATGTAAAGGAAAGCCCAGATGTCTTCAAGACCATCCGTCTGGGTGACTCTGAAGACTCTGCAATAGCACAGCATTTTTAGTCAACTCATCATGACTTCGACGCTTCCTTTCCCAGATGTTTTGTGAGATGAGTGGGCTCTCATCTGGAAGCATCAGTATACTGGAAACCAATGTGCTGCGGGCAATTCACGAACTATACATCAGAACATGCCCCTTGTCACCTAAACTTTGGGGAACCAACCAAAATTATAAATGGCCAAAGATTAATCAATTTCTTGATCTATAATAATTGAAAAATAATGAACAAAATATTATACCACATGTTAGAGTCCCTAAATATATCCAGCTGTCACAAAGTTTTAAATCACAGGCTTCAGGAATATGTGTTCCTCTAACTCCTCCACTGCAATGTTGGCAATGACAGCGGCACCCATAGCCGTATCATGTATTTGTTTGTAGAAAGAATCGGCAAATGCGTCATTCCCAATTCACAGCAAAGCACTTAATCGTAGAGTGGCCAGATACCAAATAGCCCACCAGTCAGCATTCAAATCACATGCACATAAACCATTAACTCTTCAGCTTATGCTTTGAGAACAATCGGATGTAAATGAACTCTTTACTTTCCTCCATTTAATAAATCTTACCAACTGTATCTATACATTGTCAGTAACAAACTAACGTAAAAGCAAAACTTAAGCAGGCACAATATTAGCATTAGCATTAGTAGAAGCATTTGATGCAAGAAAGCAAGCTTATGCAGCATCAGCCAAAAAAAAAAAAAAATAAATAAATAAAAAATAACCACTTCCACTTCACCCCTCTGTTCGTTCGAAATACCTGTCCAGCTGAGGCTTAAACTTATTTAGGCTATCAACTTCCACGACAAGGGATGGAAGTCTGTTCCGCCAACCAACCACCCGCCCGCCGGCTGGCTAAAGGCAAATTTCCTCACGTCTATCCTACACCTGTCTTTCCTCAATTTGAATTTATGCCCTCTCAGGTGATTATTCTGAGCAAGAGGAAGAATCCCATCAGCATTGAGCATGCTCAAACCATTCAAGGCTTTATACACCTCTATCAGATCACCTCGCCGGTGCCTAGTCTCCAGACACTGTAATTTGCAAAATGAGCCTTTCTTCGTAAGAGCACCCCTTTGTTCCATTCACTAATCTTGTTGCCCTTCTCTGTACTCGTTCCAGCATCTCTACATCCTTCTTGAAATGAGGCCTCCAGACTTGTATACAGTACTCTAGGTGCGGTCTGACCATTGCCTTATACAAGGGAATAATCACCTCCTTATCCCTTCTAGAAAAATTCCTATATATCATCGACAATACACCATGAGCTACTGTTGCAGCCCGTCTACACTGCTCAGAGAACTTCATATCTGCCTGCACAACCACCCCCAGGTCCCTTTCATTCTCTACCACTGTCAGTGTAGTACCACAGAGTTGATACGTTGCTCTGGGGTTGCTGTTTCCCATATGTAGTACTTTACATTTGTCAATGTTAAACTTTATTTGCCACCTCTCAGCCCATCTGCTCAACCTTTCCAGATCCTGTTGCAGTAGCATAGTGTCAGTAGTGTCCTTGACAACCCTGCCAACCTTCGTATCGTCTGCAAACTTGGACATTAAGCTTGATATACCATCATCAATATCATTTATAAATACAGAAAACAATAATGGACGCAATACTGAACCCTGTGGGATTCCACTAATAACATTAGTCCACGATGAGCAGTGTCCATTGATTACCACTCTCTGTCTTCTCCCCCTCAACCACCCCTTTATCCATAGCAGCAATTTGCCTCCGATGCCACACTGCTCAAATTTGTGCAGCAGTCTTCCATGTGCAACAGTATCAAAAGCCTTTCTAAGATCCAAGTATATAATATCAAAGTTATTCCCTGCATCCAGTTCTTTTGTGACTACATCATAGTATCCAATCAAATTGGTCAGGCAAGACTTCCCCTTAACAAAACCATGCTGTGTCTGAGCTATAACTGAAGTCTTGACTAGATGATCCTGCAGTGCTTCTTTAACCAGTGCCTCCATTAATTTTCCAGGAACAGAAGTCAAACTAATCGACGTGAAAGAGAATTGGGTCTGTGTCACTGGTTTCCATGGTTTAGAAGAAGAGAATGCAGAGCCAGTGGAAGCAGTAACTAAAGTAAATTTAATATGTTTTAATACGACAAGAAGCTTTCTGGGTAACAAACCCCTTCCTCAGCAAGAAAGGTACATAGATACAGAAATGCAAATATAACATAAAAATGTTAGGAATGGAATAAATTACACTAAATAGGCTGTGTATGATCAGATGACTTGCATACATGAATGCGAGGTTATTCAGGCATTCACCAGGCCACATCAGGCGACTGTTGTTGGTGCGCTGTGCACATATGAGGTTGCTGCCAGCATTTGTCTTGTTATGAAACTACTGACTCTAAAATGCACTGAGGGCACTGTGGAGTGCCCTCAGTGCATTGGAGACACACACACATTATAATGTGTGTGTCCAATACGAAGCTGGGCCTCTCATGCCAGTTTGAATGAAAACTTGACTTCCAGCATTTTGGCTGCTGTTTGATTTGTGATAATTTTTACTTGTTTGGGATTGCTAGGTTTGTGGCCATATGTTTTCAGAGGTTTTTTGAATGACTTTGGTAAAGTGACTGTATGGAACTTTATTCGCGAGAGAATTTCTTTTAACGGATGTTTAGCAGCTTGGTCAGCATGCTTGTTGCCCAGGAATCCAAGCGAACCGAACACTTTGTTGTTTCGTCTTTACACGAGAACTTTTCTCAGATATTGAGGAGTACGACAATTTTCTAACTGTAAGGCATTTATTGCAATTCATGATTCGGTAAAAATGATACTATTAAGATTATTACTATATTTAATACCACTCTTATACCAAATGTAATTAATAATATAGTTTTTTAAGCTATTAGCCTAAATTACAATACATTAAGGCAATGTTTCAGGTATCTTATCTTATCAATGCCCATCATTTGACCATGCTGCTGACAGACTCCTCTTGCCGATACTCCCATAAGATGGTAGTTTAGGCAAATAGCTTATTAAACTATATTATTAATTTCACTTATTTGCTTAATTTGACTCACAAAAGAAAAAGTTCAGGACTGCCCTGTATGGAAGTGACCCTGGCCCGGCTAAGGATAACAACCGGAAAAAACATTCTTTACTACTTGGAACGAGAGAAGTATTATTCACAAGGAAGACCAAATTGATGATATTTTGATGCAAAAGAAAATTAAAAAAAGCTATTTTGACAGAGACAAAAAAGAAACTTCAGGGAACAAGAGAAACTACAATATCCATATCTACAATGATGATTCATAAATCGCTTAAAGATAGAATAAATAATTATATCTACTGGAGCGAGAGAATAATACAAATATGTCTAAAAATAGAAAGAAGGTATATAACAATAATAGGATTGTATGCATCGGAAAAAGGTAGAGAAGAAGACCGCTCTAAATTTTAAAGCCAACTTCAAAGTATAATAGAAAAAGTAAACAAGAACGACATGCTGCTCCTGCTGGGAGACATGAATGCTAGAGTTGGAAATATAAAAATCCAAAATCACATAGGCAGCTTTGGGGAACCAACCAAAATTAGAAACGGCCAAAGATTAATCAATTTCTTGATCTATGATAATTTATAAATAATGAACACAATATTTAAACAAAGATGCACACAAATATACATGGTCTGCAAGAGGAACAAACTCTATTATAGATTTTTCCTTGGCAAACAGCAAAGTAGGAAAATTCATACTCGATACAAGAGTTTTTAGAGGATATGAAATTGAATCAGACCACTTCTTAACTGGAACTACCTAGAGATTCCCTCCACCACGGTTGAGGCATATAAAGGAACAACCATCTCAAGAATGTCTATATAAGGCTCCCTCAATGCAGAAGAAATACCAACAAGAAATAGATAAAAAATTAACAAATTATATTGGATAAATATAATTTTAATATAAGTAAATATAGAAAATAACTGGAGCCACATTTGCAAAACCTTGGAAGAATCAGCAGAGGCAATACTGGGTACCAAAAACAATGGTGGAGAGAAAAAGGGGTTGTGACAGTGGGATGCAGAAATCAGCACTAGAATTCAGGAGAAAAGAAATGTATATAAAAAATAGATAACTAGAAAATGAACTGGAATGTAAACGAAAAAGGGCCATAGCCAAAAGAAAATGTGAAAGATATTAGTATGTACTAGAGTATACAAAGTAATAAGACAAATGAACAGTTACCTCAAGGAAACAGTCAAAATTAACATAATACTGTTAGAAGATTGGCTCAACAATAATAAAAAAACCTATGGACAATAGTTGATCCTCCCCTGGATAAAACAACATTTAACAATAATATGATAGAAGCCTTCACTAACAAAGAACTGGAAACAGTGCTTAAAAAAAAAAAAAAAAAATGTCCAGGCAATGATGAAATTAGCATAGAGCTCAGAAAAAACAAAATTTTGAAATTAAACTACTTGAACTGATGAATACGATTTTTGCAGGACACCCACCACCAGATAACTGGCAAAATGCTCTTGTAGTGCCAATTTTCAAAAAAATGCAATATAAATGACTGCATTAACTACAGAGGAATCACTCTCCTAAACTCAGGATATAAGTATACTCAAGCCTTTTAAAACTGAAACTTAGAAAATACTACAAAAACATCCTTGGAGAAGAATAAAACAGGTTCAGAAGGTGAAGGCCATGCATCGATACTTACTTCATACCCACGCTCCTGATAGAAAAAAGAAGAGTTTAATTTGGAAACCTATCTCTTATTCATAGATTACAAAAAAGCCTGTGACAAGGTGAACCAAACAAAATTATTTTAAATCTTAAAAGAAGACAATAAACCAAACCAGTTGATCTATAAAAATAATAGGATGAAAATTAAGATTTAATCATGAACAACTAAATTGGAGACAAATACAGGCATGTGAGAGTGATGTGGACTGTCCCCACTTCTATTTATATGCACATAAATCCTATTATAAGAGAATGGAGGAAAATCTCCAAGACAGGCATCGAAATTAGCCACAAAGCAAGAATGGAGACTGCTTTTTGCTGATGACCAAGTTCTAATTGAAGAAAATGGTAACTCATTGCAGAAAGCCATATTCTCATTAAACCAAATAGTAAAATCATTTAATATGGAAATTCAGGGGCTCACATCTGGTGAGTATGGGCATGGGCTTGGCACACCCAGGGTCCTGAGCTGGATATCATCATTGTTCTCTTTCTTGGCGATTCCCTTGTACTTCTGACTCTCTCTCTCAGGGTAACTCGAGGAATTTTTTTTTGGCTGGTGCAGCATAAGCTTCAAATAATAATAATAATTTCAATTTCAAAGACAAAAGTGATGGCATTTAAAGGAAGAGATCCAATAAGAAGCAAGTTCTGCACTGGCAGTAATATTATCGAACAAGTTAACACTTTCAAATACCTAGGATACCACCTGTCCTATGAAAAAGAAAAAGATATAGAGCAAAAAATAAATAATTAAATAGGAATTACTAAACCTATAAATCAAAGAAAACAAGGACATGGATACATAACACCCTCGCCAGACCTATCATAACTTATGGCTCTGAGGCATAGACAATGAGCAAAGGGGATAGGAGAAAGTTGGTTGACTGGTGCAGAAATGTGCGGAAATATATCAGATTTGAACAGAGGCTATATCAGATTTGACATAAAATGTTGTTATTTGGTTTTTAGGAGCATTAGCAACTAAGGCCATATTGCTCCGGGGACAATGAGCAAAGGGGATAGGAGAAAGTTGGTTGACTGGTGCAGAAATGTGCGGAAATATATCAGATTTGAACAGAGGCTATATCAGATTTGACATAAAATGTTGTTATTTGGTGTTTAGGAGCATTAGCAACTAAGGCCATATTGCTCCGGGGATTATGCAGTGGTCATTCCCTGACCTTTCCGCATCCTCTGTATTTGGTGGTCACGGGCTCGAACCCCGGTCTAATCAAGAAGCGTGTGCTACGCACTGCCGCTCCTGCCTACAGAGGCGCCAGAGCGAGACTTACGGCACACAATTCTGCACTATATATATACTACTAATAAATCATGCTGTTTAGAAGACCACGGTTGAATCTGTATGTGTGTGTGTCTGTTTTACAGCTATCAATGTACACATCAGAGTAGTCAGAGAAATTCGTTGCATACGCATAAGTAGTTGTGGGATTGCAATGTTTCCATTTTGTGAGATCCATGTTGCAGTCAACTGAACTGATGTTCC
The DNA here is from genome assembly GCF_048544385.1 of Mastigoproctus giganteus. NCBI lineage: Eukaryota > Metazoa > Arthropoda > Arachnida > Uropygi > Thelyphonidae > Mastigoproctus > Mastigoproctus giganteus. The sequence goes on from NC_143581.1 coordinate 113,920,313, forward strand.
ACAGTGGAAGGATGTGGAATTATCTTAATTGATTTTATCTACACTTCCAAGTCCACTATCATCATATTTTGCCTCAAAATCCAACCAAGAACAGGGGCACTGCAAAGATCAGTCCTTAGTGAACTCCATTTGCAATCAAAATCCATCCTCTCACAGAAGTTATTCTAGAAACAGTTGAAATATACCTATATGCAGATGACCTCACCATTTCACGTCGCCCACAGAATATGCAGAAAATGGAAAGACAGACTGAATTGGCTATAAATAAAACACAGTAGAGGACCACATATAATGGATTCCGAATCTCGATACAAAAGACAGCAGCAATACACATCTGCAGAAAATGACAGATGCACCCTCATTCAGAACTGAGAATAAACAATCAACAAATCAAATTTCTTTGAACACACAAAAAACCTATGTACAGTCGGTCTAAATAAATTAAATATTCTCCGAAGCAGATATTCTCATATCTGCCACGACATGTGGAGCTGATCTCACATCTACACATTTATTGTGCAATGATAAGATCTAAATTAGATTATGGTTTTCTCAGCTAGTAAAGTGTCCTAAATTGGTTAGACCCAATTCATCATAGTTTGTTATGTATAATTTCTGGAGCATTTCATAGATCACCCATGTAAAGTTTATACACAGAGATCCACGAACTTCTGCTTGAAATTCAGACAAGTTCTTCTGAACTATGCTTAAGCCTTCCCGAACAAACAGTGTGGCAATACCTGTATAACCTGAAATGGAAAACTTTATATAAAAATAAACTTAGCATATACAAACCATTGGGAACCAAGCTAAATGGATTATTTTAGCAATGGAGTGTCTTTTTCGCCCATCTTTCTGTCTGTGAGAGTGGAGTTTCCTTGTTAAGATCAAGCGTTGCATGCCATTTGTCTACATTTCTTATGACTTGGTATATATTGGTGCTGTGTTTTTATTATTTATTATTATAAAAATTTTTCTTCTTTATGAGATTTTTTCTGCCTGCAACAGGTACTGGTACCAATTGAATGGGGAGGGTGGCTGTGTCCAGTTATTATTATTGCTGTTATGTTGGTCGAGGAACTCTCTTACTATCATACAGGTGTTCAAGGGATTGCAGCTTTCTGGAGTTCCACGTAAGATTCTCTGGGAGGCTTATTGCTGCTGGATTCTTATGGAGGCTCTTTGGTATAATGTTGGTGGTTAATGCAGCAAATGGTTATTACTTGTTTCACATACCACACCTCTCTGACTTCCGGTCTAAGTTCTGTGTACTTCCTAAACTTTTCAACATAGGTTTTCTGGAGGTTGCTGGTACTGATCACTGCTATGTGTTAGCATTAGCATTAGTAGAGGCATTTGATGCAAGAAAGCAAGCTTATGCAGCATCAGCCAAAAAAAAAAAAAAAAAAAACCCACTTCCACTTCACCCTTCTGTTCGTTCAAAATACCTGTCCAGCTGAGCCTTAAACTTATTTAGGCTATCAACCTCCACTACAAGGGATGAAAGTCTATTCCACCAACCAACCACCCGCTGGCTAAAGGCAAATTTCCGCACGTCTATCCTACATCTGTCTTTCCTCAATTTGAATTTATGCCCTCTCAGGTGATTATTCTGAGCTAGAGGAAGAATACCTTCAGCATTGAGCATGCTCAAACCATTCAAGGCTTTAAACACCTCTATCAGATCACCTCGCTGGTGCCTAGTCTCCAGACACTGTAATTTGCAAAACTTAAGCCTTTCTTCGTAAGAGCACCCCTTTGTTCCATTCACTAATCTTGTTGCCCTTCTCCGTACTTGTTCCAGCATCTCTACATCCTTCTTGAAATGAGGCCTCCAGACCTGTATACAGTACTCTAGGTGTGGCCTGACCATACAAGGGAATAATCACCTCCTTATCCCTGCTGAAAAAATTCCTGTATATAATTGACAATACTCCATGAGCTACTCTTGCAGCCCATCTGCACTGCTCAGAGAACTTCATATCTGCCTGCACAACCACCCCCAAGTCCCTTTCATTCTCTACCACTGTCAGTGTAGTACCACAGAGTTGATACGTTGCTCTGGGGTTGCTGTTTCCCATGTGTAGTACTTTACATTTGTCAATGTTAAACTTCATTTGCCACCTCTCAGCCCATCTGCTCAACCTTTCCAGATCCTGTTGCAGCAGCATAGTGTCAGTAGTGTCCTTGACAACCCTGCAACCTTTGTATCGTCTGCAAACTTGGACATTAAGCTCGATATACCATCATCAATATCATTTATAAACACAGAAAACAATAATGGACCCAACACTGAGCCCTGAGGGACTCCACTAATAACATTAGTCCACGATGAGCAGTGTCCATTGATTACCACTCTCTGTCTTCTCCCCCTCAACCACCCCTTTATCCATACTTAAACTTATTATTATTTTTTAATTTATATGTTTATTTCATTATAAAAAGGTGTACAGTATCTTTTTAATGTTGGGATGATCTATAATTGATGTTTACTTAGTACGATAAAATTATATACTGTATATATATAATTTTTATCATGAAATGTAATTTTTATAATAATATTATTGTAATAAATATCATATAACATATATATTTTTTAATATGATATATATATATATAATATAATATAATATATAAAATATTATTAGTATAAAATACAGTAAGTAGATGTTTATGCATAGAAATAAACTAATGAAAATACGGTGAACGAAGGGGGGAAAGAAAGGATCTACAGTGAAACTTCTCCTAACGGACATTTTCAAATTCCCCAACTCACCTCTATTGGTTCTAACGTGTTTTCAGCTTCTGTCTAGCGGACATTCTCTGTAACGGACGCGGACAGGCAATCTGCACTGTTTCGTTTAGATTAGCACTTAATTTGATCTCCCCATAACGGACAGCAGGCGAACTCACGGACCTTTTTCTAGGAACTTTTCTTCCACATATTGCCTCAATCGTGTGTTTATTTTCTATTTCCGATTCTCTGAATTTTATCAAGGTATACGTCGCAGTTCTAAACCCTTTTTCAAGAATTTTAAAGCATGTGTAAAACGTCTGATGAATTTGGTGTATGTGCAGGGGGGGGGGGGATTTTGTCGGCCTTTCGTCTTTTGAGTTTTCAGTTTTCTTCAGTGTCGTGTGAAGTGCACAATGTCTTCTCGTAAACATTTAACTTTAAAAGATCAAGTCGAATGATCTCATTAATGCGTATGATCGGCAAAAAAATAGTGTTCGCAATCTCGCTGCAAAATTCAAAATCGGGAAGACGCAGGTAAGCGACATCCTAAAGAAAAAAATGAACTCAAAAATCATTCCCGAAAACTGTTGGATTTCAAATTTGTCGCGCACGTGCTAAAAAAATTCTCATTAATGGGCCTATTATTAGGGAAAAGGCTTTGGAGGGTGCAAAATCTATGGGAGTAAATGAGTTCAAAGCTTCTGTGGGATGGCTAGACAAGTTCAAAACTCAGCATACAATTTCTTGGAAAACCGTAAGTGGTGAAGGTGGATCTGTTGATACTGGGGTTGTAACAGAGTGGACCGTCAAATTGGAAGATTTATGTTGTGATTTTGAAGCTAAGGATATTTACAACTGTGACGAAACAGGGTTGTTTTTTAAAGCTCTTCCTGAAAAACAATGAGTCTAAAAAACGAAAAGTGCAGGGAAAAAATTTCTAAGGAACACTTGACTGTACTATTGTGTACAAATATGCTGGGAGACTTTGAACAACCTCTTGTTATAGGAAAACCACAAAATCCTCGTTGTTTCAAGGGCATAAAGTTGAATCTTTTGAATGTTGACTGGAAGTCTAATAAAAAAGCCTGGATGACACGAGATATCATGAGTGAATGGATAAGTCACTTTAATCAAAACATGATTCGTTAAAACAGAAAAATTATTCTTTTCATGGATAATGCTGCATCTCACCCGCACATTGAATTGTCCAACATTCAAATTGTTTTTCTGCCACCAAACACATCTACAGTGTCAGGCCTTGGATCAAGGGATAAAAAAAAATTTTAAACTTCACTACAGAAAACGTGTTTTAAGACATCTCATTGCAAACATGAATGATGTAACATGTGCAAGTGACCTTGTAAAGAAACTCAGCATCCTAGATGCGATTCAATGGATTTCCTCTTCAGTAAATGCAATTAGAAAACAAACTGTCGTGAACTCTTTTGTAAACTCTGGCTTCTCAAACGCAAAAATTGAAGTTGTGAACAGCAATGTGGAGCACCAAAAAGAACAAGAACTTCAACATCTATTGATAATGTACGATACTTCCGCTACAAGTGACCATGGCTACAAAGATATAGACTCGAACCCCACTACAGAAGATGGTGCTCTAGATATCAACGACATTATCATCGATATTTTTCAAGAAGCTCCTCATGTTTTTTTTTTTTTTTTTTTTTTTTTTTGATTTGGTAGTTGTTGGCGCATCGGCTTCTGTGGCCATATTGCACCTCCCAAGGTTTTTGCAGTACTTTGATCCAAGCCCGAGGCGGGAATCGAACCCGCGACCTTTGGGTTTGCCGGGCAGGTACTTTACCCACTCGGCTAGCCCGGTCGGCTAGCTCCTCATGTGGATGAAGAAATGGAAGGAGGTCATTCTGTCAAAGAACATATTAACGATGAACCACCGATGAAAATAGAAGAAGCACTCATACAAATCAATTGTTTAAAAATGTTTTTCGCCGCTGAAGAAGATACTGAAGGACTTTCGATGGTTTCTTCACTCCAAACAAACGTTGAAAACAAAATTATCAGCCGGAAGAAGGTGCAGAAGAAAATAAGTGATTACTGTATGTATTTTTCTTAAGATAAAGTCATAATATGCATAGCACAATTGTATATATATTATTTACAAAAATATCGTGCAAAATCTGTATATAATGTAATTTAATTTTACATTAAACGTGTAACGATTTTTCTTTATCTCTTGTGTATGTAATTGTATATTTTTTACAAAAATATTGTTCAAAATCTGTATATATTTTAATTTAATTTTACATTAAACGTTTAACGATTTTTCTTTCTTTTTTTTTTCTCCCTCAGACTTCTTGTTAGCGGACACTTCTGTCTAACGGACACATTTTCGTTCCCCATGGCTGTCCGTTAAAGGGAAGTTTCACTGTAATTCTTAATTTTCTTCCCCCCCCCATAGCATATCGAAAACCACTGGTCTACAACTTTCCGAATCGACCCCTCTGATACCTAAGGCTTGAATACAAGTGACTTCATCCCACATCATGTTGGATGTAGTATGTTTAATATTTCTACTTCTCATCTTCATCCAGCCTTGTGGTGGGTTTGTTGAAGCGGCTTTCATGCTTTTTTTTTTTTTTGGTATTGGATTCAAACTCAGGTCCATGATATTGGTGGTGTCACATCGTAACTACTGGGCTAATTGCATCCTTATTATTATTACTAGCAGTGGCAAATAATGCAAGAAAGCAAGCTTATACAGCATCAGCCAAAACTTCCCATTTCATCTGACCATCTCATCTAACAGTTTATCTAGTTCTGCTTTGAATTCATTCAAAACTACACACCTCTACAAAATCATATCCGAGTTTGTTGCAACAATCAACCACTTTCTGGCTGAAAGCAATCTATGCTCCTCTCACATGTGTAGTCTGAGACAAGAGGAAGGATTTCATTAGCAATGAGCATACTATCCACTCAAGGCCTTAAACGCATCAATCAGATCTCTCGCAGGTCAATCTCTAGAAGCTGCAATTTACATAACCTTTCCTGGAAAGAACACTCTTTTGCTCCCCTCACCAACCTTGCTGCTCTTGTCTTCACCTGATCAGCAGATTTACATCCTTCCTAAAATGAGACCTCCAGACCTGTATGCAGTACTTAGATGTGACCTAACCATTGCATTATTGGTAATTTCCTCCCTGCTGGCAAAATTCCTCTATATCATTGACAAAACCACACGAGCTGTCCTGGCAGCCTGTCTGCACTTATCAGAGAACTTCAAATCTTATTGCACAATTACCTCCAGATCTTTTTCATTCTCCACTGCCCTGAATGGTGTAGCACACAGCTGGTACATTAATCTGGGATTACTGCTCTCCATACAAAGTACCTTGCATTTGTCAATAAACAATTGCCACTTTTCAGATAATCTGCACTTGTCTAAATCTTGTTGCAGTAGCATATCCTGATTACTGTGATTAACCACCTTGCCAACCTTTATATCATCTGCAGACTTAGACAATATAAAATTTAAAAGGAAACTACCAGTCACTTCCATTCTCAAGTTCACAAAACCATGTATAAAACAACACCTATTATTTGTAAAATCAACAGTAGTGTTTCTCATTGCACATGTTAGGCCTAGAGACTCTCTCTGTAGGTAGCATCTGGGTTTGCTCAAAGCTATGTAGAGAAAGATAGCTATGCCTGACTTGTACAGCTCTCATAGCTTGAGAATTTTTCCCCGTACTTAACCATGTCTAGTGTGTGTACGCGCGTGTGTGTGTGTGCGTGCATGTGCATTTGTGTTTTTTTTTTTTAGATGTATTTAAGAAGCTGTATATTTAGTTTATTTAGGGACGCCTCCGTGGGCAGGGGCAGGAGCAATAGTGCATAGCACACGCTTCTTGATTAGACCGGGGTTTGAGCCCGTACTCACAAAATATGGAAGATGCGGTAGGTCCGGGAATGACCACTGCATATTCCCAGCCCGGATAAAGGGTGAGGGTTGGCATCAGGAAGGGCATCCAGCCGTAAAAATTGCATGCCAAAACAATAAAAACGCTGACCCCATATAATAATGGGAAAAGGAAAGGACAAAAAAAATTTAGTTTAATTAGGAAGTGCTGCTAATCAAACCTACAAATAATGTGCAAAAAAAAAAAAAAAAAAAAAAATCCTCTTGCAATAAATCAATATTCTGAAAACTCAGTCATTTTTATTACAGACACATGCATATTTCATTTTGGTAGATATTAGATTGAATTAATTCATGAGAAATATGTACTCTTCTCTAAAGGAAACACTGCTTGATCATGTGCAAAAGCCATACAATAAAATTAATCTTATTATTCTGTTGCATACATCACAATTCATATCTGTGTTAGTAATAAAAAAATAAGTACAGTAGACTTCCGATTAGCCGGCCCCTATGGGACCAGACCTCAGACCAGATAAACAAATGGCTAGTTAATTCCAAAAACACATGAAAAATACCATTTATAGGTTCTAAATAAAATGTAAAAAAATATACCATACACAAGTGGTGGCCAACTTCATTTGTGATGCGATCTACTTTTTTTCTTCAAAATGTGCCACGATCTACCATCTCAAGAATTTCATTGCACATGGTTAAAAAAGTTAATCAACATATATTGAAAAATGTTGTCTTTAAATACAATTCAGAATTCTTATTTTAAATTCATACACATTTGCTAAGCTTTCAAAATCGGGAATATACTGTGAGATCCCCAGGGGCTCACATCTGGTGAGTATGGGCTTGGCACACCCAGGGTCTTGAGCTGGATATCATCATCATTCTCCTTCTTGGTGATTCCCTTCTATTTTTGACTCTCTCTCTCAGGGTAACTCGAGAATTTTTTTTTTTTTTTTGGCTGGTGCAGCATAAGGCTTACTTGCACCATACAGCTAATAATATTTATAATTATGAGGCCAACCGTAAAGAATCTTCTGTATGCAAGTCCGTAAGAGTAGAGCGATTCTTCATCTTTTTTTCAAATACAAAAAGGCCGATTCACATAGATATGTGAAACCATAACAGGAATTTAATAAAAGTTCACTGCATTTTTTTACATTTGGGTACTTTTCTCGGCAAACATATTTCCAAAAGTCTTTTTCTGATGATTTGGCTTTTAGAAAGATATCGTTTCACGATGTAATGATTTCATTTTTAAGTGATATTTTCTCCAAGTTAAAAATCTCAGCGATTTTTTTCATATCTAAGTCGACATTAAATGGATAAGAAATATGCTGAACAATGTCTTCAATTGTTTCAAATTCAACCACAACTTCCTCAATTTCAGAAACATATTTCTCACTATTAAATTCAAAAACAGGATATTTTTGCAAATGAACTCGATTGTTTGTTTGTTATTTGGTTTTTATGAGCTTTAGCAACTAAGGCCATATTGCTCAGGGGATATGCGGTGATCATTCCCTGACCTTTCCGCACCCTCTGTATTAGCATTAGTAGAGGCATTTGATGCAAGAAAGCAAGCTTATGCAGCATCAGCCAAAAAAAAAAACCCCACTTCCACTTCACCCCTCTGTTCGTTCAAAATACCTGTCCAGCTGAGCCTTAAACTTATTTAGGCTATCAACCTCCACTACAAGGGATGGAAGAAGTCTGTTCCACCAACCAACCACCCGCTGGCTAAAGGCAAATTTCCGCACATCTATCCTACATCTGTCTTTCCTCAATTTGAATTTATGCCCTCTCAGGTGATTTTTCTGAGCTAGAGGAAGAATCCCATCAGCATTGAGCATGCTTAAACCATTCAAGGCTTTATACACCTCTATCAGATCACCTCGCTGGTGCCTAGTCTCCAGACACTGTAATTTGCAAAACTTAAGCCTTTCTTCGTAACAGCACCCCTTTGTTCCATTCACTAATCTTGTTGCCCTTCTCTGTACTCGTTCCAGCAGCTCTACATCCTTCTTGAAATGAGGCCTCCAGACCTGTATACAGTACTCTAGGTGTGGCCTGACCATCGCCTTATACAATGGAATAATCACCTCCTTATCCCTGCTGGAAAAATTCCTGTATATCATTGACAATACTCCATGAGCTACTCTTGCAGCCCGTCTGCACTGCTCAGAGAACTTCATATCTGCCTGCACAACCACCCCCAAGTCCCTTTCATTCTCTACCACTATTTGGTGGTCACGGGCTCGAACCCCGGTCTAATCAAGAAATGTGTGCTATGCACTGCTGCTCCTACCCACCTGGCTACAGAGGTGCCTAAATGAACATGCATATTTGCAAAATGATAGAATTTTTTTTCCCTTTGAGATCCTTAGCCTTTGCCAAAAATTGATATTGATATGCAGATATATTACTAATCATGCCACGCACATTTTTATTTTTTCCTTGTAATTCCAAAGTCAGATCACTTAATTTACTGTAAAAATCTGCTAATTTTTACCAGTAATCTTCAATTACTTGTAAAAAAAGCCAGATCTCACACCCACTCCGTATCCTGTAGCTGCTGATAATCATCGCCCCTTTGATCAACAATTTTTTTTAAATTTCATTTAGCAAATTTAGAAGTCTGTAGAAACTTACTCCCACCCAGCCACCTCACATCTGTGTGTAATATCAGAGCTGGTTCATTTTCATCGAGTTGCATTTTGAAAAGACTCCTTCGAAGAGATTGTCCTCTGATGGAATTCATGATTTTTGAAAGCTACGTCCATAACATTTAGAATTTAATCTTTTGCTGGCTAAAACTTGTTAGTGGATGATACAGTGGTAACTCAAAAAATCTGGGAATTCACCATCCTTTTAGCACAATGCGATGAATCCGTTAAGATGCCCTGTCATTGCGTTGGCTCCATCTGTTGTGGTAATTTAATTTTTTCAATAAAATTTTTGAATGCGTTACATATATACATATATCAAGACCTCTAGTTCTTTCTTTTAACGAAACCATACCCAGCAGTTCTTCTCTAGTGGCAGAATCATCGAAAACCACACGAATAAAAATGAGTAATTGAGCTGTATCACAACTTCTGTAGATTCATCCAGTTGTAAAGAAAAGGACATACCACTAGCAATATGAGCACGCAATTGTTCGCTCACATTTTAACTCATTTTTTCGATGCTTCACACCACAGTATTTCGGGATAATTGAAGAGCAATTTTAATTTCATTTTTTTCTTAAAATTTTCAAAATCTGTTATTTCTAAGAATGCGTCTTTGATGAATTGACTATCAGAAAATGGTTTGCATTTTTTTGCAAGATGACTCACTTTAAATGATGCTACAGTTACTGCTTTAGATTGTAAATTAGGTGTCATGAAGAAGTTTTGTTGCACGAATAATCTGGATTTAAGTTCTTTTAATTTATTTTTTCTAAGGTCACTATTAGCCGGAAAATCCGATTGGTATTTACCATGGAGTGCATCGAAGTGCCTTTCTAAATTTCCTTTTTTGGGTCTAGCCACAGAAGCATTGCAAATCAAACAACATTTTTCTTTTATCATTACAAAAAACGTATTCTAGTTCCCACTCTTGATGAAAATGATATATTTTACTCTTTTTCGTAGTAGTTCATTTTAAATCAAGGGTTATTAAATTAATGCATAAGTACTGTCCAGTTATTAATATTAAGTAAGCTAAATAAGAATGACACATACACTATAGTCTCCACAACATAACTGCATGAATTTTCACTAGACAAGCCTAGCTGCTGCATGAACAATAGTCATGCGGTTCAACAGATTTGTAATAAGCATATGCAGTGGGGCGCATAATAATAATAACATTTAGATTTTGACTAATCTATTTTTTATACATGTTTAAAATTCGTCGTGATCGACCAAAATTAAAGCCGCAATCGACTTGTATACTGTATACAGTATGTTCTATATAAATGTTTATTAAATATTTACTTAGTTAAAAAATCGGTAACATTCATTTGTCTTTTTGATTTAAATTTGTTTTTTGAAGCAAAATCACGCCACTTTTTCATAAGAATTATATCAATGGCAGATGAATTATCTTGCTTTTCGATATATCTTATCGCAGTTTCAAGCACTTTCTTTCCTTCCGAAAGACTTATTCTTTTGTAATTTTCATCTCCACTCACAGCTTCTGGGTTCTCCATTTCTCCTTGACTAACTGGTTCGATAATTTCATCGTCTGTTAACATTTCATTCTCTAGAGTGTTATCGCCTACAAGCCATTTATCGATGTCTCTTTCTTCCAGGTCTTTGAACTCTGATAATTGTTTCAAATTGTTGAGCAGAGCAATGTTGTTGTGGTCTGTCAGATCCTCAGCACATGGCTCTGTCCAGATTGCAGTTAATTTTTCAACATCAGGCCATAGTTTTCTCCACGAACTCACAAATATTGATGATGGCATTTCCTCAAAAGCAGATACCAACATGTAAATCACATCCTTGAATTTAATTTTCTTAAGGGCCTCAGTGAGTTCCGCTTCTTCATTGGTGGTTCAAGAATTTCTGAAAAAGTTTTCTTCTGTAATACCTTTTCAGACTAACTGTCACACCTTGATCCATAGGTGGCACCAAAGATGTAACACTAGGTGGTAAAAACACCACCTTGATGTCATCAGAAGACAGGTCGATGGGATGGGTTCGAGCATTGTGAAGGACAAGAACAGCCTTGAGCGATAATTTCAAACACATCAAACGAGCCTTATCTTTTAGAACGAATTCAGTTGAAAAACATTCTTCAAATCAAAAAGAATCTATCCAAGCTGACCTCTGGGCTTTGTAGTAAACTGGTAGAGCATTGAAATTTACATTTTTACATGCTCTTGGTTTGGCTGACTTTCTTACAACAAAAAGGGGCAGTTTGTGACTTCCAGCAGCTTTTGTACAAAGGGGCACAGCGATTCTCTGTTTATTCATTTTGAAACCAGTAGCGAATGTTTCTTGTGGTGCTGCTAGCGTTTTCGTTGGAAGAAGTTTAAAATTTATGCCCATTTCATTCAAATTGTAGACTTGTTCAGGAGTAAGATTTTCCTTCTGTATAAAGTCTACAAATTTTTGGGAAGATTCACCTGCAGCATTTTGATCTGCTGCAAACACCTAGATAATGAATTCCGTGGAGCTTTTTCCATCGTGAAAGCCATCCGTTGCTGGCTAAGAATTCTTTTCCACTGTCGACTTTCTTGTGCAAGTGTACTGCCTTTTCCTTCAAAACCGGCCTGCTAAGAGGTTCCTCTTTGTCTTTCTTGCATGAACCATATCCATAATAATTCATGGATCAACGACTTCATTTTTTGGCTTCTTCATAGTGCACCTGTCTGAGAGCACTTTTTCTGATTCTATTTGTGTACTGAAGCCTTGAAGGGATATCCAGTTTCTCCACCAATCATTCACCATACTTTTTCCGGCACTCAGTTCGTTACATATCCGTTTTACAGGTTCTCCATTATCAATATGTTCCAATGCTTTTAGTTTTGTATCAATAGTTAACACATTTCGTTTACACTTGTTCGAGCCTATCATTTCAAGTTAATGTAATTTAAAGAACAAAAATTAACACAAAAATATGTACACACGGAGTTACTGTGATCCAAACGACACAGATAGCAAAGACTAAGAGGGGAACAGGCATTCTGTGGTTTATCAGACACTCAGTCTAAAACACTGATGGATCCAATATCTTCCTATCTCAGAAGATTTAGAAGTCGGGTCGGCCTGCCTCCCTAAAATTCACTCATGCACACCTTCTCAATGGTAAGCCCTGTTACGTCACTTAGGTGGCAATGAACATGTAGAGTGGTTCTCTTCAAGACGACTGGTCAGCGTGAAGAGGAAAAGACCAAACCCTCCAGCACAATGAAATAAATGGCCCTCAGTCCACAGTGGCTTTCACTCCCCATCTTACGGCAGCGAGAGGATCAGAGTGGAGGCAGAGGGCGCTAAGAATCTCTGGGTACGACCAGGCTGCCATGCACGGAAACTGAACTTGGCCTGTTACAACGTAAGATCACTCATCGATGAAGACAGGATATTAGAGCTGCAAAAGGAATTAGAAAATGTGAATTGGAATATCACCGGTTTGGCTGAAACAAGAAGAAATGAATCACTTATAAGTTTATCAATGTACACTAATGGAAACAGTGAAAAGTGAGGAGTTTTCTTTCTGGTCCATAAAGATATAAAAAACATTTTGGGATTCAAAAGTAATCACCAAGGGTGTCAAGACTACTTCTCGGGATTTCTAAAAGGTACAAGCTAAAGGTCATAATGATTTAGCACCAACGTCGAGCCACGATGATGAAGAGGTTGAAGAAATGTACACCAAAACTGAGACTTCTAGATGAGCAGAAAACCCACTACACTATCATTATGGGGGACTTCAATGCTAAGATTGGAAAGAGACAAAACAGCACAGAAAGGGGAACTATAGGAAATTTTTGAATTGGTGAAAGACTCGTGGAATTTGCAGAATCTCGAGGATTGTCAGTAATGAACACTTTTTTCAAGAAAAGGGTGAACAGAGAGTGGACATGGAAGAGCCCAAATGGATTAACAACTAATGACATTGACTTCATCCTCACTAACCTTAGAATGATGTTATCATCCTCAACAAGATAAATATTGGAAGTGATCACAGAATGGTAAGATGCACACTTGATATAGATGTAAGAAAAGAAAGGGAAAAAAACCGACTTGAGTAAATAATACGAAGGTCTTTGAGATAACAGAAGAGGAGAAAAGGCAATATCAAGATATCGAGAAAAAGTACATCAAGATGTCAATGAGGAATATCACAACTTTCTGAAAGTGATAAAGTCCAAGAAACTTATAGGTAAAAAGAAATCCAAAGAAGAAAAAATTAGTCAAGAAACACTTGTCATGATGAACCGAAGACGGCAAATGAAGAGAAAGATAAACACTGACAAGGAGAAAACTGAGTATACTGAGTTATGCAAAGTCATTAGAAAGAGACTCAGAGAGGACATAAGAAGATTTAACACAAGAAAAGTAGAACAAGCATTAAGGGAAAACAAAGGACATAAATCAGCAGTCATGAGCAGTAATACAGAAAGACAAATGATACTGAAACTGAAGAATAGCGATGGCCTACTTATAAATAGCAGAGAAGGCATAATTCAAATAGCAGAAGACTACTATAAAGAATTATACAAGGAGCGCGGGAATGATGCCAGCAGTGAGGAAGATGGATTGCAAATTAGCAACACGTACAACATACCCGATATCCTTCCTGATGAGGTAGAACATGCGTTGAAGAAAATGAAGAATCAGAAAGCCCCGGGGGAAGATGACGTTACTGTAGAGTTGTTAAAATTGGGAGGAAGAGACATGGCACAAAAACTGGCAAGACGCTTCACAAAATGCATTAGAAAAGGTGTGATGCCTTTTGGTTGCATTATTCGTTGCGATATGGTTGCATAAGAAAGGAGATAAATCAGAAATTGGAAATTATAGACCAATTAGCCTGTTATCTACAAGTTGTTCACAAGGGTCATTACTAGCAGATTAGAATGAATACTCGATGAGAATCAACCGAAAGAGCAAGCTGGCTTTAGGACAGAATTCTCAACTATGGATCACCTTCAAGTAATATCACAGCTAATGGAGAAAGCAAATGAACATAAAACACCATTATGCCTGGCATTTGTGGATTATGAAAAGGCATTTTACTGCATACAGCATAAGGCAATGTTTCGGGAACTGGAAAGACAAGACATAGATACCCCCATATATTATGATTTTGAGAAAATATATGAGAACGCTACCTCCTTTATTAGACTAGACAAGACAGTAGCAAATTTAAAATTGAGAAAGGAGTTTGACAAGGAGACACAATACAGCAATACCTCGCTTAGCATGGCTTCAAACAGCATGGGTTTCACTATAACACGGTTTTCAATTAAGTTTAAGTCAAAAATTTACTGTACATATTAAGTCATTCAATAGCCTAGACATTGTTGCTGCATTGTTGTAGCCTAGGAATGTGTACATATATGCTGTAGTGCCAACTCTATTGTCTCACATGCACATGTGCCAATAGCTTCCCTCAGGCAGTCACTAGCAAAATGCAATGGTGTTCAGTATTTTTAATTCCATCCTGACAAGACGACATGATAGCTTTTCATTTCACAATTTATTTTTTACTCCTTTAAATACGATCGAAAATATATTTGCATCTTGGCTAGAAATCGCTGAATTACGAATTCAGACAATTGCCAAAGACATTGTGAAGATCGGAAGAGACTTGGGATTTTAAACTTTTTGACACTGCCAACGTACGTAACTGCATTGACTCACATACAAATGACTTAGATGATGCAACTCTCCTTGAAATTGATGAGCAAACTGCATATGAAAAAGAGAAAAACAATTCTGAAGTGGATAATACTGAAGTGGCACCAAAAAAATTTTCATCAGACAAATTGGAGAAAGTTTTTCGATGGCAGGTTGACATGGTCTGCAAGGCAATTATGAATGGAGATCCGGATTTTGAACGCATCATCAAAACACGGCAAACTTTACAGAATATTTTAATTTTGTTTTTCTGCTGGGCCCATGACATGGGAAATCTGATTCACAGAAAAATCTCGATGAAAATACGGCCGGTTAAAACGAGACTGGATAAGAGGGAGCCTATTGTACTTTTAAATTTAGATAACCATCATTATTTAAAATAAAAATCTTGTAAAAATGTAATATGGTTTAACATTTAAGGGGAAACCTTTTGTAAGGTTTAAACAATATAAAAGGACAGCAATGTTTCTCACCTCAAAAACAATTTGGTTAACTTATTAAATTTAACTTACTCAGGATCATCCTTTTTAATTTTCACAGCAACATTATTAATCTTTTCGATGGCCTATAAACAAACAAGTATATATTATAATACTGTATTAGCGGATACAAATTGTCAAATACACTTTTACATGTAGATTTTTGAATAAACATCATGGTATGATTATACTATAATTTTATGGAATATTTATTACATTATATGCAAAAAACTTCTATTACAAGTATTAAAGCTCTTTAATAATGTATTTAAGAAGCTGTAAGGATGGCTATAATTTTAATTATAATAGGTGTTAATTACAGTAATTTAATTGTAGCCATCCTGTATCACTGCAATACCAATTCTGCAGTTCATACAAATTTGTACATAACCATCCACGGTGTGGAGTAAATAACGTGACTTACCCAACCAGCACACCTCCTTCCAGTCTTCTAAAGTCCAACTTGCATGCTCTTTGCACCAGGCGAGTCTTTACGCAGAAGAACTTTGGTTAGGAGAGGATGCTGCAGGGGTCATCTGCTGGTATAAGCCCATACATGCAAGCGTGTGACACATGGTCATGCCAGATATTGTTCCGTGTTGGCCCATGTTGTATCGGGTAGTCAACTCTTCAATAGTGCTGTGCCTGTACGAGTCGTCGGACCCTCTAACATCGACCTTTCACTGACTTTTGCAGTTTTGCCATTGGGCCGTTGTTTCACCACTTTGACGCCAGTCCTGGTACACTTTAACTACGGCAGCTCTCGAACACCCCCACCGGTTCAGCCGTTTGGGAAATCGATGTACCAGCTCATCGAGCACCCACAAGCTGTCATTTATCAAAGTCCGATAAATCCTTCTTTTTACCCATCATGCTAGGAATTTTACTACCTACTGAACCAGTGACACCTTATCTATGCTATGTAGGTCGACTAACACAGCACTCTCGTACCTCACGTGGTCAATGGGATGCATTCATTTTTCATAGGGGTGGTCATAATTCAGTGATCACTCAGTGTATATCTCTGTAAATGAAATCCAATAAAAAGACTCCACCTGATATTTCTAATTGGCATAAATATCTCCCCAAATCGTAAAATGCATAATTAATGGAAATATGAGAAATCATGCAAATGGCAATCAAGGCAACCAAACATATTTTATAGCATTTGCGTGTGCAAATTGAAATGACAAGTTAACGTAATAGTATTATGTACTGTAAATCAGAAAAATAAGTCCTTGATATTTTGTTGTTTCTCCTCGAGCTCAATTACAGCCTTGCAACGATCTCTCCTGCAGCTGAATCTTACCTGTTGGCTTCTTCTGAGCAATTTTAGACGACATTATGTACCAGAAATTTTCAATAGAGTTCAAATCTAGACTGTTGCCGGGCCAGTCCTTGTGAGACAAGAAGATAACTTCATCATTAAATCGAAATGGCATAAAACTTACCAATTTTGCTGTGTGGCAATGTGCTGAGTCCTGTTGAAAAATGCAGATTTGGACATCTGTGTCCAAATAACTGGTTTCAGGCACTCCTCTAAGATAGCAGTGTAGGTTTCTGCATTCACCGTTCCATTAATAAACTTAATTTGCCCCACCCCTTTGCTTGTTATGCATCCCCAGACTATCTGACTGGCAGGGAACTTTACAGTCGGTGTTATGCAGTCAGGATGGCATGCCTCCGATTTTCGTCTTCTGACATATCGCTTTCCATCCGAGCCATGCAGGTTGAATTTCGATTCATCAGAAAAGATGGTGTCCCATTGCTCTTTTGTTCATGAAACATGCGTTTCAGCTCAAGCAAGTCGCTTCTTCCTCATTTGTTGGGTCAACAAAGGCTTCTTGGGCCGACAGGCATGCAGACCACATTCCGAACGCTGTCTTTGGATAGTTCGTGCACTTGTTTCAAGGTCCAGTTTTAGATCAGGAGCACTAGCATGGTGATTATGAAGGCATAGCAGTTTCAAATATCGATCTTGGGAAGGCATAGTCACTCTCTTAAGGCCTGATCCAGATCTTCTCTTCACATCACTGGTTTCATGCTTTAATTTCAGTACCCAGGATACTGTTGACTGGTGGCAGCCTATTTTATCAGCGATACCACGCAGAGAAAGCCCTTTCTGGGACAGAGCAACAGCTACACTTTTTTTTCTTGGTGTCACCTGAACATATGGAGTCATGCTTACACCTCTGCAAAACAGGATGCTAATGAATGGATATACCCTTCCAACGGCGTATTTATAGAAACAGCTGATGCAATATCTTTGCTTTGCAACAAACAAAATGACTGTAATCAAACAATATCGTATACGTTTCACTACAAATATTACTTTTTTTTAAAGGTGATGCAGTGTTTTTGTCCACCACTATACATGCTACTTGTTAAATCATGTGTCACTGCTTCCATGTCAGACATTAGCAATGACTGTGGCTTACCCATCTGCATCAACCATGATGCTGCAACGACTTCTTAAAAAGTTGTCAAGTTGCTTTGTGAGTGGAGTGGGCTGCTATTGTTGAATGTGTGTCCAAGTCGTACCATTGGGTGTGCTTCCCAGACACTCCCAACATGAGGGATGTCATAGTACTCATATATTCCAACTCATCCAGGGTCAATCTATCTGCTATTCGCATGTCCATTTTGTCTACAAGCTGGAATGGCTTCCTTTTAAACTCTCAATGGGTGTCAACAATACAGTCTGCATTTAAATGAGGTTTTGAACTGCCTTTCTAATTCCAATTGTTCAGTCTGGATGTGACATCAGTTTTTAATTGCATACAACTGATTAAATAAGCAAAATAGAACAAGAACTGTACAAATGTTTTATTTTTGGCTAAGGAATCAATTTCTACTTATGCTTGCATTTTTGGTAAGGAATTACCTTCCATTATGCAGAATTAAATCTCACCCGGTATAATGCCTTCAGATTTTTAACTCACTTGTGATACAATGCTAACTTCAGGATACAGAAGTTAGTAACTTTTACCTTTCCTTTCAAGCCATATTTTTTATTCTTCCTTGCAATAATAAAAAAAAAAAAAAAAAAAAAAAGAAAGAAATTTTATTTGGATTGTTACATTTTTAATTACATTCACTTTATAAAAACACTGTACTGAAGTTTTGTAAATGAATATTATAAAACTTTCTATCATAGATCATTATATTCAATATTACACTATGGTCCAAAATAAAAGCAGCCCAATACTAACATTATTATAATCATAACATAATGCTTTATTTAGCTTATTATTATAATTATAGTACACTTTACATTTTATTAAAATGGGTACAATAACTATAATCCAGGTTCAAGACACTGTTCTTATCTTTTCCAAGGTTTGAAAATATCTCTTGAATTCAAGATGTGTTGTTTCAGAGGTTCAGAGATTCTTCCTAAGTGATCATGGAAAACTTTCCCCTGGACAATCCCCAACATTGAGGCAACAATTGGTGTTAGATGAGGTGAGCAAGTTGGATATAGGTAGTCAGTTCCACTCAAAATGAAACGATTCTTGAAGTGCTGACACAATTAAGTTCATAGCCAACCTTGCCAGGACATTTCTGCATCCTGTTGATCCCACTACCATTTAAAAATTTAAGGTTTCCCAGAACAATATTTCAATTAATTTGAAATATTACTCTGAGAAATGTAATAATGTTTGGATAATGCCTCTGGTTGATAGTAGCATCATGCCCATCCTCATCAAGTAGAGACCAATGGTCCTGCAATCTGAAGTAATTTAGCATATCATCACATTTTCATTAAGGCCACTCAAAGTTTAGTTCATGCAATTCTAGATCATGTGTTGTTTGTTAAAGTATCATGAGAGCTGCATTTGAAATTTATCAGAAAACCAAATGCCTTAAGAAAATTCTAATTTTCATTACATCATTGGTGTTTAAGAGTAGTGGTTTCCTGTTCTTGGGATTAGTTAACATAATTAACTTAATTTTGACACAAAAAAAGAACCCGGCATACACAACATTCTCAGGAGTGAAGTTCTTTTTATTCCGTTCAGTTCAACTTATGGCATTCGGTTTTTTTTTTTTTTTCATTTTTTCAGCCTGCAGAATTTTGTGAATATGCACTTTCACAGATGCACTGTTGGTAATACTTCATTTGATCAGGCAATACTACCAGCTTGAAAGAATTCAGGCACCACCATTTGCACTGTGATGGAAGCCATTTTCAAAACTCATTTTCATTTCAGTCTAAGTGCTTAATGCACAGTCCATTATGCAGCATTTTTGTATGAACAATAAAAAATAATTAAAATAACAGAACCAACGGATAGGCAACGCACAAGCACTTCAACATTACAGACTCAAAAGTAACAATCATTTTAACAAATGGGAGCAGCAGAACTCTGGTCAAGTTAATGCACAATGAGATATACACTGTGCTGCCACTTTATCAGGTACACCCCTGTTGTGCACACAAATGATTTATCCCACAACGCTGCAAGTCACATGACCACAGTTGTGGATATAAATGCAGCAGAACAACTTTTCTAGTATCAGTTAAGTGTACAAACCGTAGCAAGAATGGGGAATAAGAGGGATCGAATGGACTTCGAACATGGCATGGTAGTAGGTGCAAGACGTGCTGGACAAAGCATCTCTGAAATGGCAGTTCTCCTGAACTTTTCACACATCACAGTTTCAAGGGTGTATCGAGAATGGTGCAATGAACAAAAAACCCCATCAATGGCACTCCTGTGGAAGAAAATCGCTTGTTGAAGAGAGAGGTCAGAGGAGGATGGCTAGAATTGTGCAAGCAAACAGACAGGCCACAATGTTGCACATAACAAAATACCGCAATGGACCACTAGTTGCACTTGGTTGCGAATGGGCTACAACAGCCGAAGGCCACATCACATGCCTTTGTTATCAATGAAGAACAGGAGAGCACGCCTCCTGTGGACATAGCAACGCTAGCACTGGACTATCGAGGATTGGAAAACAGTTGCTTGGTCCGATGAGTCGAAGTTCCTGGTGCATCATGTTGATGGAAGGCTCAGAATTTGGCAAAAACAACATGAATCCATGGACCTGTCATGTCTGATAACTACTGTGCAAGGTGGTGGGGCAGTGTTATGGTGTGGGGAATGTTTTCTCAGCACATGTTGGGTCCATTGATACCCACAGATTCACATCTGAATGCCACATTGTACCTAAACATCGTTGCTGACCAAGTGCATCCGTTCATGTTGACAGTTTATCCTCAGTCAGATGGTTACTTCCAGCAGGATAATGTGCCAGTGCACAAAGCCCGAATCACTATGGAATGATTCCAGGAACATGACAGTGACTTTTCTTTGCTGCAAGTGGCCTGCTCAGTCCGCGGACTGAACATATTTGGGATGAGCTAGAAAGGGCTGTTTGCTGCAGGCCTACACCTCCGTCGAATCTCAAGGAACTGCGTGACAGTCGTGTCTGCATGGTACTCCATTGCTGCACAACGTCTTCAGCATCTTGTTCAATCCATGCCTAGACGAATTCAGGCTGTTTTGAAGGAGGCTCAACATACTACTAGGTAGGTGTACCTAATAAAGTGGCAGCACAGTGTATCTCTGCCATTTTGTAGACTGATAAATTCTGGGCCATATGTTTTTGTTACAACAGAGAAAATGTTTTATCAGTAAAACATCAACTGCAGAATATAAGCATCAAATATTACTTACTAACTGCACCGCTTTTCGAAAGCTTTTGATTATTATTTGTGGATGAACTCCTTCTTCAATAAAAGATTTACACTGCTTCAGAAATTCTGCTGCTAATAAAACTACTGTAGTTGTTCCATCGCCAACCTTGAAGAGAAATATAATTAAATAACATTTATTGGTAAGTTGTGAAAAAGTTCTTACAAATTTATGGCTAAATCAGTCCCAATATCTAAATTAAAATAGTGAAATTTCTGAATTACTTACTAAATTGTCATCGGGCTAGGGTTTTAGCCATGAAAATTTATATTTCAACATAACTTATTTTAAAAACCCAAATGGACGGATGGATTAAGAAGCAAAGTGATATTTGAGCCATACTCAGTTGAAAGATGAAGAAAGAAGTCGCAGTAGTTAAAGGTAAAGTCGCAGGTTTTTACTTCAGAAGAAGGGACTTTGACAGTTTAAAGTGCTACATGGCATCTGTGAATAGGGCTAATTGCTGAGGGATGGTGAATACAATTGAATTATGGAATACTTTTAAAGCAAAAATTACAGAAGCCAGGAATGCACACATACTATTATGAAAATATTGGGAGGAGGATGCCGAAAGAGATGATTATGGAGCTGGCTGGTCAAACAGAGCAGAAAAAGATAGCACGGGATAGTGAGAAAGCACTAAAAAGAACTGAAGCCAACAGATACAAGTTGATCATTAATAGTACCACAAATAAGGTTAGAGAGGACAAGACTGCATATGAGAAAGCATTGGCTAAGGGAGCAAAGAATGCAGACAAGGAATTATTCACGTAAGTGAATACAATGAAGAAGAAAGCTAATCAGATCGGGCCCTAGTGTATTGGGTGCGGGAAAGTCTTAGAAAACCCAGATGATGTAGTAGATGAATTGAATACATACTTTGCATCAGTCTGCAATGATGAAAGACTATGCTGAGAAGAGGCTGTTGCGAGTGAGACTGAGCCACATGAAATTAGTGATTTTGTAATTATACAAGGAGTGATCATTTAATTTCCGGACCGGTGCAAGATTTTATGTTTACCACGCGAACTTTCTATAACTGCTGCTAGAGGTGGTCTCAATGATTGCTACTGAGCAAACTGTGTCTGAATCCAGTACTTGTTGAACTAGCATTGCGTGAAGTTTTTTAAGCCGCATGTCACTGACGATCGTTTTGAAGCAAGTACTGTGTCGGATATACAGATTGAACAGCAATATGTGATTGGTTATAGTGTCAGATGGGGCTTAAATGCATCGGAAACAATTAAAGAAATGAATGGAGCATATGGTAACAAGTGTCTTGGTAGAACGGACATATTTAAATGGCACAACCAATTCAGTGAAGATCTTGAGTCTGTTACACAAGACTTGGTCAGCCTTCCTCAACAACTCCTGAGCAAATCACACGCTCAGGCAATATCGGATGAAGATGGGCAAATTACACTTTGTGACAGCTGGAATTCCCATTTCATGCAGTAGTGCTCACAATATTGTGAAAGGTCAGCTGAAAATGTAGTGAATCTGTGCCTGCTAGATTCCACACAATTTTACTCCAAAACAAAAACAGCAGTAGTAGACTTGTGCAAAGAAATGATTGATCTTTTTGAAAAACAAGGTGAAAACTTCTTAAATTAAAGTGACGTGACAAAACTTGGATTTTCAACTATGATCCAATCCAGACACAAAACAAGTCGAGTGAGTGGAAGCATTCCAATTCACCAAGACCTAAGAAATTGAGCTTCTTTTTCGGCTGACAAACAAATGGATCTTGTGTTTTTTGACATAAAAGGCATTCTTGTTACACATTTTGTGCCTCATGGAACAACTGAATAAGAAAACAGACCCTGAGGTTCTCAGAGTCAGACCTAGCTGTGCCATTCATGAGAAACATCAAGTTTTCTCACGAATTTCCAGTGTGAAGTGTTTCTCCATCAAGACAATGCCAGGCCCCATATGGCTAATATTGGGCAGCCAGTGATCACTGCCATAGGTGACTAAGTTTTGCCATATCTTTTGAAAAATGGTTTGAAAGAAGCATTTAATGCATGGGTATGATGGTGGCGAAAGTGTGTAAAGTTCAAGGGAGAGTATTTCAAGAAGGAGAAATTTACAGAAGATTCAGATGACAAATTAAGATCCCCAAACAGTCCGCAAATTAAATGATCAGCCCTCGTAGATCAGAAAAACTTTTGAGCATAAAGGCAAGTAAGGCTCTCCTGAACCATTGAAGTTAATTATGAGGGCATCTTTGGACTCAAGGGAGAGTCCAAATATGCCCTACTCAATCCTATGGACTGGAGAAGTGTCAAAGTATCACCAATACATAAAGGCAGATTTAAGAGTGAAGTTGGTAGTTACAGACTAGTTAGTCTAACTTCAGTGGTAGGGAAAATCTTAGAAGCAATGATTAAGGGTACAATCCAGGAATATTTAGATAGATATGGCATTTTGAAGAACACACAAAATAGTTTTGTTAAGGGAAAATCGCGTTTAATAGTAGGCTATTTTGACATGGTTACTCATGAGCTGGATGTAGGAAACAATTTCGACATAGTTTATTTGGATTTTAGTAGCATTTGCCTCAGTCTCTCGTGAGAGGTTATGGTATAATCTAGAACACGCTCAGATTACTGAAAAGATTCTAAAATGGAATGCTGGGTGGCTGCAGGGAAGACTGTAGCAGATTGTCAGATTGGTGTAACATCAGGAGTGGGGACCCCTAAGTATTGGTTCTTCTTGGACCAATGTCGTTCATCATTTTCATAAATGATGCGGTGGGTTTCTCTTTTGAGGCTGGGAAACCCCTTCGATCAATGGGTCCTCACCTGGTTCATCCTGAGTGAGGTCCCGTTTGGTAGTATGTTCCAGCAATTCCAGATTCTGACATTCTTGTAAAAATCCAAATAACTGAGACTTCAGATTAGCGAATGGGTGTATTAATTCTCTAGATCAGCTGAATGAAGACAAATCCAATGAGGTGTCACAATTCAAGATCGATCAATTAAGAGTCAAGTTATTGTTTGCTGACTGGTTGGGCTGTAAAGCAGCAGGGGACGATGGAACAGGTTTGGTCAAAGTGGCCCAAGGAATCCTGGTCAACTTTCTTCAGGGGGTAAAAATATTGGTGCTATCAGTTTTCGTTTATAGCACATTGTTCAGAAGTTAGGGATCCTCCAATGAAGTCTATGGGGGAAAATGGGGGGGCAACCAAATCTTGCCAAGAATGATCAAATATTCAAATATTCATGTAGATCTTAAAAAAAAAAAAAAAAAAAAACACCCCTTCCTCTTTTGTGATCTTATAACTGCCACAAGTGGCATATAGATAGCGATTGGAGCATGCTGCTTGCTCAAGGTCACAAAATGGGGCACCCGACCTCAGTTAATAAAAGGATTAAGGCACAGAGGTCAGGTCAATAACAACAGCAACCTCACTCCCTAGCATTTTGTTAATGGCAACGTGATACCAATGATTCATTAACAAAGATGTCAGGTAAGAATGCACGTAATCTTCCAAAAATTCCAAAACAGTAAAGTGATCTCACCAAATGATTCCACATGCTGAAAATATCCAAAAAGTAACTAACTTCAGATTTAACACTGTGTAAATCCATAGAAATGCATGACCATATACGGAAAAAAATATACGTGACTAGCCAAAATGGCAAACTTGGTCATGCAGAGCAACCAATTCTACTGTTCTGCTTATTGCTACTGAAGGATGCTACTCTTGTAGTATTCACACCGTTATTGCAAGATGACTAAGGAATGCCCTTGCTTAGCTGCCAGCCAAATAGACTGTCTGTGCTTGGAAGCTTACTCTAATTTGCAGTTTTCGCCACATGACAATTGTCTTCTGCAGCCAATATTTTCAGGTGTGCCACTTTCCCCCCCATGACGACCAAAAGCAGACAAAATCCAGTTGGCTCTAATGGCACAGAAGGGAAGGAAAGTAATCTCAAAATAACTGCATCAGAAGAAAACTCACAGAGCCAAACCAGTACAAGTGGAGAAAGCTAAGGACTCCTCAACAACCACACAGGGTCAGCTAGTAGCTGGTGTGTCATTAGACATCCTGAAAAGCATCAACAATACAATAGCAGCATTCTTTACTAACAATAACAATAGAACTGAACACCCCCATATGGTCACTACACTCAGAATCAGGTCATTGACCTTGTGTCAACCCAAAAAGAATATAGTGCCTTTTTTTTTTTTTTTTTTCTCAAGTTTTACAACAAAAGGCAGGCAGAGACTTCCAAATACTTTAACGATGTGGAAACCAGCACAATGCTAGAACCTATTAAACCACCCATTACTTGCCACGAACTTGGCTTGGGGTTTGCTGTACTTATCCTTAATATCTTCATAAAAAAATTCTTACTTTTGCTTTTTTTTTTTTTTTTTTATGAAAACCCCAAACACAAAAGGTATCAAAACCTATAGTACTTAGTACCGTGCATGGGTTGAAGGAGAAGTATGGGAGGGGGGGGGGATGCCGGAAACTTTGCTCTAGAGACTAAACACGGGTTTCGCCACTTCAAGCCTCCAATAAGCAAAGTGGTGGTATTTCACCGGTTGATGAAAGTCATCTACCACCTGAATTGAATGACCATTGGACTCAGGGGCACTTGCTTCTAAATCTGATTTTCCACCAATATTATTAATAGCTTTTCCATCTTCGATATAGCACCTGAATGCTGTTTTGTGATCACTGTTGATCTTAAATGCATTGATCATTTAACAAGTTCTTTTTAAACGTGCACTGTCCCTTAAAATAGTATTCACTGTTGAATCAGTGAGACTTAATTCTGTGCAATAGATGACAAACTCTGTCCTGCTTCGTACTTCTTAATTAATCAATTAACAAAATTGATTTAGAAATCTTCATTTCTAAATCAATTTTGTTTTGTTTCCTAGCACTGTCACCACTTGCAGTTGGTCCCCTTTCCCTTCACCATTTGTAAAAAGAAAAAATAGGAATGAAGAGAAGATTCCGAAAATTCATTTGTTTTTTTATACGATCGAAGACTTCAGTGAAGGGGAACTATTTCACCATATTACCATATGTAGAAACCCAAACAATTCCAGTTAGTGGTATTATTGCAAATGCAATAAGATCGAGTTCACTACCCGTTTACAAAAGCCAAATAAATTGTAAGAAGCAAATTGTTTTTATTGTTTTATGGTAGTCACCTCCAGAAATGTTCTTTACAAAAGTATCAACAAAGCTGATCAAAATTGGTTCTTATAATGGAACATATGATAAGAATGAAAGGGTAGCACTCCATTATAAAAATGACCTTTTAGAGAGATAAATAGCTTAGTTATATAGCAAAAAAACAATGTGCTATTGGGTTCGATTTGAGATGTTTCACTCCAAATATTTGTCTAGTTCTGCCTTGAACTAATTTAAGTTGCTCACCTCCACTACAACAGATGGCAGTTTGTTCCAACTATCAACCACTTGCTGGCTACAGGCAAATTCCGCACATCTATCTTACAATTGTCTTTCCCCAATTTGAATTTCTGTCCCCTCAGGTGAGTAATCTGAGTAAGAGGAAGAATCCCATTAGCATTGAGCCTGCTCAATCCATTCAAGGCCATATACACCTCAATTACATGACTGCACAGGTGCCTAATCTTCAGAATTTAAGCCTTTCTTGATAACACCAACCCTTTACAATTACAATTTTAAGGGGCGATGCACTTTCTTTGAACACCAGTGTATGTTAACAGTAGGACTAAGTCTGAAATATGTCTGTCAACTCATCTAGTTGAATAGCAAATTTGGAACTTTTTTTAATTCTTACAATAAGCTGCTGGAACTGGTCATTGCTAATTTCTGAAATTCTTTTACTGACCATGCCATTCGACAAAGGAATTTTACATAATTCTTGTGCAAATTATTTTCCATGAATTATGTTATTTGTACTGCAATAGGCAAAATAAGATCTTCACCAATCGTATATGGTTTTTTGCTTTCACTATTAAATATGATGCTTCATAAGATGCAGTTAAATATTTTTCTTGAACACTTTTACACATTTTTTGAAAATTGTTTTTCTTGTTTTAAGGATATTAAGTCTTTCAAAATACTCTACTAGCTTACAGCATGTTTAGTCTCGAGCTGTCTTCTTAATTTTACAGGCATCACACTTTTGCTGGCCAAAGTTTCATTACAAATTAAACAGACTGGTTGCTGTTCATCATGATTAGAGTCAAAAGTAAATCCATATTGCAAAAATGATTCATTTCCTCTTTTTTGTCATTTTACTACTTCCTGATATTCCAGCATCCATCACACCTTCTTTTACAGCTTTGTCTGTTTTAACTAAATTTAATTATTTGTCCATAATGACAGTTAATTTTATTATATTTAAAATTTTCAGTACTATTAAAATTCAAATATTGTTACACACTACGAGAAAGCAACGATAACCCCAACCAAACAATGTTGAGGATTCATGTGCAAATCAACAATCAGATCGCTCTGTATAAATAGCAACTGAGATGTTTTCGATTATGTTTGGAACAGCAACTGTTTGTAGTACAAAGGTTACCAGGAAAGTTTTGCAATACGTTAGTTCTAAGAACAGTAGGTACTTTAGGTGGGTGTTATTTCAAAGAAAGTCTCAAATGAAGGGGAGCGGTTATAATTGTTAATGGAAATGCAGCAACTGTTGAGCACAGTGCAATTAAAAATATCAAGTATGGCATCATGGTCGCAAAATGAAATTCGTGTAGTTATACGATACAATTTCACAAGACATTTGTCAACAGACGAATGCATCTCTTCTAATTCATATTTACCGCTAAATCATGACATCATACCATTACTCTCAACACCTCTATTTGATACCCATCATAACTGTATAGGCTTGGCAAGTGAAGTTGTGCAACCATAATTTTTTAAGTGTGATTCAGATTCTGATTATTGTCGATTCACACTTTCGACTGCAAGTGCAGGCACAAAACTGTAATGGCCTATAGTTGCCTTTTAAAGAAAGGGTGATTAGTAATTCCACTAGCTCTATCAACATTTATATTTTTCCTAATTTTCTGTGACCCCCCCCGGGGGGATCGCAACCCCGAGTTTAAGAAGTATTGTTATAAATGAGTTCTGTGTGTGTGCGTGCGTGTGTGTGTGCGCGCGTGCACGCACTCATTTTTTTCTCTCCATGTTTCAGTTCAGTTTGTTAGCTCATACTTTGATTTTCTTGTACCTGGATTAAAAAAAAAAATAGTTTAATTTTTTTTATAGAACAGGACAAGCTTTTTTTTTTAAACACTATTGAATTGCGAGGGATTAATCAGTTATTTATTTATTGGAGTATGCATGCGTCACCATGTATCACGGAGGTGGATCTATATCAGCATTTCACAAACTGTGTTCTTTGAGATGTGAACAAGTGTTCTGTGAAAAATCTTAATTAATAATATTTGTAGCTTACACCACTTTTGTATCATTAGAATTTTTAACTTTTTTTTTTCCTTCTCGTTATTAATATATTGGCATAGACTAATAATCAAATAGACCGCCGAACACTTGATTTTGGCGGGCTTTTGCATAGAGGTAATGACATTACGAAATGTTCTAATATGCCATTTGCATGTGATTTAGCCTGGAGTACATGGGTTGAAGGAGGGGGGAAGTGAACCGATATGCAATATCATAACTAAATTCACTTCCTTGTATAAATTTTTTTTTTGACAATTATCAGTATTTCGAAATACAGTATTATTATTAAAATAAATAACCATGGATTTGTGGTTGAAAAAAGGAACTTTAAAACGAGAAGCAAATACTACTAGTATTGCAACTGTGGTCAATGAAAACACATACAATATTATCACACATCAAAGGGAGGATGAACCACAGCCTTCTGTTCCCCAAAAATCCGAAGTGAAATAAAAAAAAAAAAAAATAAATAAAAAAAACAGGAACTAACTAATAAAAGATCAAAACGAAAGAATGATGATAGTTATTTGAATTTTGACTTTACATGTGTTGGAAATAAAGATGAGCCTGATGCACAGTGCGCCATGTGATAAAATATCAGCAAATAGTTCTTTGGCTCCCACTAAACTTGTTTCATAAGTGTTCCATAAATATATTGTGAGATGAAAAGTGTTCAGTGACTAAAAAAGTTTGAGAAATACTGATCTATATTATTAACAACCTGTAAAACAAATGACAAATCCCATAGCTTGCTAATATTCTGCAGCTCTGTTCAAGTGCTGGATATTTTGACTTACTCACTATTACATACATAAAATACCCTGACATTTTATATTTATTGTTACTTACCCCCCTTCACAAACACTAATATATTTTTGGGAACATTTTTGGATACCTGTTTGCATGAATAAAATGAATCTTGACAGAGTTAAATGGCACAGAATTTATATCAGTCAAATTAAATTGCATTATGATAGGAAATAAACTGACTACTTGAGCTTGCAATAAAAAGAAAATGAAGAAAATAGAAAAGCAGAATGATAGAAAATTCACATAAAATTGACTACAATTGCATTGAAAGAGTCCAAAATCAATGTCAGGCAAAATAATATCTATTTTCAAAGACATGATAATAAAAACATTAATCAAAATAAATACATAAATTTAAAAAAAATTCAGGGATAACTTAAGTTTCTGTTTTAGTCTGCCAAATTAGTAAAGTAAAAATAACCCATTCAATTTTACTAAATTGTCTGCAATTAAATTTTATAGAAATTATCTAATCCAGTTTAATACAATGAAAATAAAGCTTTAAATTAAAAAAAATTACTTCAGAATCCTGAGATTTTGCAATGTCAACTAGGGTTTTGGCTGCTGGGTGGACAATATCTAATTGCTTCATGATAGTTGCTCCATCATTTGATATCACAGATTTTCCTAGAACATAAAAATATAATAAAATAAATACTACTAGGTTTGGTTTCTTAATTCCCAATTTCAACTCTATATACAGGCAACCCCTGTAAACCACAGTACTTCTACAACAGTTTCTTTCTAACACGATTCATAAATTGCAGCAATCCTCGCACAACACGGTATTTTTGAGCTTTTGTGCTGGGAAAACCCTGCTATTATGTCAGATGTAATTTTCAATGTTCCCATTCCATTTTGTGAATCCCTGCTTATTATCGCCTTTGTGATATTTTTCTAAAGCACATTCTGGAGGTCGCTACCATAAAACAATAAAAACAGGTAGTAAACTCGATCTTCTTGCATTTGTTATAGTACCGATAGCTGAAATTTTGTGGGTTTTCATGTTATTATGGTGAAATGCGTTTCCCCTTCCATGAAATATTCAATCATATGAAAAACATAAATTTTCAGAAACTCATTACTCCGTATCGTATTTGTTGCAACTTGTTAGCACTGTGTTCTTTGTAATTAATTGCTTCTCATTTTTAATTTTACGAAAAAAAAAAAAAAAAAAAAAGGTCATGAACAGAAATATCAATTAGTATGTACATATTACAGTATGTATTAATTAAGCTATGTATGTAATCGTAAATTTATTTTTATTTTGCTAATTAAAAAATATTTTTCCGATTTTCACGTATCATTTAATGTGAAGGCCCACAATATTTTGTTAAGAGATCCCTGGGTTAGGTTCTGTGTTATTGAACTTGTGCTTGTCAGAGACCATAAAAAATAATCGTGACTTCGAAGATTGCAGTTCGTGACTTTTAAACATAGCAGAAGGTACAAGAAATTTAGATGCTGCAGAAGAGATTGTGCTTAGTAGCAATGAAGAGGAAGAAAATTAAATGATGTACATTATCTCACATATAAGTATCACAGTTTATAAGGTAAGACATTTGTTCAGTTATTACTATTTAAGTTACAACTATTATAAAAATAAAGTTAAAATATTAAGTTATTACAACCATAAAAATTAAGATTCCGATAGTTATAAAGAAAATGCCACATTTTTGTTAGCTTTTTGGAATGCAACCCCCCCCTTGAATTTTTTTTAAATTTTTTTTAATGAAAACCCCAAACGAGAGGTATTAGAACCTAGAGTACTTAGTACTGTGTTTGGGTTGGAGGTTGAGAAGACGAAAGAAGACATTTGTTGACATTCTTGCACAACTTCTATTAGAATAAGTAGCGACCTGCAGCGAGGGGTGTTGGGGGTTTCAGGGACGGATGTCAGTCATCGTGAAACAGGTGGGTATACGGGATGTGTTAGAGTGGCTGGGAATAGGAATAGGTGCATGTATACCAATACTAGAAGTATAGTAAATAAATTTGATGAATTTGAAGTGTTGGTCAAGACATCAAAGGCGGATATTGTTGGGATATCAGAGACGTGGTGTCACACAGATATAAGGAATGCCGAACTGGAATTTGGGGAGTACAATGTGTACAGAAAGGATAGACAGGATAGGAAGGGAGGAGGTGTTATGCTGTTAATAAAGAAAAACATAAAATCAAAAGAAGTGCATCCAGTTGATATAGATGAACAGTGCACTGTTGAGTCAGTTTGGTCTGACATAAGCACTGCGAAAGTAGGAGTGTGTTATAGGCCTAATGACTCGAATTAGTACAATGAACAATTGTACAGAGAAATAGAGTGGGCTAGTAAATCGGAATGTCTTATAATGGGGGATTTTAACTTCCCAGATATTGACTGGAACTTGTGGCTTGGGCACTCACACACTAGTCAGACTTTTGTGGATTTATTGGATGATTGTTTTCTGCAGCAGCATGTTCGAGAGGCAACCAGAGAAAGTAATACTCTTGATCTGGTTATCAGCAGTGATCATTCATGTATTAGGAATTTGCAGATAAAAGAACCACTAGGTGGCCGTGATCAGTGTACTGACGTGGGATTTATTTAAAGATTTAATTACCATCGGGGGTAAAGGAAAGGGTTTTTGCTTCCGTAAAGGCGAGTACAGTGGTCTCCGACAGTTTTTAAATTCTGTACAGTGGGATCAACTGACGATGTTACCAACAGTAAATTCTAAGTGGGAAGCATTCAAGGTATTAATCGTGGAAGATACTAAAAGTTTCATACCTATTAAGAAATATTGTTCAAGGTTTAGGCCTAAATGGTTGTCAAATGAACTAATGAGACTCGTAACAGAGAAGAAAAATGCATGGGATGCATGTAAATTATCAATTGACTCAGAAGCCTTTGGCAGATATAAGCTAGTCTGCAATCAGGTCACAAAGGAGGTTCGGCAGGCGAAGGCAGATTACGAGAAATCCTTGGAAAAAGATGCTAAGAAAAACAGCAAGGATTTCTTTACTTATATAAACTCTAAAAGGAAGGGGATGAATCTGATTGGTCCACTTGACATCGATGGTTCGACTGTTGATGATCCTGCTCAGATAGCAAACAAACTGAATGAGTATTTTGCATCTACATTCACACGTGAGGAATTATTAAGGTTTGAAAATGGCAGAAGGTTATCAAATTGTAGCAGGGTGCTTAATGATCTTGTAATAACTGAGAGCAAAGTGGAAGGGAAATTGTTGAAGTTAAACGTAAGAAAAGCACCTGGGGTGGATGGGATCTATCCAGTTATATTAAAGGAGGCGGCAAAGCAACTAAGCAAACCCTTAGCCATAATTATGAGAGCATCCTTGGACTCAGGGGAGGTTCCCACGGACTGGAGATGTGCAAATGTATCCCCAATTCACAAAGGGGGATCGAAGGGTGACACGAGTAATTACAGACCAGTTAGTTTAACTTCTGTTCCAGGTAAAATAATGGAGTCGCTGGTTAAAGATGCATTGCAGGATCATCTAGACAAGACTGCAGCAATGTTTCAGACACAGCATGGGTTTGTTAAGGGAAAGTCTTGTCTGACAAATTTGATAGGATATTATGATGTGGTTACAAAGGAACTGGATGCAAAAAATAATTTTGATATCATATATTTGGATTTCAGGAAAGCTTTTGATACTGTTGCGCATGGAAGACTATTGTACAAATTGGAGCAGAATGGTATTAAGAGTAAGTTGCTACAATGGATAAAAGGATGGTTAAGTGCAAGAAGACAGAGGGTGGTAATCAATGGGTGCTGCTCTTCTTGGACTAATATTATTAGTGGAGTCCCACAGGGTTCGGTGTTAGGTCCACTGTTGTTTTGTATATTTATCAATGATATTGATGAAGGTATATCAGGCTTAATGTCGAAGTTTGCAGATGATACAAAGGTTGGCAGGGTTGTTAATGACAGTAATGGCAGTGTGCTACTGCAACAGGATCTAGATAATTTGGGCAGATGGGCTAAGAAGTGGCAACTGAAGTTTAACCTTGACAAATGCAAAGTACTGCATATGGGTAGAAGTAACCCCAGAGAAACGTACAAACTGTGTGGTACTACACTTAAGGTGGTAGAAAATGAAAAAGACCTGGGAGTAATTGTGCAGTCAGATATGAAGTTCTCTGAGCAATGCAGACAGGCTGCCAGGGCAGGTCATGGGGTTTTGTCAATGATATATAGGAATTTGGCTAGCAGGGAAAAGGAGGTGATTATCCCTCTGTATAAGGCAATGGTCAGGCCACGCCTTGAGTACTGCGTACAGGTCTGGAGGCCTCATTTTAGGAAGGATGTAGATTTACTTGAGCGTGTACAGAGAAGGGCAACAAGATTGGTGAGGGGAATGAAGGAATCCTCTTACCAAGAGAGGCTTAAGTTCTGCAAATTGCAGTGGCTGGAGACTAGGCACCTGCGCGGTGATGTGATCTTGAATGGGTTGAGCACGCTGAATTCTGATGGGATACTTCCACTTGTTCAGATTACGAACCTAAGGGAGCATAAATTCAAATTAAGAAAAGACAGATGTAGAATAGATGTGCGGAAATTTGCCTTTAGCCAGCGGGTGGTTAATTGCTGGAACAAACTTCCATCTGTCGTTGTGGAAGTTGATAGGTTGAATAAATTTAAGGAGGAACTGGACAGGCATTTGGAGGGAATGGTGTGATTTTTTTTTTTTTTTTTTGGCTCATGCTGCATAAGCTCATACATTTGCTTTCTTGCATCGCATGCCACTACTACTACTACTACTATTAGACTTGAATTTCTGTAGACTAATTTTCAGGAAATACGTATGAAGTAAGGTTCTTCCAGAAAACGGCAGTTGAATGAATAAGTGAGGAAGATGAAAAGTTGATTTTGTGAGTTTGAAGTTGGACAGTAAATGGATGTAGGTGGCACGTGATCGGACTGTTTTGAAAGAGAGAGAAAGAGGGGGAATTATAGAAGCCAATTCAGAAGAACAGTGCCCATGGAAGTATCTGTAGAAAAGGCATGCATGGTGTACGTCTATGAGACAGCGAGTGAAGAGACTCTGAAGAGATGAGTCATTGATTAACCTAATTGGTCTCTTTTGAATGGAATCTAGAAGCCTGAGAAAGGTTTTGGGGGCACCACCCCAGATGTGGGAACTATATTCCATGGTAGGGTGGATTTGCGATTTGTAAAGAGTGAACAGCTGTTTGGAAAAAAAGTAACGCCGACAACAAAACAGAAAACCAAGTTTTTTAGATGCAGAGGAAGCAATATTTGTAATGTGCTTGTGACAAGAGAGATTAGAAGTAAGTGTAATCCCCAAAAGAGATATGTAATTTTGCCTAGAAATCGGAGTGTCAACAAAGATAAGCATAGGAGCAGAAGAATCCTTTTTTTTGTGAGATATAAGACAAGACAGTTTCAGAAGGATTGAACTAAGATGTCTTTGCCCCACTGGAGGATTACCTAGAGAACGGCATTTAAGGAATTGGTAGCGGATATTCGAGAAGTTTAAGCTGATTGAGCAGGGCAAGGTTTCTCCAAATGGAAAGTGTAATGCAATGTGCTATCATCGGCAAAACTATGGATAGGATTTCCAGTCAATAGAAGAAGATCATTAATATACAAGAGGAAAAGAGCGGGGGAAAAAACTGAACCTTGCGGGACACCAACATTAGTGGAGAAGTTAGAAGACAGAGAGCCATCTACAATCACCCTCAGTGAGCGATCAGAGAGAAAATTGGATAACCAATTACAAAAAACAGTTGGCAAACCATAAGATGGAAGCTTGTTTAGAAGACCTTTATGCCAAACACGATCGAAATCCTTTGAGATGTCAAGAGCAACTGCTTGTGTTTCACAAAACTTTTCCATTGAATTTGTCCATAAATGGGTAACAAAAGCCAGAATATTACCAGTGGATCGACACTAACGGAATCCATACTGGCGATCGTTGATCAGACAGAAGGTTTCTAGGTAGTTTAAGAGTTGGCGGTTAATTGATTTCTCCATTACTTTAAAAAGAATAGAATTAATTGCAATGGGACGATAATTGGGTGGGAGGAATTTGTCCCTCTTTTAAGGAACTGGTTGGATATGAGCATATTTCCACGCAGAAGGAAAAACACCTTTGGAATATGAAAGTGAAAAAAGGCAGCAAAGAACAGGAGTAAGTTCAGGAGCACAGGTTTTGAGAACAAGTGCAGAAATACCATCAGGACCTGGAGCTTTCTTAGCATCAAGATTCATCAAAATCCTTCTGACATCCTTTTGACGGAAGGCCACAGGAGGCATTGAATGGAGCATGTTGGGAATGGTGGGAGGTGTATTACCAAGATCATTAGTACACGAGTTGGAATACAAATGGGTTGCTAGCGGGTCCATGGCTGAAGTGACAACAGAACCATCTGGTTTTGACAGAGGTGGGAGCAGAGATGGGCAAAAGTTGCAGCCAATAGCTTTGGCAAGAGACCAGAAGTCTCAGCTAACATTAGGGCAAGAAGCAAGTTTTCTACTATTAGCCTGTATTGCACTGGTTGATGAGAGTCATCTACCACCTAGTATTGCCTGGTAACACGGAGGGGTGGCATTCCTCCATGTGGTGTGGGTACCACACCTTGCTTATGTTGGTTCACACCTAGGTGGTCACCCAGATGCTTGTGCATGGAGGTTATACACAGGATTACTAACAGTCCCACCATCGTGAAGGTGCAAGCAGTGGATTTGGCTGTCACAGACAGTCCGGACTTCGCCAAAAATCGGCCCACTTCACTTGAATGTCACCTGAATATTAGCTCCATTAGCATTTTAGACTCCCATGTAGCAAGTACAGCTTGTCTGGCATATCTGAGAGAATGTCTGTGACAATCTCAAGGATTGTGTACTGGTTCTTAGTCCCATATATAACAGTTTCGCATTACACGAGATTTTGTAGGAACCAAACTACTGTATTACATGAGGGTTACCTGTATTGTAATGTATTATTTTCTTGGATTAAAAAGCATTCCCACATAAAAATTACTTGATAAAGAACAGTGAATTATTATGATCACGTTTTCTCACTTAATACATTTTTAAATATAGAAATCAAAAAAATATTATAAACAATACAAACATTTTGGTAATTGAAAAAGTAAGGGCAAAGCATCCTTTTAGTTCGTAGTAAATTGCATCATTTTTATTACATCTCGTATTGTGAATCCCTTCATGACGAGTTGTTCTCATATTGCACTAATTCAAATAAGCAATGTTTTGCCACTGGAGAAGATTAATGTAACATTAGTCTTCTTCACTGGCAAAGTGTTGCTTATTCAAGGTAGTTCAATATCAGGCAACTTGTTGTGAAAGCATTCACAACATAAGATGTAACAAAAACGTTGCCATTTCACCTACTTCGTTGATTTACTATGAAATAGTAATATTTAGTAATAGGAGTATAGTTAATAAATTTGATGAGCTTGAAGTGTTAGTCAAGACATCAAAGGCAGATATTGTTGGGATATCAGACGTGGTGTAAGACAGACATTAGCAGAGCAGAATTAGAATTTGGGGAGTACAATGTGTACAGGAAGGATAGACAGGACAGGAAGGGAGGAGGGGTTATGCTGTTAGTTAAGAAACTCAAAATTAAAGGAAGTGCATCCACCTGATGTTGGTGGACAATGCAGTGTGTCAAGTCTGTTTGGTGTGAAATAAGCACTGGGAAAGGAAGATGTTGTTGTTATTGGGTTTTTAGGAGCATTAGCAACTAAGGCCATATTGCTCCGGGATATGCGGTGGTCATTCCCTGACCTGTCCGCACCCTCCGTATTTGGTGGTGACGGGCTCGAACCCCGGTCTAATCAAGAAGCGTGTGCTGCTCCTTCCCACCTGGCTAAGGAGGCGCCGGGAAAGGAAGAATGAGAGTAGGTGTTTGTTATAGGCCTAAAGAATCTGATGAGTATAATGAGCAATTGTGCAGAGAAATAGAGTGGGCCAGTAAATCGGAGTGTCTTATAATGGGGGATTTTAATTTCTCACAGATTGACTGGAATTTGTGGATTGGTCACTCACACACTAGCAAGGCTTTTTTGGATTTATTGGATGACTGTTTTCTACAGCAGCATGTTCGGGAGGCAACTAGAGGGAGTAATACCCGTGATCTGATTATCAGTAGTGATTCTTCATGCATTAAGAATTTGCAGCTAAAGGAACCACTAGGTGGAAGTGATCACAGTGTGCTGAAGTGGTATTCACTCAAAGAGTTAATCACCATCAAGGGTAAGGGGAAGGGTTTTGCTTTCGTAAAGGTGACTACGGTGGTCTGAGAAAGTATTTAAATTCTATATGGTTGGAACAACTGATGATATTACCAATGGTAAATTCAAAATGGGAAGCATTCAAAGAATTAACCTTGAAAGCTACTAGGCTTTTCATACCAACTAAGAATTATTGTTCAAGATGTAGGCCAAAATGGATGTCAGATGAACTAATTAGACATGTGACAGAGAAGAAAAATGCATGGGATACATATAAGCTGGGTTGTAACCAAGTCACAAAGGAGGTTAGGCAGGCAAAGTCAGATTACGTGAAATCTTTGGCAAAGGATGCAAAGAAAAACAGCAAAGAGCTCTTTACTTATGTAAATTCTAGAAGGAAGGGTGGTGCAACTGTTGATGATCCTGCTCAGGTAGCTAACAAACTAAATGAATATTTTGCATCTACATTCACACATGAGGAGTTATTCAGGGAGAAGAATGCCAGATGTGCATTAAACTCTGGCAGTAAGCTAGATAACCTTGTAATGACAGAGTAAAGTGGAAGAGAAATTGTTGAAGATAAACATAAGAAAGGCACCTGGGGTGGATGGAATCTATCCAGTTATATTAAATGAGACAGCAAAGGAAGTAAGCAAACGATTAGCCATAATTATGAGAGCTTCCTGGACTCAGGGGAGGTATTTATGGACCGGAGATGTGCAAATGTGACCCAAATTCACAAAGTAGGAGACAGATAATTACAGACCTGTTAGTTTAACTTCTTTTCCAGTGAAATTAATGAGCCAATGGTTAAAGAAGCATTGCAAGGTCATCTAGACAAGACTCCAGTTTTAGCTCGGACACAGAATGGGTTTGTTAAGGGGAAGTCTTGTCTGACCAATTTGATTGGATACTATGATGTGGTCACAAAGGAACTGGATGCAAGGAATAAATTTGATATCATATATTTGGATCTTAGAAAGGCTTTTGATACTGTTGCATATGGAAGACTGCTGCACAAATTGGAGCAGTGTGGGATTGGAGGCAAATTTCTGCTATGGATAAAGGGATTGTTGAGTGGTAATCAATGGACACTACTCTTCATGGACTAATGTTATTAGTGGAGTCCCCCAGGGTTCAATGTTGGGTCCATTGTTGTTTTCTGTATTCATTGATGATATTGATGATAGTATATCAAGCTTAATGTCCAGGTTTGCAGACGATACAAAGGTTGGCAGGGCTGTTAATGACACTAATGACAGTACCCTAGTACAACAGGATCCAGAGAAGTTGAGCAGCTGGGCTGACAGGTGGGAACTGAAGTTTAATACTGACAAATGTAAAGTACTGCATATGGGAAGCAGTAACTAACCCCAGAGTAACGCATCAACTGTGTGGTACTACACTGACAGTGGTAGAGAGTGAGGAGGACCTTGTGCATGCAGATATGAAGTTTTCTGAGCAATGCAGATGGTCTGTTAGAGTAGCTTATGGTGTCTTGCCAATGATATACAGGAATTATTCTAGCAGAAATAAGGAGGTGATTATCCTCTTGTATAAGAGGGAGTAAATGGTCAGGCCACACACCTTGAGTACTGTATACAGGTCTAGAGGCCTCATTTTAAGAAGGAAGTAGAGCTGTTGGAACGAGTACAGAGAAGGGCAACAAAATTAGTGAATGGAACAAAGGGTTGCTCTTATGAAGAAAGGCAAATTAAGGTTTTTAAATTGTCTGGAGACTAGGCACCTGCAAGGTGATCTGATTGAGGTGTGTAAAATCTTGAATGGTTTGAACATGCTCAATGTTGACGGGGTACTTTCACTTGCTCAGATTAAGAACCCGAGGTTCTTAATAAATTCAAATTGAGGAAGGACAGTTGTAGGATGGATATGTGGAAGTTTGCCTTTAGCCAGTGGGTGGTTGATTGCTGGAACAAACTTCCATCTGTTGTAGAAGTTGATAGCTTAAATAGATCAAGGCAGAACTAGACAAACATTTGGAGCAAGTGGATGGGTGAAATAAGGTTTATTTATTTTTTTTTTTTTTGGCTGATGCTATATAAGCTTGCTTTCTTGCATCATGCGCCTTTGCTAATGCTAATAGTAATGGGGGCATATGATGCAAGAAAGCAAGCGTATAAGCTTATGTAGCATCGGCCAAAAAAAAAAAAAAAAAAATCAATTTCACACATCCATTCCCTCTAAAAGTTTGTCCAGTTCCTCCTTAAATTGATTTAAGCTATCAATCTTTCATAACAATAGATGGAAGCTTGTTCCGGCAACTAACCACCCACTGGCTAAAAGCAAATTTCCGCACATCTATTCTACATCTGTCTTTCCTCAATTTCAATGACTGCCCTCTCACGTTCGTAATTTGAGCAAGTGGAAAAATCCCAGCAGAATTCAGTGCTCCACTCATTCAAGGCCTTATACACTTCAATCAGATCTACTCGCAGGTGCCTAGTCTCCAGCGGCTTTTTGTTAACAGGACCCCTTCGAAACAATCTTTTTCCCTTCTCTGTACTCGCTCAAGCAACTCTACATCCTTCCTAAAATGAGGCCTTCAGACCTGCACTAAAGCAACCAATATCGGACCGCCTGGCAGTTCTTACTGTCAAGGGCACCATCAAGACCCATATTATCTCCGCCTATGCGCCAACTGAGACTAGCCTGGACCCGACAAAGAATGACTTCTACAACCAGCTCCAACATACGCTGGATTCAATTCCGCAGACAGAAGTGATCATCCTCGCAGGGGACTTTAATGCCCACATTGGCGTGGACAGATCTGGTTGGGAAACAACAATGGGCAAGTTTGGCCATGGGAAGATCAACGACAACGGACTACGTTTGTTGTCCTTTGCCGCATCTAACAACCTGATCATTGGAAACGGCCATTTCCAGCACCCTCAAAAAC
This sequence comes from Mastigoproctus giganteus, assembly GCF_048544385.1. Lineage (NCBI taxonomy): Eukaryota > Metazoa > Arthropoda > Arachnida > Uropygi > Thelyphonidae > Mastigoproctus > Mastigoproctus giganteus. The sequence goes on from NC_143581.1 coordinate 113,960,899, forward strand.
ATCAACTTACATGGCGAAATCCATCTGGCAAGGACTCAGCAATCCTGGACTACATTTTGATCAATGCCAAATTTCGCTCATCACTCATGGACGTTCGTGCCATGAGGGGACCTGATTGCGGATCTGATCACTACCTCATCCGGGCTAAGGTGCAGCTCAAATTACGGCATGCAAAAAGATCCTCTCGGTCAGCCAAGCTGGACTGGAGGCAGCTAATGAATGCTGCCAACAAACAGGCATATCAGATCGCCCTATCCAACCACTTCGAGATGCTGGCCGTGCCCGAGGATATAAATGAAGAAGAAAAGCAGATCTCTGATGCCATCCTGGAATGTGCCAAGCCCCTATGTCCACCTGCCCCGACCTCGTGGACAAACGGAAACAGGCAAAGTTGGTCGACTTTGAACGGTACCGGCAGCTAAACCGAGAAGTCCGACAAAGAATGACAGCAGAAAGAGAAGCATACTGGAACCAAGTGGCAGACGATCTTGAAGTGGCGGCATCCAAGAACGAGTACCGCACCCTCAGATGTCTGAGTGGAAAGACCAAATTGACTAGTGACAACATCAAGAATGCTGATGGACCTTCGTGCGATCACCATCTGAACGCCTGCAACGGTGGAGTGAATTCTTCAAAGCTTTGTATAATCACGACCCACCTCAGGGACCGCCAGCAACAGCACTCTCGATCGACCCCCTGAGGTCTCCATGGTCGATGTTGAGCCTACAGTAGAAGAAGTGAAAGCAGCCATACAATCCCTGAAGAATGGCAGGGCACCAGGAGTGGACCAAGTCACCACAGAAGCGATCAAAGCCGGGGGAGATGTACTGCTTCGCCGACTACACTCACTCCTCAAAACCATCTGGTGCACTGAACAAATTCCGCTAACATGGAGGAAAGCCATTATCGTACCGATCCACAAGAAAGGTGATAACCGGGACTGCAAGAACTACCGTGGCATCAGCCTCCTTTCCATCATTGGAAAGGTCTTTATGAAGATCATCCAGTCAAGACTGCAAAAACATCGCGAGTAAACCAGTCGAGAAGAACAGGCAGGATTTAGACCCGGGCGAGCATGCTGTGATCAAATCTTTGCCATTCGTCAGCTGATGGAGGAGAGGATCCGGTGTGGACAGCGAACCGTCATTGTTTTCATTGACTTTAAGTCTGCTTTCGACTGTATCCACCGGCCTGCCTTATGGAAACTACTAGAGGTTGAACATGTCCCTCGAAAAGTCATCACACTCCTCCAAACTGCATACAACGGTTTAACCAGCCAGGTGCGCATCCAGAACGATTTATCTGAGGAATTTACCATCCAAACTGGAGTCCGCCAAGGGGATGTAGCCTCCCCGTTGCTTTTCAACATCGTGGTCGACGCCATTATGAGGCAAGCATTCAGAAACAGACAGGGCATACAATATGACAAGGATCACTATGTGACTGACCTGATGTTTGCTGATGATAGTGCTAGCCTTGCCGGTAACGACGCTGAAGCCACGGACATCCTCTACGACATTGGCCGGCCATACGGTTTGAAGATCAATGCTGGTAAGACAAAGGCCCTGACAACAGATGGGTCGCAAGCCACCATCTATCTCGAAGGCGTCCAGATCGAGCAAGTGCAGGACTTTAAATACCTTGGGTCGCTGGTCCAGGAGAAGAAAGTTGCATCCACCATGGAAATCCACAGCAGAATTGGACAGGCGGCCACTGCGTTCGCCTCGCTCAAATGGTGTCTGTGGAAGAGGACCAACATTTCCACAAAGACTCAAATCCGACTCTTCCGGACTTTGATCCTGCCCATTCTTCTTTACGGATCGGAAACATGGATTTGTCTCAAGTTAGATTTGAACAAACTTGAGGTATTCCAAATGCAATGCCTGCGGCAGATCTTGGGCATCTCTCTTCGCGACCGCATCACTAATGATACCATCCACACCAGATGCCAACAGCAACCAACCATTGCCGACCAAATCCAGAAGCGAAGGCTTAGATGGTTTGGCCACGTATGTAGAATGGGCACGAACAGAATACCATCCACACTCCTTTGGAGACAATGACCCACCCAATGGAGCATCCAACGGACCGCGCCTAGGAAAACGTGGGCCAAGCAAGTGGAAAATGACTTGAAGAGCCGACATCTTGACCTTAACCAGGCCAGGACTGACGCCGTGGATCGTAAGGTATGGAAGAACATCACAGAGCAAGTCTGAAACCCTGCGGCACCTACAGCAGCATACTGGTTGCGTGGCCAACCGCCTCCCCCAGCTGCCAGCTAAGGACCAAAGAAGAAGAAGAAAGCAAGGTATGCACTCAAGGCATGGCCTGACCATTGCCTTATACAAAGGGAATTCCTGCATATCATTGACACACCCCATGATTGATTTGATTTGGTAGTTGTTGGCGCATCGGCTTCTGTGGCCATATTGCACCTCCCAAGGTTTTTGCAGTACTTTGATCCAAGCCCGAGGCGGGAATCGAACCCGCGACCTTTGGGTTGCCGGGCAGGTATTTTACCCACTCGGCTAGCCCGGTCGGCCACACCCCATGACCTACTCTGGCATAAATTCAAATAAAACATTGTTTTATTTGAATTATTATTATTTTTAACTGCCCCCAAGCACATGAAATGGTTGGTTGTGTCCGGTTACTATATTACAAGGGATAATTATTTAATTCGCAGACTGGTTTTTGTTTGTTATTTGGTTTTTAGGAGCATTAGCAACTAAGGCCATATTGCTCCGGGGATATGCAGTGGTCATTCCCTGACCTTTCCACATCCTTCGTATTTGGTGGTCACAGCCTCAAACCCCGGTCTAATCAAGAAGTGTGTGCTACGCCCTGCTGCTCCTGCCCACCTGGCTACGGAGACGCCTCGCGGACTGGTCCAATAAACTAAACTATATTATTTTTAGGCCACCTGAATAATTAAATTCATCTGCCGTGCATTGTGTATTATGTCTGTAAATTGCATGTGTTCTATGGACAATTTGCCTGCCTTGCTGGACGAGAAACCCGAGCCTTTGGGGGGGGGGCAGAGGAACCCTGTGATTTATGCCTGAGATCGACTAACCCAGTCATGGAGTGAAAAAAGCCCACCAAAATTCCTCGTGCCAACAATGGGACTCGAACCCATCCCCCACCTGGTGTGGGAAGGACAGTGACAATACCACTGTGCCACATGTGCAGACTGGACTGGTGCATGATCTTATCTGAATTTTCATCACCTGAATGTACAGTGGATTTCTCCTTTTCGAAATACTCTCCCCTGAACTTGACACACTTTCGCCACCATAGCACCCAAGCATTAAATGCTTCTTGCAAGCCATTTTTCGAAAGACAGCAAAGTGCTTGCCCTTCAGAGCTTTCTTCAGACGTGGAGACAGGAAGAAATCACACAGGGATAAGTCTGGTGAATTATTATTTAGTTTATTAAGCTTGATTTCACCCCCTGTACAGCTGTTTGTTATTGTTTGTAGGAGCATTAGCAACTAGGGCCATATTGTTCCAGGAATATGCGGTGGTCATTCCCTGACCTTTCCGCATTCTCCGTATTTGGTGGCGACGGGCTCGAACCCTGGTCTAATCAAGAAGTGTGTGCTACGCTCTGCTGCTCCTTCCCACCTGGCTATGGAGGCACCCCCCCCTCCGGACAGCTGATTGGTTAGAGGGGTGTACATAGAATTATAAGTGAAAAAGACACACATACATATATATTAAAAAGAAAATAGATGTTTGACATCCTGAAGTTGAGATTAGCATATGTACAGGTACCCTCATATAACACAGTCGTTTGGTTCCTACAAAAGTCCGTGTCATGCAAAACCATGTTACACGGGACTAAGAACCAGTACAAAAAGGGGGGTTATGTTGTAAAAGCTAACAAAAACGATGCCATTTTTTTATAACTATCGGAAATTTAATTTTTATAGTTGTAATAACTTAATATTTTAACTTTATTTTTATAATAGTAGTAACTTAAATAGTAATAATTGAACAAACGTCTTACCTTACAAACTGTGATACTTATATGTGAGATAATGTACGTTCATTTAATTTTCTTCCTCTTCATCACTGCTAAGCACAATCTCTTCTGCAGCATCTAGATTTCGTGTACCTTCTGCTCTCTTTAAGTCACGAACTGCACTCTTCAAAGTCACAATTATTTTTTATGGTCTCAAACAAGCACAAGTTCAATCACAGGGATCTTCCAACAAAATACAGTGGACCCCAGCTTCAAATGATACGTGAAAATCGGAAGAATATTTTCGTTAGCAAAATAAAAATAAATTTACGCTTACATACATACTGTAATACGTACATACTAACTAATTGATATTTCTGTTCACCGACTTTTTTTTTGGTTCTAAAATTTAAAACAGTAAAAATGATGAGCAATTAATAATAAAGAACACGGCATGCACAAGTTGCAACAAGCACAATATGGACTAGTGAGTTTCTGAAAATGTATTTATTTTTTATATGATTGAATATTTCAGGGGTGACCAACTTAATTTGTGATGCAATCTACGTTTTTCTTCAAAATTTGACGCGATCTACCATCTCAAGAATTTCATTGCACATGGTTAAAAAAGTTAACCAACACATAATGAAAAATGTTTATATATTTTAAAATTAAATACAATTCAGAATTTTTATTTTAAATTCACACATATTTAAATTTTTAATTTATGTGAAGTTTGTGTCCATGTCATCTTCCAAGTTTTCAAAATTAGCATTAGCATTAGTAGAGGCATTTGATGCAAGAAAGCAAGCTTATGCAGCATCAGCCAAAAAAAAAAAAAAAAAGTAACATAAAAAATAAATAAAAATAACCACTTCCACTTCACCCCTCTGTTCGTTCGAAATACCTGTCCAGCTGAGCCTTAAACTTATTTAGGCTATCAACTTCCACGACAAGGGATGGAAGTCTGTTCCACCCACCAACCACCCGCTGGCTAAAGGCAAATTTCCGCACATCTATCCTACATCTGTCTTTCCTCAATTTGAATTTATGCCCTCTCAGGTGATTTTTCTGAGCTAGAGGAAGAATCCCATCAGCATTGAGCATGCTCAAACCATTCAAGGCTTTGTACACCTCTATCAGATCACCCCGCTGGTGCCTAGTTTCCAGACACTGTAATTTGCAAAACTTAAGCCTTTCTTCGTAAGAGAACCCCTTTGTCCCATTCACCAATCTAGTTGCCCTTCTCTGTACTCGTTCCAGCAGCTCTACATCCTTCCTGAAATGAGGCCTCCAGGCCTGTATACAGTACTCTAGGTGTGGCCTGACCATTGCCTTATACAAGGGAATAATCACCTCCTTATCCCTGCTAGAAAAATTCCTATATATCATTGACAATACACCATGAGCTACTCTTGCAGCTCGTCTGCACTGCTCAGAGAACTTCATATCTGCCTGCACCACCACCCCCAGGTCCCTTTCATTCTCTACCACTGTCAGTGTAGTACCACAGAGTTGATACGTTGCTCTGGGGTTGCTGTTTCCCATATGTAGTACTTTACATTTGTCAATGTTAAACTTCATTTGCCACCTCGAAGCCCATCTGCTCAACCTTTCCAAATCCTGTTGCAGCAGCATAGTGTCAGTAGTGTCCTTGACAACCCTGCCAACCTTCGTATCGTCTGCAAACTTGGACATTAAGCCTGATATACCATCATCAATATCATTTATAAATACAGAAAACAATAAAGGCCCCAATACTGAACCCTGAGGGACTCCACTAATAACATTAGTCCACGATGAGCAGTGTCCATTGATTACCACTCTCTGTCTTCTCCCCCTCAACCACCCCTTTATCCATAGCAGCAACTTGCCTCCAATGTCACACTGCTCCAATTTGTGCAGCAGTCTTCCATGTGCAACAGTATCAAAAGCCTTTCTAAGATCCAAGTATATAATATCAAAGTTATTCCCTGCATCCAGTTCTTTTGTGACTGCATCATAGTATCCAATCAAATTGGTCAGGCAAGACTTCCCCTTAACAAAACCATGCTGTGTCCTAGCTATAACTGAAGTCTTGTCTAGATGATCCTGCAGTGCTTCTTTCACCAGTGCCTCCATTAATTTTCCGGGAACAGAAGTTAAACTCACAGGTCTATAATTACTTGTGTCAGCCTTTGATCCCCCTTTGTGAATTGGGGTCACATTTGCACATCTCCAGTCAATGGGTACCTCCCCTGAGTCCAAGGAAGCTCTCATAATTATGGCTAAGGGTTTGCTTACCTCCTTTGCTGCCTCCTTTAATATAACTGGATAGATCCAATTCACCCCAGGTGCCTTTCTTGTGTTTATCTTCAACAATTTCTCCTCCACTTTGCTCTCAGTTATTACAAGATTCTCTAGCTTACTGCTAGAGTTGAATACACCTCTGGCATTCCCCTCGCTGAATAACTCCTCATGTGTGAATGTCGATGCAAAATATTCATTTAGTTTGTTAGCTACCCGAGCAGGGTCATCAACAGTTGACCCATCGATCTCAAGTGGACCAATCTGATTCATCCCCTTCCTTCTAGAGTTTACATAAGTAAAGAACTCTTTGCTGTTTTTCTTCGCATCCCTTGCCAAGGATCTCTCGTAATCTGCCTTCGCCTGCCTAACCTCCTTTGTAACTTGGTTACAGATCAACTTGTATCTATCATAGGCGTCCGTGTCACGTGTTAATTTGTATGTATCCCATGCATTTTTCTTCTCTGCCATATGCCTCATTAGTTCATCTGACAACCATTTAGGCCTAAACCTTGAACAATATTTCTTAGTTGGTATGTAAAGCCTAGTAGCTTCCACGATAAGTTCTTTGAATGCTTCCCATTTTGAATTTGCTGTTGGCAATATCATCAGTTGATCCCACTGTATAGAATTTAAATACTGTCTCAGTCCATTGTAGTCGCCTTTACGAAAGCAATACCCCTTCCCTTTACCCCTAATGGTAGTTACCTCTTTGAGTAACTCCCACTTCAGCACACTGTGATCACTGCCACCAAGTGGTTCATTTATCTGCAGATTCTTAATGCATGAAGAATCACTACTGATAATCAAATCAAGAGTATTACTCCCTCTAGTTGCCTCCCGAACATGCTGATGTAGAAAACAATCATCCAATAAATCCACAAAAGCCTTGCTACTGTGTGAGTGACCAGCCCCCAAATTCCAGTCAATATCTGGGAAATTAAAATCCCCCATTATAAGACTCTCTGATTTACTGGCCCACTCTATTTCTCCGAACAGTTTCTTATTATACTCATCAGAGTCATTAGGCCTATAGCACACTCCTACTCTCAATTTTGATCTCCCAATGCTTATGTCACACCAAACTGACTCGACACTGCACTGTCCAGCGATGTCGACTGGCTTCACTTCCTTGGATTTTATGTGTTTTTTAACTAATAGCATAACCCCTCCTCCCTTCCTATCCTGTCTATCCTTTCTGTAGACATTGTACTCCCCAAATTCCAGTTCTGCATTTCTTATATCTGTGTGACACCACGTCTCTGAAATCCCCACAATAACTGCCTTTGATGTTTTGAGCAACACCTCAAATTCATCAAATTTATTTACTAAACTCCTAGCATTGGCGTACACACAAGTATACATGCACCTGTTCTTTTTCTTAGCTACCCTAACACAACCCATGTGTTTACTTGTACCCCAATGATTCCCAGCAGTCTCTGAAATATCCTGCATCTTATTTTCCAGGCTGCGGCTCATTCCAATAGAAGCAGTGCAAGAATCACTTTCACCTCTGCCAGTGGCTACTGTTAATCTATTAGTCCTTGTACCCCCCCAATCTAGCAGTTTTCCGACCCACCTAACATTGCCTCGATAGCATCAGCAAACATTCTTGCACCCTTTCTATTTAAGTGTATCCCATCCCTGTAGAAGCAGTCTCTCCTGTTAACAAGTACAGACCAGGCTGAAAAAAATTCTACCCCTTGAGCCCTGCACAATCTTTCCAGGGCCGAATTGATTGACAGGGCTCTCATCATATACTCCCTCCTATCGTGTCTGGGCAGAATTGCAGACACTTTCAATTTCAACCCTAATTCACGGCTTTTTTTCATCAGTGACCTGTACTTGTCAAGTAATTCCGCCGGTCTCCTACTCTTAATGTCATTAGTGCCAACGTGTACAACTATATCACCTTTTGTGCCCTTAAAGGATGATATCCGCTCTACAACGTCATCAACTTTTGCCCCTGGCAGACATACCCTGGTCCTATTCCACCTATCCTTTTTACAAAGCATGTTTCCCGTTTCCCTGACAATAGAGTCACCAACAACTACTAGTTCCTTTGGGACCAGCGCATTCTGCCTTGGGGGTTGCCGCTGTGTTCCGCGATGACCAAGTGCAAGCTCTGGCATTGGTGTGGGCAGCTGAGAGCTTGATGGGCCCCTCACTTGTAATCCTTCGAGGGCATCCACCCTATCCTTCAAGCTCTCATATAGGCCCATAACAATGCTGAGTTGTCGCCTTATCTCCTTACACTCCTTGCATCGCACACACACACAAAGACATCCCCCATGGCAGTATCATGTCCCAGTCACAGTATCACAGTATATTCCCAAATTGGGGATATACTGTGATAAGAATCTTCTGTATGCAAGTCCGATTCTTCGTTTTTGCTTGTTTCAAATACGAAAAGGCCGATTCACATAGAGATGTGGAACCAAAACAGTAATTTAAAAGTTCACTGCATTTTTTTTTACATTTGGGTACTTTTCTCGGCAAACATATTTCCAAAAGTCTTTTTCTGATGATCTGGCTTTTAAGAAGATATTGTTTAGCAATGTAATAATTTCATTTTCAAGTAATATTTTCTCCATGTGAAAAATCTCAGAGAATTTTTCTGCAATTTATTTCGTATCTAAGTCGACATTAAATGGATAAGAAATATATTGAACAATTTCTTCAATTGTTTTAAAATCATCAACAACTTTCTCAATTTCAGAAACACATTTCTCACTATTAAATTCAAAAACAGAATATTTTTGCAAAAGATCTTAATATTTGCAAAATGATTGAATTTTTTTTTCTTTGAGATCTTTAGCCATTGCAAAAATTGATATTTATATGCTGAAATACTACTAATTATGTCATCCACATTTTTATTTTTTACCTTGTAATTCAAATTCAGATCACTTAATTTACTGGTGAAATCTGCCAAAAAAAAAAAACCAGATCACACAACCACTCTGTATTTTTTACTGCTGATAATCATCTCCCCTTTGATCAACAAATTTTTAAATTTCATTCAGCAAATTTCGAAATCTCTGTAGAAACTTTCTCCGACTCAGCCACCTCATGCGTGTAATATCAGATCTGGTTCATTTTCATCGAGTTGCATTTTGAAAAGTCTCCTTTGAAAAGATTGTGTCCTCTGATGGAATTCACGATATTTAAAGTTATGTCCATAACCACTTTTAGTGTTTAATCTTTTGCTGGTGGATGATACAGTGGTAAATCAAAAAATCTGGTAATTCATTTGGCACAATGGCAATGAATCCGTTAAGATGCCCCGTCATTGCTTTAGCTTCATCTGTTGTTATTGATACGAGCTTAAATAGTGTCAATTTCAGTTGTTGTTCAATAAAATTTCTGAATGCATTAAATATATCAAGACCTGCAGTTCTTTCTTTTAACGAAACCACACCCAGCAGTTCTTATCTAGTGGCAGAATCATCAAACACCATACGAATAAAAACGAGCAATTGAGCTGTGTCACTGATGTTTGTAGATTCATCCAGTTGTAAAGAAAATGACACACAATTAGCAATATCAGCACGCAATTGTTCCCTCACATTTTTACTAATTTTTTCGATGTGTCACATCGCAGTATTTCGAGATAACTGCAGATCTTGAAGAGCACTTTTAATTTCATTTTTGTTCTTGAAATTTTCAAAAGGAGAATCTGTTATTTCTAAAAATGCTTCTTTGATGAATTGACCATCAGAAAATGGTTTGCATTTTTTTGAAAGACGGCTCACTTCAAATGATGCTGCAGTTACGGCTTTAGATTGTAAATGAAGAAATTTTGTTGTGTGAATAATTTGGATTTAAATTCTTTTACTTTATTTTTTCCAAGGTCCCTATTAGGCAGATAATCTGATTGGTATTTACCATGGTGTGCGTTGCAGTGCCTTTCTAAATTTCTTTTTTTGGGTATAGCCATGGAAGCACTGTAAATCAAACATTACAAAAAAGTATTCTAGTTCCCACTCTTGATGAAAATGATACATTTTACTCTATTTCGTAGTATATTTTAAATCAAAGGGTATTAAATTAATGTATAAGTACTGTTCAGTTATTAATATTAAGTAAGCTAAATAAGAATTCAACACATACACGATGCTCTCCACAATGTAATTACATGAATTTTCACCAGACAAGCCTAGCGGCTGTGTGGCAACAAGAGTAGTCACGTGATTCAGGGGAATTTTTAATAAGCTTATGCAGTGGGGTGCATAATAATAATAATAATATTTAGATCTTGACTAATCAATATTATATATATATATATTTAAAATTTTATCGTGATTGACCAAAATTAAAGCCGCAATTGACTTGTTGGCCACCCCTGGAATATTTCATGGAAGGGGAAACACATTGCACCATAATAACGCAAAAACCCACAGAATTCCAGCTATCGGTACTATAGCAAATGTAAGAAGATTGAGTTTACTACCCGTTTATAACTGATTACACTAACAGAAAAGACCAATAAACTGCAAATTGCTTATATTGTTTTATGGTAGTGACCTCCAGAAACGTGCTCTGGAAAAATATCACGAAGGTGATATCAACAAGGGAGTCAACAGCAGGGATTCACAAAAAGGAATGGAAATGTGGAAAATTACATCCAACATAATAGCAGAGTTTTCCCGACACAAAAGCTCAAAAATACTGTGTTATGCGAGATTTCCAGCAGTTCCCAAACCATGTTAGAGCAAAACCTTGTAGAAGTACTGTGCTGTATGAGGATTGCTGTAATTTATCAATCATGTTGTAGAAGTACCGTGTTATATGGGGGTTGCCTGTATACATATTTACAAGAGAGAGAAAACTTAGATTAGAATATATATACCGAGAATTAAGTTTACAGTATATTAAAAGACAGCCAAAGTCTTGAACTTCAAAGAATTTCATGCGTCTGTCGATGGCATGTGATTGACTGGTAGACAGAGTGACTTGATCGTGTTTGTTGAGATTCACTGGAGGTTGGTGCTTAGATGCAAGTCTTCCAGAATATTCTTTCTGTAATTCTTGTCATCCAATAGTTTGTTGGAGTTAATTTGCAAATTGTTGAAATGTTCCATAATGTTTCCTTGGAACATATCTCTAAGGCTTTATGTCGCTCTCTTGGATGGGTGGTTGAGGCTAAGATTATTTCTTGCACGTTGGGAGAATCAATTCTATTAGTTAATACTTTGGCAAGAGTGATAAGGTTCTTTTTCAGAATTCTGATTTTCCATGATGTCATTTCATGTTTGCATGTAGAACAGACCTAGAGATGGTGAACAGGTTCCCGTGGATCCTGTTCAACCACCTCAGAACCCAATATTCAATTGCCAGGTATTTTTTTTTACAATAAATTATACTTTGCACTAACTTGTTCGATTAATGAATTTTCCCCAGTCCAAGGCTTTAAGTCCTAAAACTTTTGTAGCATAAACATTTTGATATAATGGAAGTGACATACTGCAACTGTTTTCATCAATTTTCATAATTGGCTAATGTCGACCATGTGAAGCACAGTGAAGTGCTTTCTGTTAAGTTCTGAATTATTTAGTGGATAGTTTCTGTGTCTTATTATAATTGTGACCTTTTAAGTTATGTTGAAAGCTAAATTTACACTACTATTTATTTCTGTATATTACCATTTTTGGAAATTCTTTAAAGAATAACCATATTTTTGTCTTTCTACCATATTGGCCCCAATTATTCATCCCTTCTTGGCAGATTTATTTTAACACTATCAAATATTAATTATACTTATTACATGAGTATAATAATTATTAATTAAGACGATGCAAAGGAGTTGATCCTTCTATCTTGGTAATGAGTTTAATGAACAGAATGTTAAGGAATTAGAAATCCTCAGTTTAAAAATGTTTCCGATAGGCAGAGTAAAATATTCATAAATTCTGAAATAGTACTTAAAATCATCTTTAACTTATGTACGTGTAACTTTTCATTTTTATTTGTGTAGTTAATATTTCATACCCTTAGGTCATTTTCCCTTCTAAGAAGTTTTCCCTCATAAGGAGTTCGAAACCTCCACTCCCTTGGTAAACTTCTCAATAGGGTTCTACTGTGTGTGTCTTCCCCCACCAAGAGGTAACAAATTGGTAAAAAGGACAAAAATCAAAAAGCTGACAATCTATAGAAATAGTTGCTTTGCACTGAAATAGAAAGGGCTATTTTAATTGCATCTCATATTGTGGCTACCTTCACAACGAGATACCAGGTATTGCACTACTTTGAATAAGTAACACTTCTCTAGTAGAGAAGACTACTGTTATTTATTCATTCTCAGTGGATACCACCACCACCCAGAAGGCACCATTTCAAAGCTGTTGGCCTGTCATCGGTGGGTGGGCAGGTATCCTGGTAATGCAACATGCCATCACAGTTGCAAAGTGATTCCACAATATGAGATGCCAAATGGTGTAGAGATGTCTTTAAAGATAAATGCACAAGGCATAATTATATATGGGTTTTAAGTAATTAATAATATAATATCAGTGTAAATACATCATAGTTTAACACCAGGGCTCACATCTCATGTGTATGGGCTTGGCACACCCAGGGTCCTGAGTTGGATATCATCATTCTCTTTTTTGGTGATTCCCTTCTTCTTCTGACTCTTGTTCTCTCTCAGGGTAATTCAGAATTTTTTTTTTTTTTTTTTGGCTGGTGCAGCATAAGCCTCAGGCTTCCTTGCACCATATGGCTAATAATAATAATAATAATAATAATAATAATAAATTTAAACTACGTATGTAGTATAAAAGGTATTGTTTTCATTGTATCTCATATTAAAATCAATCATTTTAATATGAGGGCTATTTAACCAGAGAAAAGCACAATATCCCATCCCTGTAAGAGCACAGCCCATGCTGGGAAAAATTTTACTGCATCAACCTTGCACAATCTCTCAACCGAAATGATTGTCAAGGCCCTCCTATTGTGTTCGGGCACAATTGCAGACGCTTTCATATTTAACCCTAACTCAACTTTTTTTCAATATTGACCTGTACTTGTCATGTAAGTCTACAGCTCTCCTACTCAATGTCATTAGTGCTAATGTGTACAACAATATCACCTTTTGTGCCCTTAAAAGCTATCTGCTCTATGATGTCATAAACTTTTCCCACATGCAGACACACCCTGGTCCTATTCCACCTATCCTTTTCGCACAATATATTTCCCATTTTCTCGACAACAGAGTCACCGACAACAACAACTAGCTGCTGTGGGCCCTATGCATTTTGCCTTGAGGATTGCTGCCCTGTTGCCTGATGATTAATTGCAAGCTCTGACATTGATGTGAACAGCTGAGAGCTTGAGGGACCCTCAATTTAAATCCTTTGAGGGCATCCACCCTGTTCCTAAAGCTTTAAAAGGCCCATAACAATGCTCAGATGGTGCCCAACATCCTCGCACTACATCTGGTGTACACAAAGACCCTTGGCAAAATCATATCCTCTTCATGATAACTTCACAAACATCAAACAAGCAGTACATTTCATGAGGCTCTGATACAGATGACACCCACCCCCCTCAGTCTCCCAAGCTACGAGAATTTTGAAGCATGATTTTGGTTCAAATTCAATATAATTCAAATACTACACTCATATCTTAATGCAGCAATAACACTATGCACTGAAGTTTTATGCCATGAAGTTTACGTTATTGAATACATATATCAATATCGAGCTTATGGTATAAATATATTACATGTCTCCTATCAAGTTTAGGCTGCAGCCTCCATTTACAAAAGCAATTTCCAGGAGTAGGTAAGTATTTCTTCTGCTTTTTGTATGGACTTATAACTTGTAGCTAATGCGCAGTCATCAACATATCCAAAATTTCTTGACCTTATCTCAGGCGTATCAGTAAAATACAGACTGAATAAAAGTGGGGCTAGTACTGAATCTTGAGGTAACCTTTATTAAGTTTCTTTTGCCTAATTATTGCACCCATAATGACTTTCATATTAGTGAGTTACCCAACATTATCAACTATTGCTCTGTGCAAAACCATGGCAACATTGCAGTTTTGATGTTATTATTGTCCATGGACAGTAATAAGTTCTGTAGGTACTAATTTCCAGGGAAAAAAAGAAAAAACAAATTTCTGTTAATGAAAGTAGTAGTAGTAGCATGTGATGCAAGAAAGCAAGTGTATGAGCTTATGCAGCATCAGCCAAAAAAAAAAAAAAAAAAAAAAATCACACCATGTCCAGGCCTGTCCAGTTCCTCCTTAAATTTATTTAATCTATCAACTTCCACAACGACAGATGGAAGTTTGTTCCAGCAATTAACCAGCCGCTGGCTAAAGGCAAATTTCCGCACATCCATTCTACATCTGTCTTTTCTTAATTTGAATTTACGCCCCCTTAGGCTCGTAATCTGAACAAGTGGAAGGATCCCATCAGAATTCAGTGTGCTCAATCCATTCAAGGCCTTATATACTTCAATCAGATCACCGCGCAGGTGCCTAGTCTCCAGCCACTGCAATTTGCAGAACTTAAGCCTCTCTTGGTAAGAACCCTTCATTCCCCTCACCAATCTTGTTGCCCTTCTCTGTACACGCTCAAGCAAATGTACATCCTTCCTAAAATGAGGCCTCCAGACCTGTACGCAGTACTCAAGGCATGGCCTGACCATTGCCTTACAGAGGGACAATCACCTCCCTTTCCTTCCTAGCAAAATTCCTATATATCATTGACAAAACCCCATGACCTGCCTTGGTAGCCTGTCTGCATTGCTCAGAAAACTTTATATCTGACTGCACAATTACTCCCAGGTCTTTTTCATTTTCTACCACCTTAAGTGTAGTACCACACAGTTGGTACGTTTCTCTTGGGTTACTTCTACCCATATGCAATACTTTGCATTTGTCAAGGTTAAACTGCAGTTGCCACTTCTTAGCCCATCTGCCCAAATTATCTAGATCCTGTTGCAGTGACACACTGCCATTGCTGTCATTAACAACCCTGCCAACCTTTATATTATCTGCAAACTTTGACATTAAGCCTGATATACCTTCATCAATATCACTGATAAATATACAAAATAACAGTGGACCCAACACCAAAACTGTGGGACTTCACTAATAACATTAGTCCACGAAGAGCAGCACCCATTGATTACCACCCTCTTCTCCCACTTAACCATCCTTTTATCCATTGTAGCAACTTACCCTTAATACCATTCTGCTCCAATTTATACAATAATCTTCCATGCTCAACAGTGTCAAAAGCTTTCCTGAAATCCAAATATATGATATCAAAATTATTTTTTGCATCCAGTTCCTTTGTAACCACATCATAATATCCTATCAAATTTGTCAGACAAGACTTTCCCTTAACAAACCCATGCTGGGTCTGAATTATTGGTGCAGTCTTGTCTAGATGATCCTGCAATGCATCTTTAACCAGTGACTCCGTTATTTTACCGGGAACAGAAGTTAAACTAACTGGACTGTAATTACTCGTGTCACCCTTCGATCCCCCTTTGTGAATTGGGGATACATTTGCACATCTCCAGGCCTTGGGGACCTCCCCCGAGTCCCAGGATGCTCCCATAATTATGGCTAAGGATTTGCTTAGTTGTTTTGCCACCTCCTTTAATATAACTGGATAGATCCCATCCACCCCAGGTGCTTTCTTATGTTTTACTTCAACAATTTCTCCTCCACTTTGCTCTCAGTTATTACAAAATCATTAAACACCCTGCTACAATTTGATAACCTTCTGCCATTTTCAAACCTTATCAACTCGTCATGTGTGAATGTAGATGCAAAATACTCATTCAGTTTGTTTGCTATCAGAGCAGGATCATCAACAGTCGAACCATCGATATCAAGTGGACCAATCAGATTCATCCCCTTCCTTTTAGAGTTTATATAAGTAAAGAAATCCTTGCTGTTTTTCTTAGCACCAAAGATTTCTTGTAATCTGCCTTCGCCTGCCTAACCTTCTTTGTGACCTGATTACAGACTAGCTTATATCTGCCATAGGCTTCTGAGTCACTTGATAATTTATATGCATCCCATGCATTTTTCTTCTCTGTTACGAGTCTCAATAGTTTATTTGATGACCATTTAAGCCTAAACCTTGAACAATATTTCTTAATAGGTAGGAAACTTTTAGTAGCATTCACGATTAATTCCTTGAATGCTTCCCACTTAGAATCTACTGTTGGTAACATCGTCAGTTGATCCCACTGTACAGAATTTAAAAACTGTCTGAGACCACAGTACTCACCTTTATGGAAGCAAAAACCCTTTCCTTTACCCTTGATGGTAATTATATCTTTAAGTAAATCCCACCTGAGTACACTGTGATCACTGCCACCTAGTTGTTCCTTTATCTGCGAATTTTTAATATACGAATGATCACTGCTGATAACCAGATCAAGAGTATTACCCTCTCTGGTTGCCTCTCAAACATGCTACTGCAGAAAACAATCATCCAATAAATCCCCAAAAGTCTTACTACCGTGTGAGTGACCAAACCACAAGTTCCAGTCAATATCTGGGAAGTTAAAATCCCCCATTATAAGACATTCTGATTTACTAGCCCACTATTTCTCTGTACAATTGTTCATTGTACTCATTTGAGTCATTAGGCCTATAACACACTCCTACTCTTATTTTTGCTTTTGCAGTGTTTATGTCACACCAAACTGACTCAACGGTGCGCTGTTCATCTATATCAACTGGATGCACTTTTTTTGATTTTATCTTTTTCTTAA
The DNA here is from genome assembly GCF_048544385.1 of Mastigoproctus giganteus. NCBI lineage: Eukaryota > Metazoa > Arthropoda > Arachnida > Uropygi > Thelyphonidae > Mastigoproctus > Mastigoproctus giganteus. The sequence continues at coordinate 113,977,903 of NC_143581.1, forward strand.
TTAACAGCATAACACCTCCTCCATTCCTATCCTGTCTATCCTTTCTGTACATATTGTACTCTCCAAATTCCAGTTCTTCATTCCCTATATCTGTGTGACACCACGTCTCTGCTATCCCAACAATATACATTTGATGTCTTGACCAACACTTCAAATTCATCAAATTTATTTACTATACTTCTAGCATTGGTACACATGTACCTATCCTTATTATCAGTTACCCTAACATATCCTATATACCCACCTGTTTCATGATGACTGCCATTCGTCCCTGAAAACCCAGCACCCCTCGCTCCAGGTCACTACTTATTCTAATAGAAGTAGTGCCAGAATCACCTTCACCTCTGCCTGTGTTTACTTTTAAACTTTTAGTCTGTGAATACCCCCAAGCTAGCAGTTTTCCGACCCACCTAACACTGCCTCGATAGCATCAGCAAATATTCTTGCACCCTTTCTATTTAAGTGTATCCCATTCCTGTAGAAGCAGTCTCTCCTGTTAACAAGCACAGACCACGCTGAAAAAAATTCTACCCCTTGAGCCTTGCGCATTCCCTCCAGGGCCGAATTGATTGACCAGGCTCTCATCATGTATTCCCTCCTATAGTGTCTGGGCAGAATTGCAGACACTTTCAAATTTAACCCTGACTCACGACTTTTTTGCAACATTGACCTGTACTTGCTAAGTAAATCTGCAGATCTCCTACTCTTAATGTCATTGGTGCCAATGTGTACAACAATATCACCTTTGTGCCCTTCAAAGATGATATATGCTTTACAATGTCATCAACTTTTGCCCCTGGCAGACATACCCTGCCAGGTCCTGTTCCACCTATCCTTTTTCGACAATAGATTCCCCATCTCTCTGATTCACCAACAATAACTAGTTCCTTTGGGACCAGCGCATTCTGCCTTGGAGATTGCTGCTGTGTTGCCTGATGCCCAGGAGTGAGCTCTAGCATTGAGTTGGGCAGCTGAGAACTTGACGGGCCTCTCATATTAATCTCTTTGAGGGCATCTACCCTACACTTAGAGCTCTCATAGACACCCAGTAGAACGCTGAGTTGATGCCTAATTTCTAGACACTCTCTGCACCTGGCACACACAAAGACATCCTCCTCGGCTAGATCATGTTCTGTTCCAGAGAGTTCGACAGTTGCACATTTTTTTAGGCTGTGATGCGTTGGAGAATCGTCCCCCTCAGTTCTCCCCCGAGTCACAGCACTCCTGCTACTTTGTGCCTGTTGCTTTGCTGCTCTAGCCTGGGGCATGATATTTTAAATTAATAATATCAATAAATTTAATTAAATAATTGTCACTACTACGCTATCTAATAGAATTCTAAATGCAGTGATGCGTATTATGCTATATAATTATACGTTAGAGCTGCCTAGTTACCACAATTAAAAATTTGAATTCCCTACTACTCTATACAAAAACAATGGCTGCAAGATTCGAACGAAATAACGGTTTTACGTATATTAAGTAGTAATCTACAAAAACTCTATCTAAATGCCTGTCAATAATGCAAGAGTTATGAAACTTGTGCTTTGTCCAGAAGTAATAGGTAAAGGCTCCATGGATATACAGTTCACAAGTCCTACACTTATTTCAAGAACTGTAACAAGATGGACTTGTAATTTTGAAGTAAATGCCAAAGTGTAAAAAAAAAAAAAAAAAAAAAAAGATGTTCTTTGCTGCACATCAGGAAGATGGATTCAAATCAGCAATAAAATGGCATTATAAAAAGAATGACTGACAGATGTCTACGATCGAACAATGAATGATACTATCAAAATTGACAAAAAGACAAAAGAAGTAGTGAAGTATTGACAAAAGAAGCAAGATGTTGCAACTGAGTACAGTTTTGATATGGGAGGAGTGGACAGGTTGGATCAAAAAATTAAACCAGATGAGTACCTCAGAAAAAGTGTTAGGTGATACAGAGCAGTGGTGAGCTACGAATGTTTTAATAATGGGCTTGCAGTTTTGCAAACGTTTTATTCTTTTTGATAAGAAAAATCCTTGGAGGCACATCAACCAAGTAAATCTGATCGGTCACGAAAAATGTGACGTGGAAGTGATGTCATCTGCAGCTTCTGCCAGAGGCAAATTACTACAACATGCATTGTTGCAATCATACTTCCTGCGGCTGCCATCTGATTTAGTCATTCAAATGGGCAATTAAGTTGGTATTTATTATTGACGCAAAACATCAATAATAAACACTAAGGTCATGTGTCATGTGCACATCGCAAATGAAAGTATTTTGCAAATGGACGCGGATTTTGCTAACTTGGATTTCACCAAGGATGTTTCACATAAAGCCATCTAATGCGTGTGCACATGCACCATTTTTTTCATGATAAAATTTTAATATTGCGAATGAAAACTAACATGAAATATTTCCCATATCACAAATAACAAAAATCCATCAAAAACATTACAGAATATAGAAACAAATATTACATTAAAAAACAAACTATTTTAGAAAAGGTAGACAAAAATCGCAGATTACAATAATTTGTCATGAGGTAATTTTTTAAATGTGTTCTTAGTTTCAATTTTGATTCCTTCAAATTCTTTTGACTTCAACTTCATAATTTCCTTCAGAATTTTTCATTTTAGCAATAGCCTTGATAGTTCAAATAATTAATTTATCTGCTTTTACTACAGTGATGCTGCAACTCTCTAAAGCTTCTAAAAGGTAAGAGAGCTTCTATAAAATGTTGATCATTAGTGCTAAATCATTAAGAAATACCAGATTTAAAAGTATGTTTAATAATCCCAAAAATTTAACTTCTGATTCAAATGTCTGAATAGAGCAGGATAATTCCTCCAAACCTCAACTGCCATCCACAAGCTATTGTGGCCCAAACACATAACTGATTTTTATAGTTTCCACATCAAGTTCTTTAGCAATCATCCTTAACTCGCACTGGTTTTCTGGATATTGGTGATAATTGTAATGTATACAAGTTTTTTTTTTAAATTATTGCCAGTATGCCATTATATTTAGGAACATTTTCTTCACAGTGAAGGCCTCGATGCAGTTTCAAAATCTGCTAATATTTCCATCTTCGAAAAATTAATTTAATATCTTAGTTGCCCTAATTATTCCACCCACCCGCCGACACAGCTATTGTTACTAGTTCTTTGAATACTGTCCAAAATGTCGGAATAACTAGGATATTCAGCTACTATGACCATGTAAACATAGACAGAGAAATTTAGTGAAAGGCGTGGATCACTCACTTGTTTGAAAAACAGACGACTGCTTGGCAGAGTGAAGGGCAACCATAATACGGGTTGATCAGAGGCTATTATCCGTTTCGGCAATATGCCTTAATCTTCTGACTGGCTATGGAAAGCATATTGAATAACGCGACTTCTCGGTATGTGCGATAGGTAGCTCCATAGGTCTTACGGGCACCACTAACATTGTAAACGCTTTAACCCTTAATTTGTGCTTTCTAATTGCCAAAGGCCAGAGGTGGAAACAATGCATGCAAAGTTAATTCTCTCATCATCCATTCGTTATATGGAAATTTTCTTCATTCTACTATGCGAAAAGATCTAAACCTCCCAAACACTTCCTGATTCATTTCACAAATATATGTGGTCTCAATTTTAATCTCAATGATGTCCATTTCCACTTGCAGTCTGCCAAACCCCATGTACTTTTTTTCTGACAGAATCTTAGTTCGGTTGATTCAACTACTGCTCATCTCAGTTGCCCAAATTATTCGCTGTATGATTCCTTTTGCCTCAAAGGTGGTACTTGTGCATATGTCCATTCCAATATTCCCTGTCAAAGACTTGGTAATTTGGAATCTCCTCTTTTCGATCTACTCTGGCTTAAAATCTCTCTACCTCATTGTGTCCAATTCATCTGTTGTCTCTACTGTTCTCCCAACTCCACTAATCACTTGGAGCTCTTTGACTTCCTCTCTTTGCAACTTGACTTTCTCCAGTCCAAACTTTCCTAACAGTGAGGTAATTTTCCTTGGTGATTTTAATGTTCACAACTCCAGTTGGCTTCTGTTTTCTAGTCACACCGACCCAGCTGGTTGAGATGCTGAGGCTATTGCAATTACTAATGACCTTACACCATTTACCTACAAGAATACCTGACAATCCTAACCATACAGCCAACACGCATGATCTTTTTCTCACAAACAACCCTTCTAAGAACACGGTCGAAGTGAAAGGTCCTTTAGGCACCTCAGATCACAACTTTGTCTCTTCTCCAATGGAGCCTTTATCCCACGGCTATTCCCAACCTCGTATTGTTTGGCATTACAAGAATGCAAAATGGGATGACCTGCAAGATTTCTTTTCTTCCTTTCCTTGGTCAGATTACTGTTTCAAAACTTCTGATGTTGATGTTTGCTCGGATTGTGTCAGTGAAATTATTCTTGCAGGAATGGAATCCTTTATTCCACACTCCACTTTAAAATCTCATCCTTTATCGAAACCTTAGTTTACCAATAAATGTGCTAAGGCTGTTCAAGAGAAAAAAAAAAAAAAAAGAACGTTGCATATCGTAATTGGCTTATTTCTAATTCTTCAGTTTCATTTTATGCCTACACCAAAGCTCGCAACAACTGTAAAGAAGTTATTAATCAGTCCAAACTAGAGGCTGAACAGGCTAAGAGAAAACTTGCATCTTGCCTAATGGTAGCCGAGCATTCTGGTCTCTTGCCAAAGCTATTGGCCACAACTTTTGCCCATCTCTGCTCCCACCTCTTGGCACCTCTGTAGCCAGGTGGGAAAGAGCAGCAGTGTGTAGCACACGCTTCTTGATTAGACCGGGGTTCGAGCCCGTCACCCAAATACCGAGGATCCGGAAAGGTCAGGGAATGACCAGCGCATATCCGGAGCAATATGGCCTTAGTTGCTAATGCTCCTAAAAACCAACAACAGCAGCAACAGTTCCCACCTCTGTCAAAACCAGATGGTTCTGTTGTCATTTCAGCCAAGGATGAAGCTGACCTGCTAGCATCTCATTTTTCTTCCAACTCACGTATTGATGATCTTGGTAGCCTCCCACCATTCCCAACACGCTCCATTCAATGTCTCCTGTGGTCTTCCGTCAAAAGGATGTCAGAAGGATTTTGACAATTCATGATGCTAAGAAAGCTCCAGGTCCCGATGGTATTTCTCCAATTGTTCTCAAAACCTGTGCTCCTGAACTTACTCCTGTTCTTTGCCGCCTCTTTTCACTTTCTTATTCAAAAGGTGTTTTTTCTTCTGTTTGGAAATTTGCTCATATCCAGCCAGTTCCTAAAAAGGGTGACAAATCCCTCCCATCCAATTATCGTCCCGTTGCAATTACTTTTACTCTTTCTAAAGTAATGGAGAAATCAATTAACCACCAACTCTTAAACTACCTAGAAACCTTCCATCTGATCAACGATCACCAGTATGGATTCTGTCAGTTTCAATCAACTGGAGATATTCTGGCTTATGTTACCCAAGCTGTTGCTTGGGTAACATAAGCCAGAAGTTTGGCATAAAGGTTTTCTAAACAAGCTTCCATCTTATGGTTTGCCAACTGTTTTTTGTAATTGGTTATCCAGTTTTCTCTCTGATCGTTCACTGAGGGTGATGGCAGATGGCTCTCTGTCTTCTCCACTAATGCCGGTGCTGCTACCAATTCCTTTAATTTTACATTCATTAGTACAATTGAAAGAAACTTGAATTCCATTTTATTGGGTTGCTTATGGTACATATAAGATACTGACTCTGAAAGAATGCTGGTTGAATAACTGGCTTTTGAAATCCTCAGCTCTCTCTGAGATTATTGCAAGAGGGACATAATTCTAAAAAAATACTTAAGAAAAAAAAAAAAAAAAAAATCAGAAGTTAATAAAATATGTTCCATGTATGTATCATACACAAAATCTGTTTTGTAGCATTTTTCTTACAGTTCCAGAAAATGTAAACCTTTTGCAAAAAAACTACAAACTACAGTAAATGTTCGAAAATCCGGAATTCTCTGGGACTGGGTTGATCCGGATTCTCATTCAATACTTTTAAAATTCAAATTTAAGATGGAATAAAGAAGAGATGACCAGATAAATTTTTACAATTTATTCATTTGCAAATAAAGCATGCTTGATTTATCGACATGAGCAGTTTTAAAGGAAAATTAAGTCACACCAGACAAAGGTATAAACAAAAATTTTTACCACAAAAAAAAAAAAAAAAAAAAACGTGTAATGCTTGAAATAGTGTTCAAAAATGAACAATGTAAAAGAAAAATACAGTAGATAAATGAAAGCAGAAAATACATATTTTATATAAATTAATTAATTAACGAAATATTCTGGTGAATAATTCTCTTCTATTGAAGAAAACAATTCTCCTCTAATGAAGTCGCTGCAACTTCAACATCATCTTCAATGTGTATCCACTCTTCTATGTCATCAGTACATAATGGTTGTCTTCTATACATAATTTAAGTTTCCATCAGTTCTTTCACTTCACATGCCTTCAGCTTTATGCGAAATCCTTCAAAATCTTCGTTTCGATCCGATTGTAGATCTGCAAACATCACGTTGAGTCATAACTTTCGCCACGCTCTTAAAAGAGTTACAGGCTTGACAGCATTCGATGCAGTCATGAGTGAAAATGTTGCATCTTTGATTGTAAAACTGCATTGAAATTCTGAAGGGACATTTTTATGCATCATTTGTCATAAAATCAATTTTATGGTGACATTTAAAGTTCCTAATGAATCCTTGATCCATGGTTTGAATTAATGGTGATACATTTGGTGGCAAGTAACATGCAAAAATATTCGAGCAATCAGACACTAATTTTGATTCATGGCTGATATTTGTCAATCACCAAAAGCTTAATTTTATGCTGACATGAAGCATTAGCACACATTAGAACGGTTACTCTTTCCTTATTAAGCTTAAACCCTGTTGTATTTCGTTCTTGGTTTCCAGCCAAAGTTTTTGTGGGAAAACACTTCCTGTAAACCACTGTTTCATCAGCATTATAAATTTTATCAGCTGTAAGGTCATAGTCAGATACAATTTTTTCAAATGTTGCACTATATTCTGTTGCTGCTTGTGTATCAGCTGACTATCTTTCTTCAGCAATATCTAACTGTCTAATTCAATGACGAGTCTTGAAATTCCTAAGCCTTTTCACAGTGCACTGTGAAATGTTCATTTGCTTTGAACATTTCACAGAACATAAAAGACCTTGCTTTGGCAATAAGCATCAGCCCAGAAATTGCGATACCTTCCAATCGTTTTAATAAAAACCATTCGTACACTTTATTGAGATTCTCTAATTTTAGCCGATGTAAACTTTTCCTCTCATCTTAGCAATTTTATTCTTTGCCTTTTTTATATCATAAACTGTAGACTTTCCGATGTTGTATGTTTCCATTAGAACAACATTGCTCACACCAATTTCTAGTTTCTTAATTATTTCAAGCTTGTCACTCAATTTCAACGTGTTCTTCTTTCTCTTCACACCATGAAGTTTATCTATTTTAGGAGCTATTATTATGGGCTTGAAAATACGTATGCTATATATGGTAAATGGAAAGAGTAGGACAAAAATTATAGTGTTGCTACAGTTTGATTGCTCGTTTCAAAATGGCAACTGCAAGCTCGCTTGTTGTCGCTGGGAATCTGTGGCACTCATATACACAAAAGTCTGCTAAATTTAAAAAGTTTGTGAGTTTTTTACAAGTCCAGATTCTCGGGTGGTCCAGATTTTCAGACTTTTACTGTAAACTCAGTACTTATAAGGTTTAAAAGTCTGACTCACCATTTGGAAATGTCCGCATAGATATAATTTACTAATTATATATGTTGGGCTGAAAAGTTTTCTTTGCGTGGTCTTTGATATTTCTTGCACATCTGTTCATCAAATTATATTCAGTCTATTAAACTGAAATAATTATTTATTTTTGCAGAACTATTAATTTGCTTACTCTCGTTACACCACAAAATCTTTTTTTGTTCAGAAATCCATTACACTGCAACCTTGATCACTTACTCGGCCCTGGAGAGACTGTGCAAGGCTCAAGGGATAGAATTTTTTTCAGCCTGGTCTGTGCTTGTTGACAGGAGAGACTGCTTCTACAGGGATGGAGTACACTTAAATAGAAAGGGTGCAAGAATATTTGCTGATACTATCGAGGCAGTGTTAGGTGGGTTGGAAAACTGTTAGCTTGGGGGGGGGGATACACACACTAAAAGGTTAACAGTGGCAGCAGGCAGATGCAAAAGTGATTCTTGCACTGCTTCTATTAGAATGAGCAGCAGCCTGGAAAGCAAGGCAATGGAGATTTCCAGGACTGCTGGGAGTCATAGTGGAACAAATAAACACATAGGCTGTGTTAGGGTAAATAAGAGTAGAAACAGGTGCATGTATATTGCATGTACACCAATGTTAGGAGTATAGTTAATAAATTTGATGAGCTTGAAGTGCTAATCAAGACATCATCCAATTCTTCACTGCTTATGTCTGTTTGACGTGGTGTCAAACAGACATAAGCAGTGCAGAATTGGAATTTGAGGAGTACAATGTGTACAGAAAGGATAGACAAGACAGGAAGGGAGGAGGGGTTATGCGGTTAGTTAAGAAACACAAACTCTAAGGAAGTGCATCCAACTGATGTTGGTGGACAATGTTGAGTCTGTTTGGTGTGACCAAAGCACTGGGATAGGAAAAATGAGAGGTGTGTGTTATAGGCGTAATGAATCTGATGAGTATAATGAGCAATTGTGCAGAGAAATTGAGTGGGCCAGTAAATCAGAATGTCTTATAATAGGGGAAGTTTAACTTTCCAGATATTGACTGGAACTTGTGGGTTGGTCACTTGCACACTAGCAAGACTTTTGTGAATTTATTGGATGACTGTTTTCTATAGCAAGATGTTTGGGAATCAACCAGAGGGAGTTTTTGTTTGTTTGTTTTGAGGTTTAGTGGCCCATGAACTACCCCGGTCATAAGGTGCAGTTCACATGGTGTGACGTGTTTACTTTGGACTTCAATTGTTCCTTTAAACCTGATTCGTACATCGTTGTGTTAGTCTGTTGCTTGTATTCACTTCTTTAGATGAGGGGGTATAAATTAATAGCTTTAAGGAAGTTGAAAACATCTAAGTCATCTCTATTTTTCAAGAGGTCTGTTAGGGTAATGGTGTCATGTGTCCTATAAATATCTTTGAAGGCTTGTTTGTATGTAGGACAGTCTATTAATTTGTGTTGAACTGATTGGACAGTGTCACAAGTCTAGTATCATGGTGGTTCCTCTGCTTGCAACAAAAATTAGTGCATAACATGGGTATGCCCAATTCTTAGCCTGGTCAGTGTTGTTTCTTCTTTTCTCGACCTTTGAGTGCTAGAAATCCAGTTTTGAATATTCAGCTTTATTTGATATAATTTGTTCACAGTTTGCCAATTCCAAGTTTCTTGCCATTGCAACTGGCAAGTACACCATATCGTAGGCTTGTAATCAGAATAAGGCACTGATATATCTTCTCCGATCTGTAGTATGGCTTCTTTTGCTGACTTGTCTGCTGCTTCATTTCCAGCAAACCCTGTATGAAGTGAGATCCAGCATAAAAGTGTATCCTGTTAATTTCTGGCGCAGTCAGTTAGTACCACCTTTAACAACAACGCGAGTTGTTGTTAAAGATGGTTCGTTGGCTTCAACATAGACTATATATGGGAGAGGTACGATAGGCGCCAGTAGCTATACGCAGTGCGTTGTGATGAACTGGATTCAGCCAATTCAGAGTGCTTTGCATAGATTTAGAAAGGAATATCTCTCTGCTCCCCATGCTGTTGACGAAAGGATTTTAAGTAAGTTCAGGTGTTTTGTACAGCTTTTAAGTAGCTCCCGGATATTAGCATTAGTAGAGGCATTTGATTAGTAGAGGCTTTATACACCTCTATCACATCACCTCGCTGGTGCCTAGATAACTTATTCCAGTAATTTATAACTCGCCAGCTAAAATAAACTTTTCTGCAATCCAGTCTAAACTTCTCCCTCCTCGCCTGCAACTAGAATTTATGGTCCCTAGTTCTAGAATCATTTATAACCGTGAAAATTTCATTCTCATTCACTTTACTTTTGCTGATCAGAGCCTTAACACCTCAATCAAGTTTCCTTTAAGGTGTCTAGTTTCCAAGCTGTGCAACCCACATATTTGAGTCTTTCCTCATATGGTTGCCTTTTACCAATCTCATCAGGCGAGTTACCAGTCTTTGGACCATTTCAAGAAGTTCGATGTCTTTTTAGGTGTGGTCGCCATACTTGAACACAGCATTCCAAGTGTGGACTAACAATAGCCTTGTATAATGCGTCCTTATTTCTACTAGCAAATATTCGATAAATTATCAAGAGGCCACAACATGGGCCTTCCCTGCAACCTGTCTACAATGTTCGGAGAGCTTCATGTCTAACCGTATCGTAACTCCCATGTCCCTTTCTTCAACTACACCAAATGTATAAGTTATTTTGGGATTGCTGTTCCCCAGGTGTAAGACCTTGCATTTTTTTTGAATTAAAGCATAGCTGCCACTTTTCTGACCATCCCTGAAGTCTATCTAGATCACTCTGAAGAAGCTCTACTTGGCAGCAATCATTAACTACTCTAATGATCTTTATATCATCTCCAAATTTAGTGATCACATCCTCTATCCCTTCATCGATGTCATTTCTCTCTGATTCCAACCTGTTCCAGATTATAACGTAACCATTTATGTGGGACTGAGTCAAATGCTTTGCTGAAATTATCAAGAGGACACAACATGGGCCTTCCCTGCAACCTGTCTACAATGTTCGGAGAGCTTCATGTCTAACCGTATCGTAACTCCCATGTCCCTTTCTTCAATTGCACCAAATGTATAAGTTATTTTGGGATTGCTGTTCCCCAGGTGTAAGACCTTGCATTTTTTTGAATTAAAGCATAGCTGCCACTTTTCTGACCATCCCTGAAGTCTATCTAGGTCACTCTGAAGAAGCTCTACTTGGGAGTAATCATTAACTACTCTAATGATCTTTACATCATCTGCATATTTAGCGATCACACCCTCTATCCCTTCATCGATGTCATTTAAGAAAATCATAAACAACAGTGGTCCCAATCCTTGGGGAACTCCACTTCTTACATTTACCCAATCTGAGGAATAACCATTTATCACAACCCTCTGCCTGATGCCATCCTGCTATCCATTTAAGGATTTTCTCTGTGATTCCAACCTGTTCCAGCTTATAACGTAACCGTTCATGTGGGACTGAGTCAAATTCTTTGCTGAAATCCAAATAAACAATGTCGAAATTATTCCCTAAATCCAGCTCATGAGTGACCCTGTCAAATTTGACATTTTTTGACATGTCATATTTTGACATTTGTTAAACATGATTTTCCCTTTACAAAACCATGCTGTGTATCCTTCAGAATTCCACTTCTATCTAAATGATCCTGAATTACACCCTTGATCATTGCCTCCATTTTCCCTACTACTGAAGTTAGACTGGCCGGTCGGTAATTTCCCATTGCACTCTTAGAACCGCCTTTATGTACTGCCAATACATTGGCACTTTTCCAATCCAACGGAATCACTCAGAGTCCAGTGATGCTCTCACTTAAAATTATAGGGTATATGCCATCAACCCCAGGAGCCTGTAGGCGTGAGTCTTTTCATTAAATAACCATTGAAATTTCAATATCATTAATTACATATTTTTCCACTTCATTCCCATACGTTCTCATTGTAAATATCGATGCAAAGTAACTGTTGAGTTCATCTGCATCATCATTTGAGGTATCTAATACTATCCCAAGCAATTACATATGGGTCCTATCTGATTTGTCCTTCTCTTCTTTGCATTTTTATATGTGAAGAATTCCTTATCTGCACTCTTTCTCTCTCCTAGACTCAGAAAATTTTCACTATAGGAACAGAACATCAGTGTTCAGCAAATTCTTTCCAAAATAAAAAATTGCTTGACTCTGATGAGACTTTAAAAATTAAACTTCAGTCGGCAATTAATGAAATACTTTTAACTATTCCTACTAAAAACGTTCGAAGCCTAGAAAATATGGACTGAGATCATCTACGACTATCTCAGTACAATAGCATCCAGCATAGAACCCCAAAAGGCATTTTCTGCCACTAATCAAATATGTACCAAAATTAGATCCAGTTTAAATGATAACACTATTAATTACCTATGTTTCCTAAGAACTTCTTTTATTCACAGATAGTATGGATGCTTAAACATAACTAAACTTTGCAGTATCAATATGTATTTTTTTGTTTTTAGATTAACTGTATTTTTAATAATTTTTTTCAGAATATTTATTATTGTACTAAAAGTTTATTTAAAACACGAATTCCAGTAATTACAGCCTTGTTTTTTCCATACTTTATTGCACCTAATTGCCATTAAAATTTATTGAGAAAAATGTTTGTTTTTGGAATACCTGTATTAATACTGGCATCATAATTTATTAGTATTAAGATTTTGTATTAGTATTAGTATTCCAGTATTAAGATTTTGACTGGTATTGTAAGTCCTACCAGCCACATAGCTGTAATTTGCAAGAGCAGTTAGTGTAAGATTATGAAGTTTACTGAATAATCTTAATTTTTGCAGCAAAAGAAATCTGCCTTTGTAATCAGTTGCCCTCATACATCACTACTTTTAAACAGACCGCCTCACCAAAAGATTAAGCTACAACAGTTTTCTTTGACTGTTGTCTCTAGTGACAACACTCAAACAAAGTAGCTTTAGATACTTTGTTTGAAAAACAAAGTATCTAAAGGAGTCGGCAACCCACAGCTCTTTGAGCATGTAACTGCAGCTCTTTAACTTTTAGCCCACATGAAGCGCAATTTGAAATGGAGTTAAAGAACTTAAAAATCAAGTACATGTGGAGTGCAGGACTAAACTGCCTTAAAACTGAAACTGAGGATTTGGAGAGGCAAAAGACTGTCCTTGCAGTTCTACATAAATGGACGGCGATAGATGAGTTGAAAAAGCAAGACCAAATTGTGTTCACTGTGTGGAGTAGTTTACCACACATATTTAAATTTGCGTTTGGACTTTCAGTTTCTGGTTCGACGAATTTCTGCAGGCATATATTTTCGAACATGAACTATATTAAAAATAAATCAAGGAACCGTCTAAACAATGCAAGTCTCTCAGCATGTTTAAAGATGAAAATTATGGCATACTCGCCTGATGTTGAGAGACTCACTCAGAGTTCAGCAGTAAAAGTCACATTACTTTGTACCTAATTGGATGTTTGTTATGTTTTTCAGTATTAATAAATAATATTTCAAAATATATATATTTCTAATAAAACACCTTCCCACTCTATTCCATTTCTTAAAAAACTCCCCCCGTCCTCCTCCCAGCTTGAGCTGAGGTGCGGCTCTTCACTCAAAAAAAGGTTGCTGACCCCTGAGATACTGCATTGAGGCCCACATCAAACCACTTCCTACATCTCATCTGTGTGCTATTACTAGAGACCACCTGCTATCTGATGAGGGACCAGTTAATCCTGAAACAGCTGTCACAGCAGTCTTGTCATATCAGTATCATCACATTAATATAGGAGCAACCACTGCAAAGACAAGTTTGTTCTGTGACAATTAAGATCATCGCATTGCCTATGCAGTTTTAATCTGGCTGACAATAAAAAAAAAAAAAAAACAGATTGAAAAACAAGACAGTCCTGCAAGTATATTATGAAGATAGAAATACCATCCTTTTCTGCATGGATTCTTAAAAGATATTTGAGATCACTGATTCAAGTGTGGATTGCTTTCTTAATATTTCCAGATTGAAAAATCTGGCATATTTCGAAGAATTCCAGGGCTCAGAATTGACCAGAGCATGATGCAATTATTTCTGTCTGTCATATGCATCAGTAATGTCACGAACATACTTTATTTATAAAAGTAAGACAGTTTATTAATGTGCATTGTTTTCAAAATTTTTCATTTTGATCTCTGAATTATCCAGTATAGCACCAGAAATTAGAATAAAATTTGTGCCCCATTTAAACAATTTTTTCCCCCCAGCATATTAGCTTTGTAACTCTTTTGACATACCTAATGTACCTCAAGAAATAGGAGTTAAATAAATTATACGAAGACATTTTATTTATATTTTACCTGATTTGGTATTGTGTGCTCAATTTTTTTTTTTTTTTTTATTTTTTTTTTATTAAATCACAGACTGAATAATGGTCAAGGGTATATCTGAAACCAAGAATATATTTTGAACAACAATGTTGTTTTACCTTTGTCATCTACAATCAACTTATCCATCCCTCGAGGACCCAAGGTAGTACGAATGGTTTCAGCCACTGCTTGACAAGCATTAATATTACTTATCAGCTGAGGCTTTCCTTGAAGGTTTTCTGTTCCTTCTTTAAGTAGAATTATTGGAGGTTGCTAGATAAAGAAAAAGGCAGAATTGCATTTTATATCACTATAAGCAATTTGAATTACCGACTAAAAACGTTACATAAATATAAGCGTATATACAAAACAGAATTTATAATAGGTAATCCATATCTAACTTAATTCTAAAAAAAAAAAAAGTTTATAATCTTTAAGACAACCTTTTTCATTATTTCAATTGAAAAGACAACATCTGTGCTGATCCCTTGATGCTATTTAGCGTAATCAGTGACTACAGTGAAAGTCATTGTGGTATTATAAATGTTTTGACATACTGCTTTCAGATGACAACTCTGTGAAGCAAACTTTGAATAAATGAGATGTTAACTAAATCAGGGAGGAATAGGCATGGGTTGAGGTATGGCAACCAAAACACAGAATCAAACTGGAAAGAAGAGAATTACATGAAAAAATAAAAGTATTTTTGTTTGGATCTGTGAATTATTCTGTATTTAGGTTCCACAGCATTGGTAGTGGAATCTACATACAAAAAGCCCTAACACTGGTTAGTGACATCAGCAGCTAGAGGCCACAAAGTGATTCTTGCCTAATTAATACATATTGCCAAAGAAATATTTGATACTGATAAACTTCATAAGTACATTACGTCAATGAGAATATCTTGATAACAGTGGTAACAATTTTATAAATGAAGAGATTTAAAAATATGTTAACAATGCCTTTTTTTATTACTCATCCAATAACACACAATTTGTTATTTGGCTTTGAAATGCAAATTTCCCCCATCAGAAAAATGCAAAATGAAAAAGGGGCCCAATTATTTTAAAAAAAGCAACAAAAAAAAGCATTTTTTTTGCATTATTTAAATGACACATGCACATGTTTTTACATATGCACATACATAACTTATAAAATTAATAGTACAGTCCCTTACCACTTAGTTCATTACTGTAGTTACTTTTTATTTATTTAATTTGCAAAGTAAAAGTTACATCCACCCTTAGACAGCAAAAATCAAATGCTAAGAGGGTAAACACAACTATGCATATCAATATAATATCTATATTGGGTAATATAAAAGATACAAAGGCTAAGATAGTTATGTTTAACATCAATATACATTCAGCATCTGTCCAAGAAGAGTACAACAAAAGATGGAAGTCTGTTCCACCAATCAACTACCCGCTGGCTAAAGGAAAATTTCAGCACATCTATTCTACAACAGTCTTTCCTAAATTTGAATCTGTGTCCCCTCAGATTCTTAATCTGAGCAAGAGGAAGAATCCCATCAGCATTCAGCTTGCTCATGCTATTCAAGGCCTTATACAGTTAAATAAGATCACCTCGCAGGTGCCAACTCTCCACACAATCCAATTTGCAGAACTTAAGCCTTTCTTGGTAAGAGCAGTCTCTTTGTTCCCCTCACCAATCTTGTTGCCCCTCTTTGTACTCGTTCTAGCAACTCTACATCCTTCCTAAAATGAGGCCTCCAGACCTGTACACAGTACTCTAGGTGTGGCCTGAGCCTTTATAATGGGATAATCACCTCCCTGTCCCTGCTAGCAAAATTCCTATATATCATTGACAAGGCACCATGACTTACCCTGGCACCACGTCTGCACAGCTCAGCAAACTTCATATTCGACTGCACAATTACCTCCAGGTCTTTTTCACTTTCCACTTCCCTGAGTGTAGTACCAAACAGTTGGTACGTTTCTCTTCAATTATTGCTAACCATATGCAGTACTTTGCATTTGTCAATGTTTCTTTTCTTTTTTTTTTTTATGAAAACCCCAAACGAGAGTTATTAGAACCTATAGTACTTGGTACTGCTTGGGTTGATGTTTTAGAAGATGAAAGAAGATATTTGTTGACATTAGACTTGAACTTCTGTAGACTGAAATTTTCAGGAAAAACACATGAAGGAAGGTTGTTCCAGAAAACGGCAGTTGAATGAATAAATGAGGAAGATGAAAAATTGGTTCTGTGAGTTTGAAGTTAGACAGTAAATGGATGTTGGCAGCACGTGTTCGGACTGTTTTGAAAGAGAGAGGGAATAATACAAGCCAATTCAGAAGAGCAGTGCCCATGGAAGTATCTAGAAAAGGCATGCAGCACAAACAGTACGTCTATGAGACAGCGAGTGGAGAGACTCTGTTAGAGAGGAGTCATTAATTAACCTAACTGCCCTCTTCTGAATGATATCTAGAGGTCTGGTAAGATTGTTCCCACATTTGGGGTGCTCTCAAATGTGGGAACAATATTCTATGGTAGGGCAGATTTGCGATTTGTACAGAGTGAACAGCTGTTTGGAAGAAAAGTAATGCCGAGAGCGAAAGAGAAAACCAAGTTTTTTAGATGTAGAGGAAGCAATATTTGTAATATGCTTGTGGCAAAAGAGATTAGACGTCAGGCTAATCCCCAAGAAATATATCAACTTGACTAGAAATCGGAGAGTCACCAAAAGTAAGCCCAGGAGCAGAAGAATCCTTTTTGCGAGTAGTAGTAGTAGTAGCGGCATGTGATGCAAGAAAGCAAGTATATAAGCTTATGCAGCATCGGCCAAAAAAAAAAAAAATAATGAAAAAAAAACAATCCCCTCTAAATGTTTGTCCAATTCCTCCTTAAATTTATTTAACCTATCAACTTCCACAACGACAGATGGAAGTTTGTTCCAGGAATTAACCACCAGCTGGCTAAAGGCAAATTTCCGCACATCTATTCTATATATGTCCTTCCTCAACTTCAATTTATGCCCCCTTAGGTTCGTAATCTGAACAACTGACAGAATCCCATCAGAATTCAGCATTCTCAACCCATTCAATTCTTTATATACCTCAATCAGATCACCTCGCAGGTGCCTAGTCTCCAGCAGCTGCAATTTGCAGAATTTAAGCCTCTCCTGGTAAGAGGATCCCTTCATCCTCTCACCAATCCCATTGCCCTTCTCTGAACATTCTCAAGCAAATCTACATCCTTCATAAAATGAGGCCTCCAGACCTGCAAGAAGTACTCAAGGCGTGGCCTGACCAATGCCTTATACAGAGGGACAATCCCCTCCTTTTCCCTGCTATCAAAATTCCTGTATATCATTGACAACACCCCATGACCTGCGCTGGCAGCCTGTCTACATTGTCAGAAAACTTCATATCTGACTTGCACAATTACTCCCAGGTCTTTTTCATTTTCTACCACCTTAAGAATAGTACCACACAGTTGGTGCGTTTCTCTGGGGGTTACTTCTACCCATATGCAGTACTTTGCATTTATCAATGTTAAACTTCAGTTGCCACATCTCAGCCCAGCTGCCCAAATTTTCTAGATCCTATTTCAGTGACACACTGCATTTACTGTCATTAACAACCCTGTCAACCTCTGTATCATCTGCAAATATCATTGATAAATATACAAAACAACAGTGGACCCAGCACCGAACCCTGTGGGACTCCACTAATAACATTAGTCCACGAAGAGCAGCACCCATTGATTACCACCCTCTGTCTTCTCCCACTCAACCATCCTTTTATCCATTGTAGCAATTTACCCTTAATACCATTCTGCTCCAACTTGTACAATAGACTTCCATGCACAACAGTGTCGAAGGCTTTCCTGAAATCCAAGTATATGATATCAAAATTATTTTTTGCATCCAGTTCCTTTGTAACCACATCATAATAACCAATCAAATTTGTCAGACTAGACTTTCCCTTAACAAACCCATGCTGTGTTTGAATTATTGCTGCAGTTTTGCCTAGATGATCCTGCAATGCATCTTTAACCAGCAACTCCATTATTTTACCCGGAACAGAAGTTAAACTAACTGGTCTGTAATTACTCGTGTCACCCTTCGATCCCCCTTTGTGAATTGGGGATACATTTGCACATCTCCAGTCCATGGGGACCTCCTCTGATTCCAAGGATGCTCTCATAATTATGGCTAAGGGTTTGCTTACTTCCTTTGCCAACTCCTCCTTTAATATAACTGGATAGATCCCATCCACCCCAGGTGCCTTTCTTATGTTTAACTTCAACAATTTCTCCTCCGCCTTGTTCTCAGATATTACAAAATCATTAAGCACCCTGCTACAATTTGATAACCTTCTGCCATTTTCAAACCTTATTAACTCGTCATGTGTGAATGTAGATGCAAAATACTCATTCAGTTTGTTTGCTATCTGAGCAAGTTCATCAATAGTCGAACCATTGATATCATGTGGACCGATCAGATTCATCCCCTTCCTTTTAGAGTTTATATAAGTAAAGAAATCCTTGCTGTTTTTCTTAGCATCCTTTGCCAAAGATTTCTCATAATCTGCCTTTGCCTGCCTAACCTCCCTTGTGACTTGATTACAGACTAGCTTATATATATCATAGGTTCTGTGTTGCCTGATAATTTATATGCATCCCATGCATTTTTCTTCTCTGCCACGAGTCACATTAGTTCATTTGACATCCATTTAGGCCTAAACCTTGAACAATATTTCTTAATAGGTATGAAACGTTTAGTAGCTTCAACTATTAAATCCTTGAATGATTCCCACTTAGAATTTGCTGTTGGTAACATCATCAGTTGATCCCACTGTGGTCACCTTTACGGAAGCAAAAACCCTTTCCTTTACCCGAGATGGTAATTATATCTTTATGTAAATCCCACATCAGTACACTGTGATCAATGCCACTTATTGGTTCCTTTATGTGCAAATTTTTAATACACGAATGATCACTGCTGATAACTAGATCAAGAGTATTACCCTCTCTAGTTGCCTCTCGAGCATGCTGCTGCAGAAAACAATCATCCAATAAATCCACAAAAGTCTTACTAGTGTGTGAGTGACCAACCCATTCGTTCCAGTCAATATCTGGGAAGTTAAAACCCCCATTATAAGACATTCTGATTTATCAGCCCATTATTTCTCTGTACAGTTTCTTATTATACTCATCAGAGTCATTAGGCCTATAGCACACTCCTACTGTTATTTTTGCTTTTGCACTGCTTATGTCACACAAAACTGACTCAACAGTGCACTGTTCATCTATATGAACAGAAAAATGCATGGTATACATATAAATTAACACATGACACAGAAGTCTATGATAGATATAAGTTGATCTGTAACCAAGTTACAAAGGAAGTTAAGCAGGCGAAGGCAGATTACGAGAAATCTTTGGCAAGAGATGCAAACAGTTCTTTACTTATGTAAACTCTAGAAGGAAGTGGATGAATCAGATTGGTCCACTTGATATCGATGGTTCAACTGTTGCTGATCCTGCTCAGGTAGCTAACAAACTAAATGAATATTTTGCATCGAGATTTACACATGAGGAGTTATTCAACGAGGGGAATGCCAGAAGTGTATTCAACTCTGGCAGTAAGCTAGATAATCTTGTAATAACTGAGAGTAAAGTGGAGGAGAAACTGTTGAAGATAAACACAAGAAAGGCACAGGCCAACCGGCCTAGCCGGGTGGGTAAACTGCCTGCCTGGCAACCCAAAGGTCGCGGGTTCGAATCCCGCCTCGGGCTTGGATCAAAGTACTGCAAAAACCTTGGGAGGTGCATTATGGCCACAGAAGTCGATGCGCCAACAACTACTGAAAAAAAAAAGGCATCTGGGTAGATGGGATCTATCCAGTTATATTAAAAGAGGCAGCAAAGGAAGTAAGCAAACCCTTAGCCATAATTATGAGAGCTTCCTTGGACTCAGGGGAAGTACCTATAGACCAGAGATGTGCAAATGTGAACCCAATTCGCAAAGGAGGATCAAAGGCTGACACAAGTAATTATAAACCTGTGAGTTTAACTACTATTCCAGGAAAATCAATGGAAGCACTGGTTAAAGAAGCACTGCAGGATCGTCTAGACAAAACTTCAGTTATACCTCAGACAAAGCATGGTTTTGTTAAGGGGAAGTCTTGCCTGACCAATTTGATTGGATACTATGATGCAGTCACAAAAGAACTGGATGCAGGGAATAACTTTGATATTATATACGTGGATCTTAGAAAGGCTTTTGATACTGTTGCACATGGAAGTCTGCTGCACAAATTGGAGCAGTGTGGCATTGGAGGCAAACTGCTGCTATGGATACAGGGATGGTTGAGGGTAGAGAAGACAGAGAGTGGTAATCAATGGACACTGTTCATCGTGGACTAATATTAGCATTAGCACTGGTAGAGGCATTTGATGCAAGAAAGCAAGCTTATGCAGCATTAGCCAAAAAAAAAATAAATAAATAAATAAATAAATAAAAAAATAACCACTTCCACTTCACCCCTCTGTTCATTCGAAATACCTGTCCAGTTGAGCCTTAAACTTATTTAGGCTATCAACTTCCACGACAAGGGATGGAAGTTTATTCCACCAACCAACCACCCGCTGGCTAAAGGCAAATTTCCTCACGTCTATCCTACATCTGTCTTTTCTCAATTTGAATTTATGCCCTCAGGTGATTATTCTGAGCAAGAGGAAGAATCCCATCAGCATTGAGCATGCTCAAACCATTCAGGGCTTTATACACCTGTATCAGATCATCTCGCCGGTGCCTAGTCTCCAGACACCGTAATTTGCAAAACTTAAGCCTTTCTTCGTAAGAGCACCCCTTTGTTCCATTCACTAATCTTGTTGCCCTTCTCTGTACTCGTTCCAGCAGCTCTTCATCCTTCTTGAAATGAGGCCTCCAGACCTGTATACAGTACTCAAGGTGCGGCCTGACCATTGCCTTATACAAGGGAATAATCACCTGCTTATCCCTGCTAGAAAAATTCCTGTATACCATGAGCTACTGTTGCAGCCCGTCTGCACTGGTCAGAAAACTTCATATCTGCCTGCACAACCACCACTAAGTCCCTTTCATTCTCTACCACTGTCAGTGTAGTACCACAGAGTTGATACATTGCTCTGGGGTAGCTGTTTCCCATATGTAGTACTTTACATTTGTCAATGTTAAACTTTATTTGTCACCTCTCAGCCCATCTGCTCAACCTTTCCAGATCCTGTTGCAGTAGCATAGTGTCAGTAGTGTCCTTGACAACCCTGCCAACCTTCATATCGCCGGCAAACTTGGACATTAAGCTTGATATACCATCATCAATATCATTTATAAATACAGAAAACAATAATGGACCCAATACTGAACCCTGAGGGACTCCACTAATAACATTAGTCCACGATGAGCAGTGTCCATTGATTACTACTCTCTGTCTTCTCCCCCTTAACCACCCCTTTATCCACAGCAGCAATTTGCCTCCAATGCCACACTGCTCCAATTTGTGCAGCAGTCTTCCATGTGCAACAGTATCAAAAGCCTTTCTAAGATCCAAGTATATAATATCAAAGTTATTCCCTGCATCCAGTTCTTTTGTGACTGCATCATAGTATCCAATCAAATTGGTCAGGCAAGACTTCCCCTTAACAAAACCATGCTGTGTCTGAGCTATGACTGAAGTCTTGTCTAGATGATCCTGCAGTGCCTCTTGAACCAGTGCCTCCATTAATTTTCCAGGAACAGAAGTTAAACTAAAAGGTCTATAATTATTTGTGTCGCCCTTTGATCCTCCTTTGTGAGTTGTGGTTATATTTGCACATCTCCAGTGCATGGGTACTTCCCCTGATTCCAAGGAAGCTCTCATAATTATGGCTAAGGGTTTGCTTACTTCCTTTGCTGCTTCCTTTAATATAACTGGATAGATCCCATCCACCCCAGGTGCCTTTCTTGTATTTATCTTCAACAATTTCTCCTCCACTTTACTCTCAGTTATTACAAGATTCTCTAGCTTACTGCCAGATTTGAATACACATCTGGCATTGCCCTCGCTGAATAACTCCTCGTGTGTGAATGTCGATGCAAAATATTCATTCAGTTTGTTAGCTACCTGAGCAGGATCATCAACAGTTGAACCATCGATATCAAGTGGACCAATCTGATTCATCCCCTTCCTTCTAGAGTTTACATAAGTAAAGAACTCTTTGCTGTTTTTCATTGCATCCCTTGAAAAAGATTTCTCGTAATCTGCCTTCGCCTGCCTAACCTCCTTTGTAACTTGGTTACAGATCAACTTGTATCTATCATAGGCTTCTGTGTCACGTGTTAATTTGTATGTATCCCATGCATTTTTCTTCTCTGCCATATGTCTCATTAGTTCATCTGACATCCACTTAGTCCTAAACCTTGAACAATATTTCTTAGTTGGTATGTAAAGCCTAGTAGCTTCCAAGATAAGTTCTGTGAATGCTTCCCATTTTGAATTTGCTGTTGTTAACATCATCAGTTGGTCCCACTGTATAGAATTTAAATACTGTCTCAGTCCATCATAGTCACCTTTACGAAAGCAATAATCCTTCCCTTTACCCCTAATGGTAGTTACCTCTTTGAGTAAATCCCACTTCAGCACACTGTGATCACTGCCACCTAGTGGTTCATTTACCTGCAGATTCTTAATGCATGAAGAATCACTACTGATAATAAAATCAAGAGTATTACTCCCTCTAGTTGCCTCCCGAACATGCTGATGTAGAAAACAATCATCCAATAAATCCACAAAAGCCTTTCTAGTGTGTGAGTGACCAGCCCCCAAATTCCAGTCAATATCTGGGAAATTAAAATCCCCCATTATAAGACTCTCTGATTTACTGGCCCATTCTATTTCCCCATACAGTTTCTTATTATGCTCATCAGAGTCATTAGGCCTATAGCACATTCCTACTCTCAATTTTGATCTCCCAATGCTTATGTCACACCAAACTGACTCGACACTGCACTGTCCAGCAATGTCGACTGGCGTCACTTCCTTTGATTTTATGTATTTCTTAACTAATAGCATAACCCCTCCTCCCTTCCTACCCTGTCTATCCTTTCTGTAGACATTGTACTCCCCAAATTCCAGTGCTGCATTCCTTATATCTGTGCGACACCACGTCTCTGAAATCCCCACAATATCTGCCTTTGATGTTTTGAGCAATACCTCAAATTCATCTACTAAACTCCTAGCACTGGTGTACACGCAAGTATACATGCACCTGTTCTTTTTCTTAGCTACCCTAACACAACCTATGTGTTTATTTGTACCCCAATGATTCCCAGCAGTCTCTGAACTATCATGCATCTTATTTTCAAGGCTGCGGCTCATTCCAATAGAAGCAGTGCAAGAATCACTTTCACCTCTGCTAGTGGCTACTGTTAATCTATTAGTCCTTGTTTCCCCCTCAATCTAGCAGTTTTCCGACCCACCTAACACTGCCTCGATAGCATCAGCAAACATTCTTGCACCCTTTCTATTTAAGTGTATCCCATCCCTGTAGAAGCAGTCTCTCCTGTTAACAAGTAGAGTCCAGGCTGAAAAAAAATCTACCTCTTGAGCCTTGCACAATGCTTCCAGGGCTGAATTGATCGACAGGGCTCTCATCATATACTTCCTCCTATCGTGTCTGGGCAGAATTGCAGACACTTTCAAATTCAACCCTAATTCACGGCTTTTTTTCAACAGTGACCTGTATTTGTTAAGTAATTCGGCAGGTCTCCTACTCTTAATATCATTAGTGCCAACGTGTACAACTATATCACCTTTTGTGCCCTTAAAAGATGATATTCGCTCTACAACGTCATCAACCTTTGCCCCTGGCAGACATACCCTGGTCCTGTTCCCCCTATCCTTTTTACAAAGCATGTTTCCCTGACAATACAGTCACCAGCAACTACTAGTTCCTTTGGGACCAGTGCATTCTGCCTTGGGGGCTGCCGCTGTGTCGTGCGATGACCAAGTGCCAGCTCTGGCATTGGTGTGGGTAGCTGAGAGCTTGATGGGCCTCTCACTTTTAATGCTTCGAGGGCATCCACCCTGTCATTCAAGCTCTCATATAGGCCAATAACAGTGCTGAGTTGTCGCCTGATTTCCTTACACTCCTTGCATCGCGCACACACAAAGACATCCCCCATAGCAGTATCATATCCCGTACCTGACTGCTCCACAAACATCAAGCAATTAGTGCATTTTAATAGACTGTGATTCAGAGGGCAACTGCCCCCCCTCAGTTCTCCCCTGAGCCACAGCACTCCCATTAGCTTGAGCCTTTTGCTTTGCTGTGTTTATTATTAGTGGAGTCCCTCAGGGTTCAGTGTTGGGTCCATTATTGTTTTCTGTATTTATAAATAATATTGATGATGGTATATCAAGCTTAATTTCCAAGTTTGCAGATGATACAAAAGTTGACAGGGTTGTTAAGGACACTACTGACACTATGCTGCTGCAACAGGATCTGGAAAGGTTGAGCAGATGGGCTGAGAGGTTGCAAATGAAGTTTGACACTGACAAATGTAAAGTACTACATATGGGAAACAGCAACCCCTGAGCAACGTAACAACTCTGTGGTACTACACTTATAGTGGTAGAGAATGAAAGGGACCTGGGGGTAATTGTGCAGGCAGATATGAAGTTCTCTGAGCAGTGCAGATGGGCTGCAAGAGTAGCTCATGGAGTCTTATCAATGATAATCAGGAATTTTTCTAGCAGGGATAAGGAGATGATTATTCCTTTGTATAAGGCAATGGTCATGCCAAACCTTGAGTACTGTATACATGTCTGGAGGCCTCATTTCAAGAAGGATGTAGAGCTGCTGTAACGAGTACAGAGAAGGGCAACAAGGTTAGTGAATGGAACAAAGAGTTGCTCTTACGAAGAAAGGCTTAAGTTTTGCAAATTAGTGTCTGGA
This sequence comes from Mastigoproctus giganteus, assembly GCF_048544385.1. Taxonomy (NCBI): domain Eukaryota; kingdom Metazoa; phylum Arthropoda; class Arachnida; order Uropygi; family Thelyphonidae; genus Mastigoproctus; species Mastigoproctus giganteus. The sequence continues at coordinate 114,003,027 of NC_143581.1, forward strand.
GACTAGGCACCGGCGAGGTGACCTGATAGAGGTGTATAAAGCCTTGAATGGTTTGAGCATGCTCGATGCTGATGAGATTCTGCCTCTTGCTCATAATAATCACCTGAGAGGGCATAAATTGAAAATTTGCCTTTAGCCAGCGGATGGTTGGTTGGTGGAACAGACTTCCATCCCTTGTTACGGAAGTTGATAGCCTAAATAAATGTAAGGCCAAGCTGGATGGGTATTTCGAACAAATGGAGGGGTGAAGTGCAAGTTTTTTTTTTTTTTTCCCCTCTGGCCGATGCTGCATAAGCTTGCTTTCGTCCCTCTCAGTTCTCCCCCGAGTCACAGCACTCCTGCCACGTTGTGCCCAACTGCTTTGCTGCTCTAGTCTGGAGCATGATATTTTAAATTAATAAGATCAATAAATTTAATTAACTAATTGTCAATACTACACTATCTAATAGAATCCTAAATGGAGTAATGCTTATTACACTATATAATTTTACATTAGAGCTACCTAGTGACCAATTAAAAATTTTAATTCCCTACCACTCTATACAAAAACAATGGCTGCAAGACACGAACAAAACAACGGTTTTACATATATTAAGTAGTAATCTACAAAAACATATCTAAATTAAAAATAAAAATAACCAGTGTAACTAGAACTATAAGGCTAGTTATAAAGTACAATAAAAATAACAATTAGGTACATAAAACGATGAGCAGTGTCCATTGATTATCACTCTCTGTCTTCTCCCACTCAACCATCCTTTTATCCATAGCAGCAATTTGTCTCCAATGCCACACTGCTCCAATTTGTGCAGCAGTCTTCCATGTGTAACAGTATCAAAAGCCTTTCTAAGATCCAAATATACGATATCAAAGTTATTCCCTGCATCCAGTTCTTTTGTGACCACATCATAGTATCCAATCAAATTGGTTGGGCAAGACTTAACAAAACTATGTTGTGTCCGAGCTATAACTGAAGTCTGTTTTGATGATCCTGCAGTGATTCTTTAACCAGTTCCTCCATTAATTTTCCTGGAACAGAAGTTAAACTAACAGGTGTATAATTACTTATGTTGCCCTTTGATCCTCCTTTGTGAATTGCGGTCACATTTGCACATCTCCAGTCCATGGGTACCTCCCCTGAGTCCAAGAAGCGCTCATAATTATGGCTAAGGATTTGCTTACTTCCACTGCTGCCTCCTTTAATATAACTGGATAGATTCCCGTCAACCCCGGGTGCCTTTATTATGTTTATCTTCAACAATTGATCCTCCACTTTCCTCTCAGTTATTACAAAATCATTCAGCTCACTGCCAGAGTTTAACTCACCTCTGGCATTCCCCTCCCTGAATAACTCCTCATGGGTGAATGTAGATACACAATACTCATTTAGTTTGTTAGCCACCTGAGCAGGATCATTAACAGTTGAATCATCAGTATCCAGTGGACCAATCTGATTCATCCCTTTCCTTCTAGATTTTACATAGCTTTGCCTTTAGGTAAAGAACTTTGCCTTTGGGTAACCATAGGTAAAGAACTGTTGTTTTTCTTTGCATCCTTTGCCTAGGATTTCTCATAATCTGCCTTTGCCTGCCTAATCTCCTTTGACTTGGTTACAGACCAGCTTATATCTACCATAGGCTTCCATGTCACCCATTAATTTATATGTATCCCATGCATTTTTCTTTTCTGTCACATGTCTCATTAATTCATCTGACATCCACTTAGGCCTAAACCTTGAACAATATTTCTTAGTTGGTATGTAAAGCCTAGTAGCTTCCAAGATAAATTCTTTGAAAGCTTCCCATTTTGAATTTGATGTTGGTAACATCGTCAGTTGGTCCCACCATATAAAATTTAAATACTGTCTCAAACCACCGTAGTCACCTTTACGAAAGCAAAAACCCTTCCCTTTACCCCGATGGTAAAGTCTCTCTTTGAGTAAATCCCATTTCAGTACACTGTGATCACTGCCACCTAGTGGTTCCTTTATCTGCAGATTCTTAATGCATGAAGAATCACTACTGATAATCAGATCAAGAGTATTACTCCCTCTATTTGACTCTCGAACATGCTGATGTAGAAAACAATCATCCAATAATCCACAAAAGCTTTGCTAGTGTGCGAGTGACCAACCGACAAATTTCAGTTAATATCTGGGAAATTAAAATCCCCCATTACAAGATTCTCTGATTTACTGGCCCACTCTCTTTCCCTGTACAGTTCCTTACTATATTCATCAGAGTCATTAGGCCTATAACACACTCCTCTCAATTTTGATCTCCCAATGCTTATGTCACACCAAACTGACTCGACACTGCACTGTCCAGCAATGTCGACTGGCGTCACTTCCTTGGTGTTTTTCATCTATTTTACAACTGTGTTTTCCCAATTTCAATTTATGTCCCCTCAGGTACGTACTCTGAGCAAGAGGAAGAATCTCATCAGCAATGAGCTTGATCAAACCATTCAAGGCCTTATACACCTCAATCAGATCACCTCACAGTTGCCTAGTCTTCGGATGTTGCAATTTGCTGAACTTAAGGCTTTCTTGGTAAGAGCAACTCTGTTCCCCTCACCAATCTTGTTGCCTTTCTCTGTTCCAGGAGCTCTACATCCTTATTAAAATGAGGTCTCCACACCTGTATGCAGTACTCAAGGTGTGGCCTGACCATTGCCTTATACAAGGGGGTAATCACCTCCTTATGGCTGCTAGCAAAATCCCTGTATATCATTGACAAGACCCCATGAGCTACTCTAGCAACCTGTCTGCACTCTCAGAAAACTTCATATTTGACTACACAATTACCCGCAGGTGTTTTTCATTAGTGTAGCTAAGCTGAGTGCAGTACAATACAGTTGCTATGTTACTCTGGAGTTACTGCTACCCATATGCAGTACTTTGCATTTGTCAGTTTTAAACTTCAGTTGCCACCTCTCGGTCCATCTGCCCAACTTTTCTAGATCCTGCTCAGGTAGCTGACAGACTGAATGAGTACTTTGCATCTACATTCGCACCTGAGGAGATATTCAGGGAGGGGAATGCCAAAAGTTTACAAACTCTGGCAGGGAGCTAAATGATTTTGTAATAACTGAGAGCAAAGTGGAGGAGAAATTGTTGAAGTTAAACTTAAGAAAAGCACCTGGGGTGGTTGGGACTATACAGTAATATTAAAGGTGGCAGCAAAAGTAAGCAAGCAAACCGTTATAGTCATAATTATGACAGCTTCCTTCGACTCAGGGGAGGTCCCCATGGACCGGAGATGTGCAAATGTAGGGTTACCAGATGTCCTAGTTTTTAGGGCGCCCTTGGGTATTTTTCATTTGCATCCTATTTTTTTGTAATTAAAAAAAAAAAAAAAAAAAAATCATCTCATCATAAAATGAATTTTCATTAAATATTCTGTGCTTTGCACCCCTTCAGTCAATACTGTGTACTTGGAATACTATGTTCAAGCATGGAGACCACCACACATAAAGCAAGACATTGAGCTTTTTGAAAGCATCCAAAGACGGCTAACTCACCTGGTGAGAAGGGCGTCCATATGGGTTGCAGAGCTTGAAAACTAGGTACTTTAGAGGAGACTTGAATGAGGTATTTAAGGCTCTGAGAGACAAAAGCAAAATGAATGAGGGTGAAATTTTCAGTTATAAATGATTCTAGAAATAGGGGCTGTAAGTTCAAGTTATGGGGGGAGATGTTTAGAGTGGATTGCAGAAAGTTCTATTTTAGCCTGGCTGCACAATAAATCACGTCTTTTACACTTACACATATTACACATTTTTGGCCCACGTATATACATGCAAACTGGCTTGTAAACAGACAATTACATAAACTGCCTAAAAAACACTTTAGCTTATCTGGCATCTGTTAAATGCCAAACAAAAAACAGATATCTCATAATGAAAACAGAAGTATACTGTACTGTACGAATGAGGAAATACTATTGGGCAAAGGTATACTGACTATTTGATTTCATTTACAAATTAAAAAAAACAAAATTGAAAAAGTGTCATCTATTGATGACAACTTTAGTTTTACAAACATCATCATCAGCCATTTTCAATCCACTGCAGGATGAAGGCCTCTCCAGCAACTTTCCAGTTCCTTCTGTTTTGAGCACTGGCCATCCATTTACTACCCACAAACTCATGAATTTCATCTATCCATCTCCGCCTTTGTCTTCCAGGTTTTCTTCTAGCTACTCTTGGGTACCATTCTGTTATTTTCTTAGTCCATCTGTCATCATGTATTCGAGCTATGTGTCCTGCCCAAGACCATTTTAGTTCTTTAGTTTTGATAAGAATATCCTTTACTTGAGTTTGCTGCCTAATCCATGTGTTTCTCTTCTTATATAACAGTCTGATTCCCAATATAATTCGTTCCATTCTTCACTGTGTAGTTCTCAGCTTCTCTTCCATTCTTTTGGTGAGTGCCCAAGTTTCACTTCCATAAGTCATGGTGGGGAGTATACATTGGTTCATTATTTTACGTTTCAGACAAACTGGGATATTGCTCTTCAGTATGTGACTATATTTCCTGAATGCTATCCATCCAAAATTTATTCTTCTCTTGACTTCCAGCCATTTATCATTATTACAACTAATAACTTGTCCCAGATAAGTATATGACTCCACCTTTTCAATTACTGCTTCTTCAATCATTATTTCCCTTTCTGTGGCATACTTGTTCATCATTACTTTTGTTTTAGCCATATTCATCTTTATGGTCCCAAAATCCTTACTAACTGTGCATAACTGATTAAGATTTTCCTCTAATTCTTTGGGATCGTGGCTTATGATCACAATGTCATCTGCAAATCATAAATGGTTTAGGTACTCTCGTTCACATTGACTCCTTTCTGCGACCAATCTAATCTTCTGAAAGCTTCCTCAAGGGCAGCCGTAAACAGCTTCGGAGATATTGTATCTCCTTGTCGAACTCCTTTCTCGATTTTACATTTCCTACTGTCTTTGTCTAGTCTAATAAATCTAATAATAATAAAGCACTCTCATATATTTTCTTCAAAATCATAATATGTGGGGTATCTATGCCTTGTCTTTGCAGTGCCCGAAACATTGCCTTATGCTGTATGTCAAATGCCTCTTCATAATCCACAAATGCCAGGCATAATGGTGTTTTGTATTCATTTGCTTTCTCCATTAGCTGTGATATTACGCGAAGGTGATCCATAGTTGAGAATCCTGTCCTAAAGCCAGCCTGCTCTTTCTGTTGATTCTCATCAAGTATTCTTTCTAATCTGTTAGTAATGACCCTTGTGAACAACTTGTAGATGTGGGATAACAAGCTAATTGGTCTGTAATTTCCAATTTCTGATTTATCTCCTTTCTTATGCAGCAAAACTATGATTGCATTATTCCACTGCTTAGGCGTCACACCTTTTCTAATGCACTTTGTGAAGAGCCTTGCCAGTTTTTGTGTTATGTCTCTTCCTCCCAATTTTAACAACTCTACAGTAACTTCATCTTCCCCCGGGGCTTTCTGATTCTTCATTTTCTTCAATGCATGTTCTACCTTATCAGGAAGAATATCGGGTATGTCGTATGTGTTGCTACTTTGCAATCCATCTTCCCCACTGCTGGCATCATTCCCTCGCTCCTTGTATAATTCTCTATAGTAGTCTTCTGCTATTTGAATTATGCCTTCTCTGCTGTTTATAAGTACACCATCACTATGTATCATTTGTCTTTCTATATTACTGCTCATGGCTGATTTAAATCCTTTGTTTTCCCTTAATGCTTGTTCTACTTTTCTTGTGTTAAATCTTCTCATGTCCTCTCTGAGTCTCTTTCTAATGGCTTTGCATAACTCAGTATACTCAATTTTTTCCCTGTCAGTGTTTTTCTTGCTCTTCATTTGTCCTCTTCGGTTCATCATGACAAGTGTTTCTTGACTAATTTTTTCTTCTTTGGATTTCTTTTTCCCTATAGGTTTCTTTGGTTTTATCACTTTCAGAAAGTGATAAAGTTTGACAGAAAGTTTGACAACCAATGGTTTACAAACATTGGTTGTCGAAGTTGGTCTTCACAGACTTAGTCTGCGAGACCCAACATGTTTTATGTTAACTTTCTTTTATATAAGTTAAAGTGGGAGATTAACTACATGTTTGGTCTGAGAGCCCATAATGAAATAAAATATTAATATAAGTTATTTTGCGGCACATTAACCCTGCAGCTTCAGCATTTCACCTGTGAGGTCCATCTCAAAAATAATAGGACCACATTAATTGTTGACTTGTGATAAAAATCTGATTTTCTGTTGTTGTTATTTGGTTTTTAGGAGCATTAGCAACTAAGGCCATATTGCTCCGGGATATGCGGTGGTCATTCCCTGACCTTTCCGCATCCTCCGTTATTTGGTGGTGACGGGCTTGAACCCCGGGTTATTCAAGAAGCGTGTGCTACGCACTGCTGCTCCTTCCCACCTGGCTACGGAGGCATCTCTAATTTTCTGTACCTTCCTAAATATAGATAATCATTTACTTGGTATACCTTCTGAATTCTTTTTTGTAATTTTTCCAAAACTGTAATGTGATTCCACTTAACAGGCAACACCACCATATTTGTTACTGTTTTTCAATGGCAATAGCATATCTTTCTGTCTAGCTTTAGAAATGTCTTGAAGTGATGTATTGATGTTTAGGAGAAATAATGGTTTCACATGATTTACACTTGAGGTATTTTTTTTTGCAAATGTGTTTATTTATAACTGAACTTTCTGTTTCACACTATGTTGGATGTTATAACTTGTTTATTTAGCTTTCTTTCATGTTTACTTTAGTAATTTTTATTCAAATCCCTAAATACTTTCTAATGTAAGTTAGATGCAGTGTTTTCTTCTCATCTTTATTATTTATGTATTTGAAAAAAGGGCAGAGATTCAGAAACGGGCGAGGAGAGGAGGGGGAACGCAGTGAGTGGGCGGTGTCACAACCCGCCAATCACTGCTTTTCCCCTCCTCTCCTCGCCGCCATTTTGAAAGGGGCACCCGTTTCTGAATCTCTACCAAACCTTTTCCTGCAAAGCAAGTTGCAGGAAAGGCTTTGCAAAAATTTTAATTTCCTATTTATTAGTTTCTGGGAACCATCATAAATGATAGAGATTGCTTTCTTTGTAAAGCAGTCTCTATCTAATTTATCATTGTCATTTGGCTAACTAGAATCATTTTAGGCTATAATTCTGTAAGTGTATCTGTATACTGTTTGAAGAGATCATCCAAAAGTAATGTATCTTTTTTCGGTAGAGATTCAGAAACGGGTGCCCCTTTCAAAATTTTTTTTCTGGGGGCTACTGCCCCCAGACCCCCGTCTATGTGAGGGGTGGGAATTGGTAAAAACAATACCAATAATCAAAAGAAGGGGCTTACCGCCCCCAGACCCCCGTCTATGTGAGGGGTGGGAACAATAAACAATACCAATAATCAAAAGAAGTACCTCGCAGCAACATGTAATCAAAACACGTGTTTCCTCGTGTTACGTGGCACGCAGTGCGTGTTCTACCGTGCCGGCTGCATCCGTCTCTTAAGGAGATCACGTGACGATAGGCGGAGTCAACACCCGTCAATCACGGCTGTATCGCTAGCAGTCTGGAAGGGGCACCCGTTTCTGAATCTCTGCCAAAAGTTTTCTGTTGTAAGCATAAAAAACAGAAGGAGACTGTTTCAGGTGTTCTACAGATATCAAGAGTCTTACACGAGGTATTTTTGAAAGCTTCACTAACTTTTGGTTTTTATTTTGAATAAGTAACATGAATACCAAAGGCAATATTCACTCAAGATAGGAGTTAGGCATTCATATTTTGCATTGTTCACACCAAATTTGAAATATTTTTTTTAAAATGTTAAAAACTGGAGAACGGAAGTAATAATGGAAAAAAATTGGAGAATGGAGATAGACAAACATTTGGAGTAAATGGATGGGTGAAATGGGAAGAGTTTTTTTTTTTTTTTTTTTTTTTGGATGATGCAATATAAACTTGCTTTCTTGCATCAATATGCCTCTACTAAAGCTAATAATAGTTTCTAAAATATTATATTTTGAACGTTTTAAAAATAATTTATACATAAAATATGCAGAAATATATACTCATGAACAAATTTAAAGTTTTGCACATTTTCATGGTTTTTAAAAACTGGAAAATGAAAGAAACTAAGTTTCATCTTTATATTTTATGTCTCAAGATAGAAGTTTCCTTTTTAAATATCAGCAAATTCAGCCTTGTTTACATATTTTTTATTAAAAACTAAAATCTTACAATAAGTATAATAAACTATTAAGAAAATATGAAATTTTGGTATACTCCCCGAAGAATTCAAGAAAATCCAATATTTTTTTAAGAAATTAAAAAGATATTTACATCTGTCAGGTATTTACTAGGGGTTGTGGCATCCCTAATTGTTTCAGCTGGACAGGTATTTTGAATGAACAGAGGGGTGAAGTGGAAGTGGGGTTTTTTTTTTTTTTTTTTTTTGGCTGATGCTGCATAAGTTTGCTTTCTTGCATCAAATGCCTCTACTAATGCTAATGCTAAAAATGCTAATGTTACAAAAATGGTAGTGCCTAGCATTTTTGTAACAACTGGGGATGCCACAACTGCAGGGTTAAGGTTGATTTCCCACCAATAGTACCATTACCACCTGATACTGGCTTGGCAACTGTATCAACTTTAGTTTTACAAACGTTACTTGTCGAGTCTCACAGACTAACATCTTAGTCTGTGAGACCAAACATGTTTTATGTTAACTTTTTTTATATAAGTTTCTATTCTATTCTAGTAATATTCTTTAAAGTAAATATCAACATTATTTTAGGTATTTATATTTACATATCTGCAAGTGAATGTTTTATTAATAAAAGATTTGATATTTTAATTTAAAATGCTTAGTTAGTAACACCTGAAATGCAGAATCTTGGAATCAGCCAAAAACTAAGGCTGAAATAAATGAAAATATGAAAATTAGAATTATTATTAGTTTTTTTTTTTTTTTTTTATGCAAAAACCCAATGTTTTCAGTTCAGATTCAAGTAAAAGAAGCCACTTCCTCCAGAGATGCATCAATAATCTGGAGTATAACCAATATTTTCATATAAAAACAGAAAGCAAAGTGTTTGCAGTGTAATACACACACAAATGGAGAAAGTTTTGAATGTTTGTCTTTCTTTTCTTTTTTTTTTTTTTATAATTTTGCCTTCGTACATGAAGAGCATATGAAAACAGTTTTTTCATATTTAATTAAAATTTTATGGTACTCTTTACACTTGAAAATCTAAATATAAAGTACATTTTATTGTATTTATTTATTTCTGAGTTTTTTAATGAAATTTTCTATGATTAAAATACAACACAATGACGCCTAAGTGGCGTTACAGAAATCAGATAATTTTGTGAACTTCATTGCAGTAGTCGCAAATAAATTTTTTTTGGTTTTATCTCATAGGGTACGAACATATGAAAAAGCAGGATGACCAGAGCCTACTTGACGGCACCGGAAACACCTAGTAAGCCTGCTTACTACCTACAAAGCACTCTGACCAGCGCCCGTTGCAAGGATTACGAACTCGTGCTTAATAAAACGAGTATTAACCGAGAAAACATGGTTAACTAATGATTTGGCTCACCTATCTTTCCACGGTTTACTTAATTTAATAATAATTTAATTGAATGTCTCTCCAATAAATAATTAAATTGTTTAAAATTCCTCACCCATATAAATAAACGAAAAAGACTTAATACTTACCATCTTTTATAACCTTACAAACCAACAGTATTCAGCACAATACGCCACAACACAGAAGAAAAGAAAGCTAATGCACAAGCACGACACAGTTTGCTGCCAATATTTCAGCCATATTTACGCCTAAACACGCCCAAAGTAAAACTCCAGGCTGATTCTTAGTGGCTGAAAAAGCAAACTCTGCTCAACTGCACCCCGTCAATAACTACACGTCACGGGAACCATTGAAAATATTCGAATCCCACTTTGCATGTATATGATCTCTAATAAGTAAAAACATAAATGACATGGCTTCGATCTCCAAGGACAGCTACAGTTGAGAAATACTCTGCGGAGGAAGACGTAGCATTATGGACAATTGGAGGAATCGCATGATCCAACGTACCTCCGAAATTCTGATTTTTTCCTACGTCAAATGGCGAAGTGTCCAAAGAATATACACAGTACACCGGTCATCCTCTCAAAATTTTGGTTTAAGGGGCTCATATTTCCCATACTAATAGTTTTAACAAACAATAAATAAATATAATTTTATTGTCAGGTGTTGACAGTAAACATTATACTTGTATTTCTAAGTATAATTTTACTGTCACGCGTTATACACAGTACACCGGTCATCCTCTCAAAATTTTGGTTTAAGGGGCTCATATTTCCCATACTAATAGTTTTAACAAACAATAAATAAATATAATTTTATTGTCAGGTGTTGACAGTAAACATTATACTTGTATTTCTAAGTATAATTTTACTGTCACGCGTTATACACAGTACACCGGTCATCCTCTCAAAATTTTGGTTTAAGGGGCTCATATTTCCCATACTAATAGTTTTAACAAACAATAAATAAATATAATTTTATTGTCAGGTGTTGACAGTAAACATTATACTTGTATTTCTAAGTATAATTTTACTGTCAACGCGTGACAGTAAAATTATACTTAGAAATACAAATATACACTGAGTGAACACTGAATTATGACCAACTGACCTATGAAAACTGAATGAGACCCGTTGACCACGTGAGGTACGAGAATGCGCAGTCAATCGACCTACGTAGCATAGATAAGGTGTCAGTGGTTCAGTAGGTATTAAAATTCCGACCGTGATGGGTAAAAGGAATGATTTATCGGACTTTGATAAAGGACAGATTGTGGGAGCTCGACAAGCTGGTGCCTCGATTTCACAAACGGCTGAACTGATGTGTTGTTCGAGAGCCATCGTTGTTAAAGTGTACCGAAACTGGCGTCAAAATGGTCAAACAACGACCCGACGGCAAAACTGCAAAGGTTGATGTTAGAAGTGAGCGCCAGGTTCGACGACTAGTACAGGCGAACAGGCGCAGCATTGCTGAAGAGTTTACTACCTAATACAACATGGGCCAACCCGGAACAATATCTGCCATGACCTTGCGTCACACGTTCGCACGTATGGGCTATACCAGCAGACAACCCCTATGGCATCCTCTCCTAACGAAGGTTCATCGGCGTAAAAGACTCGCATAGTGCAAAGGGCATGCAAATTGGACGTTAGAAGACTGGAAGAAGGTGTCTGGTCGGATGAGTCACATTATTTACTCCACATGCACCAGGAGTCCAAGTTTGTGTACGGATTTGCCGTCAACGACATGAGGCTCTTGGTCCATCATGCATGGTATCAAAATTGCAGGCCGTTGGAGGCGGTTGTATGGTGTGAGGCATGTTTTACTGGTAGGAACTTGGACTTCTGATGCATATGGAACAACGTATCACTGGCCTCCGCTATTGTCAACTGCTTGATGACTGTGTACACCCGGCTACATTACATTTTTTTCCCAAATGCTGATGGTGTCTTCCAAGATGACAATGCTCTGAGCCATCGAGCACTTGATGTGCAGGAATGGTTTGAGGAACACAGTTCTGACTTCCATCATATCGATTTGCCTCCGATCTCCGCCGATATCAATCCCTTAGAGTACTTGTGGGGCACTATGGAAAGGCATACCAGGCGTCTGGATACACCAATCACCTCCATACCTGCATTGCTGACCGCATTACACGTCGGACAGCTGCTATACTGAGGGTAAAATTATGACCACCTACCCAATACCTACTAAGTATTGGGTAGGTGGTCATAATTCAGTGATTACTCTCTCTCTCTCTCTCTCTCTCTCTCTCTCTCTCTCTCTCTCTCTCTCTATCTATCTATATATATATATATATATTTCTCTATGTATATATATATATATATATATATTTCTCTATGTATATATATATATATATATATATTTCTCTATGTATATATATATATATATATATATTTCTCTATGTATATATATATATATATATATATATACATAGAGAAATAGAGAGAGAGAGAAATGAGGAAAATTCTTTCTTATGGATACAAATTCAGGCTGTTAAAAAAACGATACTAACTGCATTCAATAAACAGTTACATTATGACCTCCTCAACTACTGCTTCATGCTTGCATACAAACACAACACACCCATCAAAGCCTTCCGAATGTCGATAAACACTATGGCATTAAATATAATAAATAATTACAAAGCCTTACCTCCTCACAGATCGCCACCAACCACAAATAATTGCAATATATCCATAATTGAAAAACAATTATCAGAGATACATGACCAATTTCTTGTCACCCCGTTGACAAAGCCGCTAGTAATTATGCTTTCATATGTAAAGCTTTTTACTTTCACACATTAAACACTGAACTCAATTCTAGTAACACATACAAGCCAATGACAAACAATAACAATATCATAACAAAAAAGCTATTAGCCATCAACAAAAAACTAAAACTTTGTATTAATAATTATAGTGTTCTATACATATACTGCATACCAGAGTTCATAAGAATCCAATAGGTTTCAGATTCATTACCTCATTCAAGAACAGTTATGCATACAAACTAGGAAAAACCTTAGAGCAACTACTGAAACCTATCTTGAACATCTTGCCTAACAGTAAGATAATCAGCAACAATATCCCTATTATAAAGGCCTTACGTAATAACAATATATCACATATACAAACCTTCGACTTTAATAGTCTATTTACAAGTATAGATCAAACCAATTTGAAGCATGTCTTAAACAACCTGTATAATAGATACAAACATTGAATACTCTGCAAACCTATATATTGGAATAATCTACTCAACTTGTGCATCTCCAACAACTACATTTTTGATGGAAAAACAGTTTACCAACAAACCATAGGCACTCCTATGGGCAGCCCAGTAAGTTGTATCATAGCCAATCTATACTTATACTGGTACGAAACATCACTACCTCCCGATATCTTCATATTCAAATATATTGACGATTTATTCGTAGCAAATTGTCCCAACTTCATGCAAAACCTGGCCAATATATACCCAACCGAACTTACACTAGAAAAAACCAATGATAACAAAGCTGCTAACTACGTGGATCTGGATATAGACCTCCACAACCAATATCCCCCGCTCAATATGTATAATAAACGAGACGTCTTTAACTTTAATATATTCTGTTTCACACACTGGAATTCGAATATATCCAAAAAAGTGCATGCCAACATTATCTTATCAGAAATCATCAGAATAGCTACAATATGCAATAACAAACAACTGATAGTAAGCAACATCAGAAACCTTTACAGTAAACTTCTAAACAACCAGTTTCCGGCAGCCAACTTATATTACCACATCAATAAAGCTCTCAGTATAAACACATAAAAAAATTTATGAACTGTACCATTGATATCGATAACATCATGGCAAACTGACATTCCATTAGGGCTATACTTGTACATATGTATAGTCAATACACCCAGCCGCTTTGGGTCTTACAAGCGTAGAAAACTTGTACCGCCCCCCACGATTGGCTATCTTTAGGAGTATTCATTTATCATTTACCTTTTATATATTATTTTATTTATCTACAATCTTTTATCTTCATATACCATACAAAAACACCTGAAGGATGCTCACAGAACTATGTTCAGGGTCCTACTATAGGAACGGGTATAGCAACCCCGAACTGCCCTAGCACCAACTTTTTGCCTTCTTCAGTACTCTTATTCTTCCCTAACCCCTATATTTTTTTTCTCGTGAGCCATTAGTTTACGGAACGCAATAGCCGAGATGCTCCTTTTCTGCTTTAAAACACTTTCTTCGCCTATACAAAGTTCAGCGTCTATATGCCGCTACTTTGATAGCCATTTATTCCTTTCTATCCTGAGATGCATTCCTTCAAACTTTTACCCTACCACTACCCTCTCCCCTTTAAATTTCATAACAAAATTTGGCTATATTAATTTTAATTTTACTAATTTGCTAATTTAACTTAATTTACTTTTATTTATTTAAATCATTTGAATATATCTCCAACCTAAAACACATGGGGTAACTAGCCTAACATAATTAATTAATTTATTTTATTTAAAACTTTCCCGATTCCTTACACCATGGGTCGCTAGCCTATACCACATACCGGAGCCCACATTCAGGCTAAACATTTTATTTCTCCACAACAGTACAGATCGCCATAACCACATGCAAGTTGTCCCTTTCTTTCTTTTTAATCCTGTTATTCTTTTATTGCTTGTAAGTTATCCCTTCCTTGCTTTTTATTCTTTTATTCTTTACTTCCAGCCTCTGTCGGGTCAGCCATGAAATACAGCGCTGCGTTATTAATATTAAAGTTAAACAAATTATTTTAATTGACTTAAACAAACCTTGCCTATATCATAGTATACCACGTGGGGCTGAACTTCATCCCAGAAACATATACCCACTTATTGCCGTTTCCTCCTTTGATTTCTGTGACTGGCTCTCGATAAAGGCGTTGAAATCACAGGACGAACAGCACTAAGTTATTCTTAGTGCTGTTCGTTATTCAGAAACAAGAAGTAATTCATTATTACTTCTCCTTTATCTGAGCTCCCGGCTTAGTTCACCGTGATTGCGATCACATTCCGTTCGCTCTTTGTTCGCCACAACTTATATATATATATATATATATATATATATATACACATACAGAGGATTCCCGTTATTGGGCCATCGGTTAATCGGGGCAGCCGTTTATTTGGGACAAATCTTAAAATAACAGAACCCAATCAAGAAAATAGCCAGGGTTTACTTTGCTTAATTCGGACAAAATGCCGTTTAATCGGGGCAGGAGACCGCAGCACTGGAGATTACCTTACGATTGTCTCCGACCGTACCACGTAATTCGGTCGGATTTCTGGAGGTCACAACCATAAAACAATAAAAAGAATTAGCAGTTACCTGTTTATTAGTCTTTTCTATTAGTGCAATCTATCATAAACGGATAGTAAACTCGATCTTATTGAATTTGCGATAATACTGCTGGAATTCTGTAGATTATTATGGTAAAATGTGTTTACACTTCCATGAAATCTTCAATCATATAAAAAAAAATAATTTTCAGAATCTTCTCTTCATTCCTATTTTTAAAGCTTTGTAACTCCGTTACTCCGTTCTCACTTGCGCGTATTGTGTTACTTGCAATTTGTGTGTGCCGTGTTTTTTGTTATTGATTGCTTATCTTTTTACTGTTTTAAATTTTAACCCCCACCCACAAATATCAGTGAACAGAAATGTCAACTAATTTAGTTAGTATGTACATATTACAGTACGTATTAATTATTCCGATTATCACGTATATTCTTCTGAATTTCACGTATCATTTAATTTTTGAATTGGTAAGGTAATAAAGGGTAAATTTGTGCTTAATATATCTTTGCTTTTATAGCCTGTGGATAATATTCCTCCTATTTTCGCTAATTAGAATCGCTGTTTAATGGAATTAAAATTCGATTCACAAAACGTGATCACAATGACCGGCGCTTACTACACATCGTATAGTGAACGGTACTTTACTATGGTGATTTGATTGTACACTGAACCAATTGTAAAGGGGGGGGGGGCTTTTTCTTAACTATTTACGTGAAACTGGGGCAGCCTCTTAATCGGGCCAAAATGCACTAGTCCCGATGTGTCCCAAATAACCGGAATCGACTATATATATATATATATATATATACAATTTTTTTTTTGGAACAGAACGGCGTACCAGCACCTTTATTTTCCCGATGGAAAAACAGTTTGCCAACAAACCATAGGCACCCCTATGGGCAGTCCAGCAAGTTTTATCTATACTGTACTTATACTGGTATTGCATCCAAATGACGTGTGACATTTGGATGCAATTACACTTCGAAAATTGTATATTTTTCGAAATTTTTTCGCATGCTTACCTACTATTCAAATAAGCTTAAAATTATTTCACTAAATTTGCATTTTGTACTGTCTATTAAGATATTTTCTTTATAAAACTGTATAACCGTTTTTATAATTCTAAATTACTCAGTCGGACCTCCGTTTAACGAAGTGCTTTTATGGCGAATTATTTTGAATTCTCCTTGGAAGTTACATTTAAAATAGTTTCCGTTGAGCGAAGAAAATTTTCATATAGTGAACGGATTAGGAGAGAATTAACTGGGTATGAACTGTTCGCATTTCTGGCCTTCAGGCAATTAGTGTTGCTGCGCGAATTAAGAGAGCTAAAGCATTCTACAAATTAGTGGTACCTAGTAAAACCCACAGAGAAGTAAGATGTTACTACTCTGTGGTAAAACCTATCAGGTGGTCGATCTGTCCCACATACGGAGGAGTCGCCCTAGTGAAGAGTGAGCAGATCAAGGTGTATTCCCAATGGGCTCTGCCCACCTTCTACTGCAGTAGTGTCCAACCTTTTCCCGTACAGCGGCCATATTCAAAAAAATTAAAAGTTAGATTTCTTTAGTGTGTTACATTTTCGATATCTTGTTGCATGTAAAATTGAGAGTTGCATTTATTGAGAATTTTTTAGATAATTAACAGAATTTAAAATGCTGTTTTAGTTCACTTTCCTCGGTTGGACACGTTTGTGAATCAACTGTAAACGCCCCGTTCGAGAATTAGAAAAGTGATTTTCTTTTACCCCGGCAAATAATCATTTGTTGTTTCGCAAAAGTGCGTTATCCACATTTTTCCGTAAACTTTCCTTATCTCTGTTTACATGATCACTACCTGAATATCCGAATGACACAGACATTTTGGACGGTTACAAAAAAAAAAAAAAAGAAAAGAAAAAAAATTCAAATTTAAGAACTAGTGACAATACCGATGACAAGAGAAGGAAAACAAGGACTACGAAGGTATTAATTCTTCTAAACATGAATTGTTGGCATTTGGTGAAAGTGAAGTTAGAAAGTTGTCAATTAGGTTACAGTTAAATGAAAGAGAAGCAATTCGTGGATTTCGGGGATACCTAATTCATAAGAAGGTTTCAGAAGACTGTAGAGTGTGTTTAGTGTCAAACGGCACCAGGGGTTCCCCCCATCTCTGCGTGCTATACATTGTGGGTGTGAAACAGAACACTGTCAATGCCAGAGGTTTAAAAGTATATGGATTTTGTATTTGTGTAGTGTCGTGTACCGTTGTTCATCTGGTCATTTAGCCGCTGGACCCCTAATGGGACCCAACGTTGCCCCACTCCGCCCCGTGGAGGCAGACTAGGTACACCACTATTATAGTTCTTTACTCTGCCACCTAATTTCCTGAGATTTCAGTGGCAAGGACCTAAAAAAAAAAAAAAACCTTCTATAGATAGGTCAGCCAAAACAAAGGGAGTACTAGTTGGGCGATTTGATGTTGTTAAGTTTTTGGGTGTAGGGCTCAAGCAATTTGGAGTTGATTCGGACGCTAGTTGTAAGTTAGAGAAGGGGAGGGAAACTGAAGACTGGGGGGAAAAGATAGAGATACGGGGTCCATAGGGAAGATGACCCCAAGTCAGTGGAGCAGGCCTATGCCCCACCAGAGTGAAAATGAGGGGTGGCGAGGGGGGAGGACACCAGGGATGAACTTCCCTCCCATCGGGGAGTGGAGGCAAAGGACCACGCAAGGGAGCATGGCTAGGGAGGCCTAATGGCAGCAGCTGAGTTGTGCTGGTGGGTTCTGTCACTCCTGGGACGAAGGAAGGAAGGGGAGTTTTTTTTTTTTCTTTCTCCTGAGAGGACTGTCATATCCAGGAAGTTTCTTACTTTGATCTTCAATGGGTGGTGTTTGGGTGCCTAACTCGTCTAGCAGTGAAGACAGACTGCGCAAACTCGGTAAAGGCAGCGTAGCGCTGCTCGTCCATTATAATAAGGTGCTCACAATGCCGGGGATTTTCTTGCATTTTAGTGGCAAACCTTAGCCGGAACTCGTCATATTCATGGCAATCATACATTACGTGATCCCACGTTACTTCAGCCCCGTAGTGACACAGCGGACCTTCTTCTATGCCTAGGGATGTTAGCTTAACTTTAAAAAAAGAAGAATTCAAGCATTTGATGAACTCTCTGAGTACGATACCAATTTCATCGAGTGAATGTGAACGACGACTTTCAAAAATGAATCTAAGCGCCAGAGCTTCGTTGATGAAAAAAAAACAGTTCCTTCACTACTGTTTCTTAAAATTAGAGGCCCACAGCTGACCCGCTTCGATCCAGAAAATTATGCGGATTTGTATCTGCTTCGGAAACATCATTCAGCAACCGACCCACAAAGAGCAAGAAAAGAAGTCCTCATAGGACAGGAGTCGGCAACCTGCAGCATGCAGCTCTTTTAACATGTAACTGCGGTTCTTTAACTTTACAGCTCACATGAAGCACAATTTGAGGAGTTAACAGGGCTTAAAATTCAAGAACATGTGGAGTGCAATAATATTTGCTGATGCTATCAAGACAGTGTTAAGTGGGTCGGAAAACTTCTAGCTTGGGGGGGGGGGGGGACGCATGGACTAATAGATTAACAGTAGCCACTAGCAGAGGTGAAAGTGATTCTTGCACTGCTTCTATCGAAATGAGCTGCAGCCTGGAAACAAGATGCAGGATATTTCAGAGACTACTGGGAGCCATTGCGGTACAAGTAAACACATGGGTTGTGTTAGGGTAGCTAAGAATAGTAGCAGGTGCATGTATACTTGCGTGTACACCAAAGCTAGGAGTTTGGTAAATAAATTTGATTAATTTGAGGTATTGCTCAAAACATCAAAGGCAGATATTGTTGGGATATCAGAGACGTGGTGTCACACAGATATAAGGAATGCAGAACTGGAATTTGGGGAGTACAATGTGTACAGAAAGGATACACAGGACAGGAAGGGAGGAAGGGTTATGTTATTAGTTAAGCAACACATAAAATCCAAGGAAGTGAAGCCAGTTTATTCGATAGCGCTGGACAGTGCAGTGTCGAGTCAGTTTGGTGTGACCTAAGCATTGGGAGATCAAAATTGAGATTAGGATACTCATCAGAGTCATTAGGCTATAGGCCTAATGACTGATGAGTATAATAAGAAATATACAGGGAAATAGAGTGGGCCAGTAAATCAGAGTCTTATAATGGGGGATTTTAATTTCCCAGATATTGACTGGAATTTGTGGGTTGGTCACTTACACACTAGCACACTTGGTCCACTGGATATTGATGGTTCAACTGTTGTTGATTCTACTCAGCTGGCTAACAAACTAAATGAGTATTTTGCATCTACATTCAAACATTTAAGTATCAAGAACATTTGGCTTGGGTAAAGAAAGCCTGCACGAGAACGACGACAAACGTCGGATAACTTACGCGGTAAATTAGTTTGCCGATACGGCACTCTAGCGCTGCTCACTCGGTAAACAGACGGTAGGTGTTATCGGACTGGAGCAAAGTCGAGAACGATATACTGATTGACAGGTAGGCGTGGCAAACAATGAAATGATTGGTGGTGGGCGCGACAGACGACAAGCTACTGTGTAGTCATTGGTTGGCATTATGATGTGTATTTACTAGTAAAGAACGGTGCATAATAGTTTTGTAATAAACGGTGAACAGGTAATAGTAGCGATGAATCTTTTAAAGATGGAAGAAATTTGTAAGGAAAATGAAACGTTGCTTGATTTTTTGATGAAAACTAAATTGATAAGACCGAAATTGTACTGTTTTAAGTGCAATGATTATTTTAAACTAATTGAATCACGAACAGAGTCATGTGGAAAGTTGTGGTTTTGCAAAAAATGTTCTTCACGAGTTTCTTTATTGAAACATAGTTTTATGGAAAATACAAAAGTTTCATTGAAAAAGATAATGTACATTATATACTTTTGGTCAACGTGCACGCCAGTAACTAAGACAGCATTCCATCTGGAAATTTCGAAAGTGGCTGATGCTGCATAAGCTTGCTTTCTTGCATTATATGCCTCTACTTCTAATGTCCAGAAAACCCATGAGGGAAAAATTAAGAAGTACGTGAACCTGAGGCACAACTTGAGTATCAAGTGTCGTGTCAAAATCAAAAATATGAACATTAATTGCAGTAAATAAATGTAATTATTCATAAATACGGCATTTCAAACCATGCGCTTTGCTGTACAACGCAGTACTACATGCATGCGTTTATTCAGGCCGACCAGAGCGTCTCATTGCCTCACTTAACATAAAGCAATTGCCATGCTGACATTACAAAGAGTGGTTGTGTCCAGGGCTTCATTTAAACCCAAAAATTCTTATTTTGGAACAGTGACTTCACTGACTCAATGGGAGGACAGTTGGAGGACTTGATCCTCGCCCACAGCCTTTGCATACAGAATGTAGCAAAAAATCATTTATTTTCTCCACTAGAAATGCAGAACTTAACTTTGATGCTACCAGTTCATCCATAAAGATGGTTAATTAATTAACAATGTCGCTGAGTGGGATGTGAAGCTTATCGATCAACAGCCACCGCTTTGATATACAGGGTGTTTCAGTTAAACGTTTCAGAACTTCTAAGAGGGGTAGGGTACATCCTGACAACTCGAAATCATATAGCAATGTGGGGTCGGAAATGCTTTCCTGAAGCGGTGTTGTACACAGAAGCACCATAAAGAAAAGAGACCGTAAGTGAGAAATCGTTTTAATAATACATGAAAAGAAGCAAAAGGTACATGGATTAAAGTAAGTGTTCGAAGTTTCTTCCACGGGCTACAATGCACGCCTCACATCTCCGACGCATGGACATCCGAACATTCTGGAATACTACAGGCGAATTTCGAATTTCTTCGGCAGCTACTGCGATTCTTGCAACCAGCTCCTCAGCATTGTCAAGAACTAGCGATTTCATATGACCCCAGAAATAAAAATCAAGACATGATAGGTCGGGTGACCGAGCAGGCCAACGCACGGGACCACCACGTCCGATCCACTGTTGACCAAATGTGACATCCAGGTAGTTACGAACATCTCCGCTATAATGGGCAGGGGCTCCATCGTGTTGGAACCACATTGTCTGTTGCGTCGATGCAGAAATCTGTTCATCTCTCAAAAGTTGTGGCAATACTTGCTGCAGAAAGATCAAGTAGATAGGTCCGGTTAGACGACACGGTAACAGGTAAGGTCCGATGAGGTGATCTCCCATAATACCGGCCCATACATTGACCGAAAATCGAATCTGTGCTGCACGACGTCGCACGACGACTTCTGTGTACAACACCGCTTCAGGAAAGCATTTCCGACCCCTCATTGCTATATGATTTCGAGTTGTCAGGATGTACCCTACCCCTCTTAGAAGTTCTGAAACGTTTAACTGAAACACCCTGTATATTTGGGACCATTACTGGTTCCGGATGTCGATTCCACCAGTGTGGAATCCAGGGAAGTGATCAGGAGTGAGTGATTTTCAATTAAAAATAGTAATTTTTATTTTAATATTTATTCAAAGACCTCTGACGTTGAAATTTTCGCCACATGTTTTGTTTAATTTTAATTGAAATTTTCTTTCTTACTGCACTTTTTAGGGGCCATATTATCAGTTTACACAAGGTTGTAATTATAAAACACGAATTCAATAAATTTGTGTCAAATGAACACAACACACAAAACAAAACACATGCGGTAAGTGTGGTATTCTTTAGGTGGCAGACAGTGAAAACAAATCACTAAAATTCAAAAGACACGAAATTTTCAAAATAATTAAATGGGCAACATTTCTAACTGCACAAATCGTAACTAAAAGCCACTATTTCAAGTGTCGGCATTTTCATTTTATGGTTTTTAAATATTCTTTATTTTTACACGAACCTGTGATAGTGTTTCACACAAATCATCTACTTGTGACTAATTATTTGTAGATCATAAACAAGACAATGACTGGATCATACTCTGTGAATAGATTCGACTGAATTAGTGATGTTCCTCGTTGGTTCCTCAGAATATTGTAATTATGTAGAATAGTTGCCTTCTTACCTAGTGCTTACCTTAAAAGGCTTACCTTAATTAGCCAAGTCACCTCATAACTTTGGTCACTACTGCACTTGTAGTGAGTAATTCGATCCTGTGACTAACAGTCTTCTTCAGCTTACTAGATGATGGACAGGAAATGTAATACTATCCGTTTCTTGGTAAGTGGGCCACATCACAGTGAGCTAATGTTATTCCAGAAACTGTTGACCAAATTTTCTTCAGAAAGGAATGAGTATGTATTTTCAGAATAGACTTCAAGATTAAATATGAAACTTATGGCTGCTGGTTGATTGCATTGAACAGCTCTTATGCAGGAAGTCAGGCTTCCGAGCCCAGCGGACACTTAATGAGATGTTTGGCACTTTGACCTCGCCCTGTTATGAGATTTGTTTTTCTCACGATGAGTTTCGTTTTGGACGTTCCTTGTCCCCTAATGACATCCCTGGAAATTTGTCCCTCAACTAATGAGTTCCCTAGCGAATGAGAACATGGTATTAGCATGAAAGGGGGAACCTGTATATTCAGGGGGATGACAGAGGACAGCTTGCTATTCTGCTACGGTTCTATTCGCTTCGATTCTACTTGCTTCTCTTGTGGTTCAGGTTCTTCTCGTGCAGGCTCTTCTTCGTTCTTCTTCTTCGGACGTCGCCAAGAAAACAGAGAACCCTTTTTCTCCATGACAATCGCCGATCCTGGCCAACTGCCCACCTTTCACCTTGTATATGACAGAATTCTATTCTATATACCAAGGAAGTCGCTTCCGTCGCAATAGGTATCATCAGAAGCATCCTCCCCAGAGATCAAGCAACTGAAGACCGCTGTAGACCACCAGAGTAGAAACCGAGAGGTACAACCAGTGGAGGTGGATCAGACAATTTTTTACTAGTAAGTTCCACTTGTTATGCTACATAAGCATCCCTCCTCAGTAAAACATTATCTGATGTAATGTTATTTGCCTTACCACTAATTAGAGTCTAACGTAATAAGATAACTGTTATCCACAGAAGTATTACCACACATGTAACACCTACACACTTGAGTACACTCTTAAAATATGCGAATTGGATCATTGAGTACATGTAGCTTGTGTCATGAAGAACACAGTCCTATTGGATGCGTCTACCCTTAATGTTATACGGTAATGTAGTAATGCTAATGTTATACACTATTGAATGTAAGTAGCAAACTGCTCCATTAACTCAGGTGTATCTTGTATGTAGTATTGTTGGTTTACCATTAAATGTTTTGTTTGTGCACTTATGCCTCTGGCCCTTTTCTCTTGCCACACGTTAGCCTGAGCACAAGATTTATAGTGAAGGAACGATATTTTCGCGGCATTCTGAGGTCTAACTAATAGGAAGATTTCAGAATGAAAACAACGCCAATTCGATGTTGCGAGTCTATTCTTCGTGTTGTAGAATATGTCTTTAGAGCACGAGATTGTTGTCCTAGTGTATTAACCACTAGTCAATCACATAAGTTTACAGGCATTTTCTGGAACATCAATATTACTGATTAAACTTGCCCGGAAATCTGGTATACACATTGCATTTTGAGTAATAATAAGAGTTGAATGTCTTAATCCCCATTGGAAGAATGGTGGCCAGAAGAACTCCTGTGGAACAATTAGAGTGTCCCACAGCTTTCAGCAGGTAGGGCTAAATGATGTCTACGCAGAGAGAGGAGTTTACTGGAGCCACTATTTCAATCGTCGGCAGTGTGGAATCCAAGGGGGGGGAGGGTGACTGGGGTGAATTTCAATGCCGCTGGAATAAAATGCCCCCCCACCCCCCAGCGAAAAAAAAGGAATATTTATTTTAGTATTCGTTCCAAGACCTCGGACTGTAGAATTTTTACCACATTTTTTGTTTAATTTTAATTGAAATTTTTTTCTTACTGCGCACTTTAGGACCATATTATCAGTTTACACCAGTGTTTCTCACCGTGCTGCCGTGCTAATGTTAGATTAGACAGCAGCATGAATGGTAAATTAATGGAGTTTTTAAGGCTAGGCACATCGAGGACCAGATGAATGTGAGAATAGTTCCCTTGTCCAATCAAACATCTGATTGTTTCCTCTAACATTTGTTGGAAGGTAAAAAAAAAAAAAATTCACTATCATCTGTAGGGCTATCTGTATTTCTAAACCATGTTTCATAAGTCTTGAACAACATGCGGTATTGTATTTCTTGGAATACCTTTCCACGCCATCCTATATGTGGTAAAATCGTTCAAAACCCACAACAGAGGCATGTCACCCCCCCCCCCCACCACCCACACAGTCACGAAGTAAAATCACTTCTCACCAAGTAGTGATTTTTATTTCTTATGCCGACGATATAAAATATTTTGTTATATCTTACACAAGATCTCTGGTGTTCGATGTCAATTTCCACGCTGACACTAAGCTGTATGAACTGGAGACATACTTACGTAAAATAGGTTTATGGCTAAACTCAGACAAGTCAGCACAACTGACAATAACTAATAAGAAGATAGATAATCAAACAAAATTATCTATTAATGGAGCACAGGTTAAGAAAGTCAGCTCATACACCGATCTAGGAGTGACGTGGGACGAGGGCCTTACCTTCCAGTGACTCTTTCAGAACACGAGATTAAAAACTCTTGGTGCCGTGTCGGCTGTAAGACAGGAGATAACTGGGATTCGAAACCAGCAACTAGTGACCCAATATATCAAAAGTTCCTGTATCCTTATATCCTTCAACAAATTGGTCTTCTTCCCCAAATACTAATATTAAGAAATTTCTCAGCATCGAATACTGGTTGCTCCGTGGTTGAATAGGATTGCCGGGAAGCCCTTTACAATTTCAAAATCCCTATTGTATGCAAACTTGAACACAGTTCTGTGGATTCAGAAGGTCACATTATGTAACATCTGCACTCTAGCACAACTGCTGATTCAGAGTTTAGATGCTCCTCAAATTGAAAATCTTGTGATCAGTCCCGCCCTGGAGCCTGTCTCCACTACCCTCATTGTGTCCGTAGGCCTCTCCATAACATGGACGGATTAAGGCGGATGTTTCCTGCCAATACTCTGGAGCTCTTTAGCAATTTCAAAATAGACCTGAACATGTACTGCCACGAGAAACTTACAGGAAGCTCACTGCAGCGGATCTGTATACGAAACTAAGAATATAATGAAGAATGTAAGTCAAGAAAGACTTCAAGCGCCCTTGAACTCATAAAAATCTGAAATGAACGATTTATATTGTCTTCAAAAGACTTATAATCCTTTTTGTTCAACAGAATGACTATCAGAATCAATTCATAGTGTAAATGACTGTCTTTTTTCTATGTACGAGGGGTTTACAAAAGTAAGGTTACACATTTTATCTCTCGATGATGTTTAATAATACTAAGTTGAAATTACACACCAAGAAATAAGTGAACATGCACTACTTCTCCACAAAATTTTCAGTTTTATTGATGCACTTGTCCCAACGATGGACAGTTTATCAATGCCAGGACTGAAGAAGTCCGTTCCCACACGCAGTAACCAACATCTCACCGGCCTGATGAACTTCCTCATCCATGGTGAAATATGCTTTCCTGAAAGATGTTTTTTCAGAGTGCCGAACAAATGGAAGTCTGAAGGCCTAAAGCCTGGGCTGTAGGGAGGGGGATTTCCCAACAATTACGGCGCAACCACTCACGAGTGGCGTGGGCAATATCTAGAATTGCATTTTCGTGCAAAAAAAAAACCACGCCGCTAGTCAGGAATCCTGGTCGTTTGCATCGAATGTTGGCTTTCAGTTTTTCCAGAATATGGCTGCCTTACTGCTCTAACGCGTTGTTTATCTTTCTGTGATTTCGTATAAAATGTGTTTCTACTCCATCTTTCTGTGATTTATGTGTAAAATGTGTTTCTACTCTACCTCAGTTAAACATTTTTGGTTCCAGTTAAAGAATAACCTACAGTGGATACATAAGGCGAGATCTTTTTAACTTTCTAGGGATATTTAACCAGATTTTTACGTTCTCTATCTATTTCCTTTGTTGTGAGACAGGTCACCATGCCGCTAACAACGAGGTAATGGAGAGTGCTCTGAACTCCTCTGACCGTTTGGTCGTCCCGGAGTATAAGCAGAAAATTTATTTATTTATTTTATTTTTATAACGCGGCTGCCACGTTCAAATCTGGTTCTTGACTAGGGAGGATCCTCCACCACCACCTTGTGATATTTCAAAACAGTGAGGAACCTATATTACCATGTGCTCAGTGCTCTTCCCCCCTCTCCATAGACAATCCACGGATGTGGCCGACCCCATTAACTACTGTACCTAGAGTAAATCCGACATTACCAGCGTTTTCAGCACCTCTGAAAACTAAAGGGGAAAGTAAACCCATCTCTCTAGGAGAACTTTTTCTCCCCCCTCTATTATAAGTGGGGACACCCACCAAAATTTCCAGAGCTCACTGTGTGCCTCCAGATACACCCACAAACATGTGGCTGGCATCAATCGCCATCATTTTAAGCAACCTATCTGATCCCAACTTTGTGAACCCGACTAACCGAACAGTCCCGGTTATCCGGAATCGACGGAAATGGAGGGGAATTTAGATACGCATACAGATCCCCTGACGGAGATACAAAATGATGATCCCGTCATTATTGATCAACCAGAGGAAATAGAGGATATCTGACCTGGGAACCCCTCAACCAAGAGGAAAACCAGCAAGCGAGTGGTTCCGAATCGGAACGGGAAACACCAAGATACCAGACGAAGTCCATATCTGGCAGCGCCACAAAGGAACAGCCAGAAGCCACTGCATCGCAAAAAAATACAAATCATGACAAACAACAAGAACCCTCCCTGGACAATACCATACCATCTGAGAGCTCCATATATGAGAAAACCCTCTTTCTAAAAACGGCCCTCGAAACCATCTTCAAGAAGAATCCCAATAGGATATCCACTGCCCCGAGATCGCAGATTGTCACCATCTTTCACAAGATGGAGACAATTCTACATGATACACATTTGGAAAACGAGAGAGCTGTCACACGGCTACATGCCTACATGGAATGCGGGGGCAAGACAAATGCTACAGCGCGCCCTGACATACTCTGAAGCGCTGAGGACAAACGCAAAGGAACCACCAGCAATCCAACCCAAACCGTTACCAAACGTAAAACACTTCTGCCCACTCCACACTTGGTCATTCTCCAACGCCACAAGTGAAGCTGTGAAAAACACAGTAATTACAAAACTGGCAGATGACTTCAAAACAACGAGAATCAAGTCCGTACGAAAAATAAGGAACACGGGCGTAATTAGAGAAACCCAAACCAAAGAAGACGCCCAAAGGATAATCGGGAACCCTAAGATACAGACCCTTGGATTGGAAGCTGCGCCCCCCAAAAAGAGAGGACCCAGCATAATCATCTACAACATAGATAAAGATCTGACACCAGAGACACTACGAGAAGAACTTTATGCAAGAAACGTACAACAAGATCATCCAGGAGCAGACCAAGTGACGCTAATAACACCAAGATACCAGACGAAGCCCAGTTCTGGTAGCGCCACAAATTAGTGGTGGAACTTTTGCCGGCTGCATGGGGAACCATAAATCAACAAAACGGTATTCATAAATGGGGCAGTCACCGATACACGTAACCATCCCCAAATATTTCAGATGTGGCCGATTCGGACACACAAGGCATACTTGCCCTGACCGTACCCACATAAGCCATTGTGCCGAAAAGGGCCACGAATACAAGGACTGTCCCAAAAAAGAGGACCCTCCGACATGTGCGAACTGCAAGTCGCAGCAACTACAGGCGGACCACTCGATTAGGGATAACAAGTACCCTGTCTACGACAAGGCAAAGAGAATATAACAACTCAGACTAGACTATGGCAGCACGCTGCAATCAATATAACAACAATAGGATACAATTCGCACAGCTGAATGCCCATAGGTCAAAGGCAGTTGCCACACAGCTTAGAAAGAAAGCTGATGAAAAAAACTTGATATTATGCTCATACAAGAGCCCTACACCCATTGTAAGGAGGTCATGGGGATACCCACTGAATTACAAAGTTGTTGAAACAGATGGGGAAACCCCGTGGGCATCAATCCTAATCAGAAACCCCAGCTACACTGTAACCAAGCTGACAAATTACTGCCTCCCCTGGGTCGTGTGCAACCACATAGTCACAACCCTAGGGGAATTCTACGCAATCTCACTCTACAGCAGACAGGGGGATGGCATTCAACCAACCATTACCTACCTGCAGAGCATACACACTAACCTCCCAAATGCAAGAACAATCATAGGTGCAGATGTTAACTGCCGTTCACCAGCTTGGCACAGGGAGACGAGGCGTAAATAATGGACACCGCCTCGATGAGTTCCTTGAAAACAGCTGCTATTCAATTCTAAACCAACCTAACAACCTACCGACCTTCTCCAGTACAATGTGAGAGGCCACAATAGACATTAGCCTAGCCACCAGATCCATTGCAGACCATATTATAAACTGGACTGTCGCCGAAAACTGGACAACCTCAGACCATAACCTCAGACGTTCAAGCTAAAAGCGCAAAATAACCAGAAAAACAACACCCAAGCAAAAACAGAACAGATATGCTATTGAAATGGCGGACTGGCCCCTCTTCAAAGAAACACTGCAGATGACTGCCTTCGCACTTGGCACAGAAAGATTAAACTTGGATCAGCATCAAATGGAAATAACAAAATTGATCACCGAAGCGGCCAACAAAGCAAGCAATCAAACAGAAAAAACCGTCACCGGGAACCTGTCCCCTGGTGGTCCCTGGAGCTCCAACAACTAAGACGGGAGGCAAACATCGCAAAAAAAAAAATTTCCAGGGTGCAAGGCGAAGCTGGCCTGCTGCTGAAGTGGAAGAGATGCAAGAACAATATCGAACAGCCAGAAACAGATATACTGCCAAGATCCGTGAGCGAAAACAGCGCACGTGGAAACATCTAGTCACCACAACGGAAAACGACGACCCTTGGGGCGCCTCCTGAGGTGGGCAGGAGCAGCAGTGCTTAGCACACGCTTCTTGATTAGACCGGGGTTCGAGCCCGTGACCACCGAATACGAAGGATGCGGAAAGGTCAGAGAATGACCACCGCATATCCCCGGAGCAATATGGCCTTAGTTGCTAATGCTCCAAAAAACCAAATAACAAAAAAATAACAACAACGAAGACCCTCGGGGAGTGTTTATCGTGTAACCACGAACAAACTCCCAAGAGGTCAAGCCATCCCTGCAATCAAAAAACCGCAAGGAGATTACACAAAGACGTGGCAAGAATCCACAAATAATATCTTGGATGTCATCTTTCCAGGACACCTACACCCAACCACTCTATAACAACTGCTGCTGTGCCACCAAAACTGTATCTACACCACAACGCATGAAGAGGAGCCGTTTACAAGAAACGAACTGGATAACGCGGTTGCAAAACTGTGGAACATAAAATCCCCAGGTGCAGACCTCCTAGATTCTGAAATCATTAAAACGACAGTTGAAACCATCCCAGACCAATTGCTGAGCCTATACAATAAACGCCTAAAAGAAGGATACTTCCCCCTCGCTTGGAGGGTGGCAGAGCTCAGACTTGTCTTAAAAAATCCAAATAAGCCACAGCACCTCCCATGGTCCTACCGACCCATAGCACTTTTAATAGTGCTAAGCAAACTCCTAGAACACCTCCTGCGAAACAGAATCGAGCAACACTATATAAACTCAGGTCTTCAATCTCCGAGCCAGTTCAGCTTCCGAAGGGGATGCTCAGCTGTAGATGCCCTAGAGAACATTACAAGAGTTGCCATAGCAACAAATTAAAGTATTTCCTCGTCATTACAGTCGACTTTGCCGGGGCGTTTGACACCTTCTGGTGGCCAAGAGTCCTCAGCAGACTCCGAGAGGCTAACCTGCCAGCCAACCTCTACAACTGCATCAGTAACTACCTCACAAACAGATCCGTCACAGTCAGAAGGTTAGGGGGCAAAGGCAGAAGTATGGGGGAGACAGAGGAGATTCCCCCAGGTGGTCAGTGAGGCATACTCATGCCTCACCAGAAGGAAAGGTGAAGGTGGGGTAGCAGGGGGGCGAGGCGACTGGTCGTCTCTGCCCCCCCCTGCCAGGAAAGGGTGTTAAAGGAGAGCCAGGCTAGTGCTTGGCTCAGGCCGCCAGAACGGCTGCTATTCATCCTTCATTCAGATTTTTTGTCTATCTTCATGATTGCTCGGTAGGTCATCTTTTGTGTTATGCACATTTTGGCTTCTAGCCATTATGTGGCTAGTGTGCGTTCAGGTCCCATCTTCTTCTGTACAAGTCTTCAGCGAACTTTGAGAAGGCAATATATTCCTGCCTCCCGTCCAGGAGGTGTTGTTCTCTATCTCTGGGCAAAAAGGTGATCCGGGTGATGAGCTGGCAGCGGAAGCCATCATAAAGCTGGCATTCATGCATGAGGTCGTGCCACCTCTCCAACTCTCCACAGCAGCAAGTAGGGTCATCTGTAATGCCCAGGGCTGTAAGCTTAGCCTTAAAGGCACCATGTCCTGTTAGCAGGAAGGTCGAGTGGAGTCTCAGCGTGAACCATGCTGGAACTATTGGGTAGAGTTTTCCAACGTTGGGGAAGAATAGTTTGGTGACTTCTCCCTTTGGGGAACTCTCCCATCTGGTTTCATCTATAACAGGTGATCCTCTGTAACTACACCACCCACAGACTTAGGACAGGTCTCAAAAGAATCAGCATCATTTGTTACCTCTGAAAGGAACCCATTTTCCTTTGAAACAAATTTATTTATAAAATTGGAGGCAAAATGTGTCAGTATCTATGTTGCAGCAACCACCTCCAAGAGGAGTCTTAGTTTACCTTCATCCACTTTTGGATAAGAATTAAGACCTCCCAGGATCAGCTTGATCTCCTTTTTCCATTAAGACCATCTATACCCTTCTAGGACCATACCATCGAAATTGATAATAAAAAAGACTTGTCCCTCAAACCACATCAGTTTTCATCCCCTCTTGAGGACTTTCAAAGAACATAAAACAAAAACCAAACACGTCCAAACACAGCCTTAAAAGTAAGCCATGGGTCCAACCATTATTCAGCTCTCTTCTGGAAACCATGCCTACAACAAAAACAAAATGGAACACCCAAAGTTCAGGGCCCCTGGCAATAGGCCCACAGACAGTGCAACGTCAGATAAGGGAAGACCGGTGGTGCAGGTTGACAGGTTAGACCATCAGGAATTCCCAGAACTAGAAGAGCTGAGGGAAATTATTAATCAAGAAAGAGAGGCAAACCATCCCCCACCAGCAAATGAAACACAAAAATACTCACAACTGTCAGAACAGCATCCGTGTGCTGTTGATAACTCCAGCCAGGCACACACTTGCAGTAGCACAGCAGAAGATACAATAACGAAAAATAACAATTACATTAATAAAGAGGATATAACTGACTCCCTAACATCTATAAATGAAGCTACATCACAGATTAAACGTGACATGGTGTCCTATATCACCCATGAGGCATATAACATAACAATGTCTGCCATAAACTTTATTATGGATAAATGAACTGAAATGGAAGCCATAACAACAACTCTCATCATAGAAAATGAGAAATTAAAAGTAAGAGCAGAAGAACTCAGAAAACAAGTTCTCTACCAAAATGCAATTTTAAAGTCCCATCGGACGCCTCTAAGAAGGCATATGCCACCACACTGCAACCGGGATTGAACACTGTAAAGTGCAAAAGTTACTCTAACTCTGTTCTTTCGCCACAACTTGCAGAAGACAACTATATTCTAAGACAGCCTAGATCAAATGAACAGCATCAAACTTCCCAGACAACCCCAAAACAAAATGTATTGATCATACGTGCCACAAATAATTGCAAAATAGAAACAAGTAATGAAATCAAAAACACAGTTGCAAAACCACTGAGAGAAGAGTAAAGAAATATTAAAATTAGATCAGAAATATTAAAATTAGATCTTTATGCACAATTAAGAATAAAGGCATTGTTCTGGAAATCACTAGCTCTGATGATCTAGGCAAGATTGCATCTTCTGAGACAATTATAAAACAAGGTCTTTCTACAGCCAAGCCGGAGATGAATGATTCCACGATACTTGTGTATGATGTTCCCAAAGAATTATCAAAAGATGATATCATATCTGACATATACCATAAGAACCTACAGAATTTTGGCTTCAAATTTGATGAAGTCAAAAAATCCATAAATCTCAGGTTTAATACAGGATCTAAAGCCAACTTAACAAATTGGGTCATTGGCTTCCTTGCAAAATTTCTAAAATGTCTTTTTGAACAGGACAGACTTTATCTTGGGTATCAAGCCCATAAGTACCGTCGGTTTACAATAGTGAACAAGTGCTTTAGATGCATGGCTTTTGGTCATTCGTCCCACAACTGTAATCAAAAAGTAGTGTCATGTGGTCATTGCGCCATGGGAGGACATGTATACGCAGGCTGTCCTCAAAAACAGGATACACCAAAATGGATCAACTGCAAGAGGCGTCATAAGGATTACGATCACTCTGTAAAGGACACTTCATGTCCAGAATACATTAGAGCACTGGAACAGGCTAAAACAAGAAGCATTAATGAGTAACATCAACCAGACCTCTGCCCTTAATGCAACTTTTCCTAACCATCAGGATATTGCCATACTGCAACAGAATGCTCATCGCTCCAAGAATGAAGTCCGAGATGCCATCCCAAAGGTCGCAGGTTCGAATCCCGCCTCGGACTTGGATCAAAGTACTGCAAAAACCTTGGGAGGTGCATTATGGCCACAGAAGCCGATGCGGCAACAACTCCCAAAAAAAAAAAAAAAAAAAAAAAAGAGATGCCATCACTGAGAATTCCTATGATTTGCTCTGCTTACAAGAACCATATTTTTCCAGAAGTCTTCATGGACACAACTCAAAATTGATGGGCTTCCCAATCTCTGCCCGGATCATACATGCTGACGCACAACATCCAAAATCTGCAATAGTGGCATTTAATACCTCACTTGATATAACAGCTATTTCTTCCCTGTGTAGACCAAATGCTATATGTGTACAAATATCGTCACTTTCTCATACTTTCAATTTGGTATCACTCCATCTGAAGATGTCCTCCATCTGAAGATATCCAAATCTCCCTGAACTATCTAGATTCTGTCATTGAAAAACTATGCCCATCACCAATCATTATAGCTACAGACTCCAATGCCAAGTCTCCATTATGGTTTAGTACCTCCACTGACCACAGAGGACGACAACTAGAGAACTTCATACTGGCATATAACCTGCACATCCTAAATAAATCCAATCAACTCTGTACCTTCTTCACAATAAATGGTGAGTCTAACGTTGACCTGATTCTCACAACTGCAAACATCACTAACAAATATCAAACTGGGCTGTGACTGAGGATCTAACATGTAGCGACCACCGTGCAATTTCATTTAAACTAATCACAAATTTACAGAATCGGAGGTTACCTCTCAGTTGTACCTCCTCAGAAGATTTGCTATAAAGCATATAAAATGGCCACTGTTCTTAGAATCAGTTAAACATGACTTCTGTGATGAAATTTTAGATTCATTTAGTCAGCTTAATGCCGAAGAACAAGTCTTCTATATCCAAGCTGCCTTACTACGAGCAAATGAATGCTCGAATAAGAGAATATCTCCATAAAAATCATCTGTTCCCTGGTGGAATCCCCATCTAACGGTTTTAAGAAGACGTGTTCACAGGGCAAGGAAACTATTTCAAAGACGACGCTCTTGCCTTCCCAATGAATTACAAAGACTCAGAAATGAATACAGAACCATAATAAAACATCAGTATAATCTCGAAATCTCAAAGCAAAAAATCGCTACCTGGCAGTCTTTCGTCTCCACTGTGGGCAACTCGAACCCATGGGGACTACTCTATAAACTTAGCAGAGACAAAGTGCCAACCAATGATATTTACAACTCCATAGTGACCAATGACTCTGAAACAACGACTTGGCATGATACTGTCACAATGATTCTGGATAAACTTTTCCCTCAGGATGATCAGTCAACAGACTCTCCCACTCAATCCACAACAAGAACCCTCAATCTTCAATACTCCTCCACTGTGGATACTGACATGTTTACTCAACAAGGGCTTCAAACAGCTTTAAATAAAATCAATGTCTAAAATTTGTCGTGGACCTGACTTTCTGGAGAATACTATCATTAAGAAGTTCGGAGAAACTTATCCTAACATCCTGTTAAATCTCTTCAACAAATGTCTTCTCTGTGGTTCCCCCGTCTCTGGAAGAATGCACTAGTCAAACTACTAAGAAAACCCAACAAGCCCTCATCAGACCCCAGAGCCTTCTGTCCCATTTCTCTCCTACCAAATTTGGGAAAACTACGAACGACTACTCGACCCAAGAATTTATGATCTTTTCCAAGCTAAAGATATCTTTTCACCTCACCAGTATGGATTCGTTAAGGGCAAGTCTTGTGAAGATGCATTTCTTGCGTTAAAAAAATCACATCCAGAATTCCACATCAAAATATGAAATGGCCATCTTCATAGACTTTGAAGGTGCTTTTGACTCCCTCTGCTGGGAGAGTGCCCTCGGAAGCCTTCGGAACATCTCATGCTCCTCGCAGTTGTACCAAGCTATCCGAGCCAACTTTGATCACAGATCTATACAGGTTACTTCAAAAACCTGCAGCATAACACGAGCTGTCAATAGAGGATGTCCTCAGGGCTCTATTCTGGAACATTACACTAAATACGTGGCTAACCTGACTCTTCGATTTTGCTACTCCATTCGCATATGCTGATGACCTTGTCATTGTCTTCTCAGGCAACTCCAGGCAACAAATTCAAGAAAGAGCTTCTCTGGTCTTAATGGATCTCATTAAATGGGAAACAGTCAACAAACTTAAAATATCTCCATCCAAAACCCGGTTCATAATCTTTAAAGGTCAACTAAATATCCATCGTCCTCCTATCTTGAAAATAGCTAACAAGCAAATACCATATGTCAAGCACTTAAAACATCTTGGTGTGATCATTGATGACAGGCTCAATTTTACTCTCCATGTAAACCACCTAATAGATAAAATCAAGAAATTTACTATGGCTATTGTTCGGATTACGAGAACCGACTGGGGGCTTTGGATGCAGAGCTCTACTCTTATATTAAAAGGCAGTATTCATACCTATTGCAACCTATAATGCTCCGGTTTGGTATGACAGAATTAAGAACGTCAAACTGAAATCAAAACTACTCTCCTTGCCAAGATTCGTGATTCTTACAATGCTCCGTGCCTGCAGAACTGTCTCAACTGATGCCCTGCAGGTCATAGCTGGAGTATTACCTCTGGACTTGCACATTTTACATCGTGCCTTCTGCTAATTTCAAAAACATCGGACCTCCATGGAATTCTATGGAATACAGAATGACGTCCTTATAGACACCAAAGCTGAAAAAACCTGTATTTGGTCTGCTTTAACAAAAATTTGGCAAGATCGTTGGAATACAACCCGTAAAGGCAGAACTACATATAAATTTATACCAGATGTCTCCTTTACTGTCAACAAGAAAAATTCCCAATGGTTCTCTCCAAACCTCTACACATCATAACTGGACGTGGCTCTTTCTACTCCAAACTCTTTCGGTTCAGAATAAGCATAAGCAATACCGACTCTTGCATTTGTCTCCAACTGGAAGACTGGAACCACCCGCTTTATCACTGCCCTCTTTATGCTGATCTATGGAAATCCCTACAAGACTGTATAAACACCTTCTCACTTGGTAACGAAAAACATCTACTAGAATCTGCCTCACACCTTAGAATCCTACAACAATTTGCTTCTGATTTATTTGCTAGAAGAAAACTTCTGTTGGCCAATCCTGCTTCAGCTTCACCTCCTACGGTGCCTCCAGCACCTTCAATAATGTCAGCCTCAACAGTGAGCGGTGTCTTGCAAAGATAAAATATTGTCACCTTGAATAGCTCTTAGAAGATCACATAGATCCAGTGTTTTTTTTATTATTATTATTTTTTTTTTATTTTATTATTATTTTTTTTACTTTCATCCCCTCAGGCCTGGACAACCCGAGGAAGCTGGCACCCACTGGTATTGCACTGCCTCCAGTGGGTGTAGGATTTGTAAAATCTTAGACAATTCACTTTAATTTTTTTATCTATTTTTTTCTTTTAAATTCATTTATATATATTTTTTTCTCTTTCTCTCTTTTTTATTTTATTTATTTATTTTACTTTATTTTATATAATTTTACTTCACCATAATTTTTTATTTATTATTTATTTTATTAGCAATTTCCTTTTTTTACTTTGTATTTATATATATATTTGTTTATTTTATTTTACTTTTTTTAATACAGTTTTATTTTATTTTACTTTTTTTTAATTTCATTTTTTATTTATTTTTTTTTCCTACTCTTCTCTATAAATTTTTATCTTAGTTTATTTTATTTTACTTTTTTGTTTTTTTGTTTTTTTAACTAACTTTTTTTTTTAAATTACGATTTTATCTATTTGGAGACGGTTGCGGCTTATCTCCTCGTAGAGAACGAAAAGGTAAAGGCATTAAACATAGAAATAAATACACTCTTTTGGAAAGAGTTATAAATACATTTTCCGGTATAACAACTAATATGTCTTGTTTTGCCAAGCAAACTGTTAGTAACAGTTCCTCTACAAGCAAACCTACATTAAGACATGATGTGTTCCCTGCCCCGATTATCACGGATGATTCCTTTTGGAAAGAGTTATAAATACATTTTCCGGTATAACAACTAATATGTCTTGTTTGGCCAAGCAAACTGTTAGTGACAGTTCCTCTACAGGCAAACCTACATTAAGACATGACGTGTTCCCTGCCCCGATTATCACGGATGATTCAACTTTGCAAGAACACACTGCTACTGATACCTCTACTGTCAGAACCTTTGCTGATGCTGCCCGTTCCGCTGCAAATGTTCCTAAAGTGAAACCTGAAAATGTCTTAATTCTTAGAGCTTCTGAAAACAGTGATTGTAAGTCGAGTGCTGACGTTAAGACATTGGTGGCCAAAACTCTTAAATCGGATTTAAAAAATGTTAAGATCAAGTCTCTTAGGCTAGTGAGGAACAAAGGAGTCTTGCTGGAAGCGGCCTCTAAAACAGATCTGGAGTGTTTGTCCTCCTCGGAGTCTTTTACATCTGCAGGTATCAGCTCAGGTGTTCCTCGAAATGGAAACCCCACTGTGCCGATTTTTGATGTCCCAAATTAATTGACACGTGACGAGATACTTGAAAATTTATATAATAAAAATCTTGGCGATTCTGATTTTACAGTTGAGGAGGTTAAGACCGTAACAACTTTCTTTTGCTTCGCAACTAAGCAAAGTCAAATTTATCTGTAAACTGCGCTGTTAGTTTTTCTCTCAAGATTTACAAACATATACGTAATTACTTTGGAGCGCATATTTTTTTGCCTGGAGCTCTCATAGACACAGACCTTATACTGTTGTGACACGGTCACACCGCTCAGTACTGCCCGCACGATTCCCTGTCTTGCAGTACTGTGCGCGTGGTGGTCATGTGTTTATCGAGTGTCCTAATAAAAACGAAGAGCCATCATGTATAAATTGTAAGAGAAGAAAACGTGACTTTCACCATTCGGTGAGAGATAGCAACTGTCCTTGTCTACAAAAAGGCCTTGGGAACAGCACGACTGAGGATTGTCGATGTCAATTCCAGTGTATATAGTGTATATTGTCGATGTCAATTCCAGTGTATATAGTGTATATTGTCGATGTCAATTCCATCGATGTCGATGTCAATTCCAGTGTATATAGTGTATATTGTCGATGTCAATTCCAGTGTATATAGTGTATATTGTCGATGTCAATTCCATCGATGTCGATGTCAATTCCAGTGTATATAGTGTATATTGTCGATGTCAATTCCAGTGTATATAGTGTAAATAGTTCCTCATCTGATGATTTTAATAGTACGAACTTGCCTAGTGTTCAGTCTATTAAGGAAAAATTGGTTTAACTTCTTGCAATATATAAATGCAATGAAAGAATTTATTTCATGTAGAGTTTTAACAGAAGTTAACATAAAAAGTGATGAAATTTCTAATTATAACATACCACGTTATGACAAGGTCTATATGTTGAGAGATTTGAGAATAGGTGGAGGAATAATAATATACTATTGAAAATGCTCTAAGGCAGTACATATTTACCACTTAACTCAGTCTTGTGAAAACTGCTGTGTCAAATTGTTAGGAGAAGATCCAGAAAACACATTCATGATTATAGGCCACCATCAGATTCTGTAAACAGTTTCCTAATTGAATTAGAAAACACAATTCTGCTATGGGATGACATACAGGCTGATAAGACCACACTAGTAGGAGATTTTAATATTAATTTACTAACCGATGAAACTGATAATGTGCTACTTAGATGCTCTGCAATCTTAAACAATTATGGATTTGAAAATACCTTATTTGGAATAACTAGGCAAAAAGGATGGAGGGTGATAGAAGAGTTCGCTCTTGTTTTAGATCACCTTATAACAAATATAAATTGGAATTTTGCTAATTATTACATACTATTAAATCAATTTTCAGATCATAGAACATGTATACTAATAGTGGATATGTACTCAAAACAACATCCATGTGAAGATTAATAAATGTTATGAAGAAAAATTATCAATCAACAGGTAAACTGAAACAGAACATAGATAACATGTTAATACAAGAGCAAGTATCTTACACAACAAAAATGTAAATGTCTTTTCAAATAAGATAAAACAAATGATAAACAATTCGGGGTTTAATACAGAGAGAAAAGTAAATCACTCAGTTTGTAACATAAATTCTAGGAGTAGCAGGATTAAGCTTAAGAAACCTTGGATGACTAACGAAATAGAAGAATTAATGGAACAAAGGGATAAATACTTCAGGCAGTATAGAAATTGTCCATCAAAGATAGAACCTTATCACAATTATAAAACACTCAGAAATAAATTGATAGATATGATTAGAAAACAAAAAAAAACACTTATTACAATCAACTTTTTATGGATAAGCAGATAACTCAAAAGGATAAATGGAACATTATACATAACCTGTTAAGCACAAGGAAGAAATTAACAAGGGGAAATCAAATTAAAACAGTATTATAACAGATTTCTGGTACAAACAAACAATATGTGGGTGCAAATAGGTTTGCTAAAGCTGTATTAGATCTCAACAGATATTATATTTATTATTGCTAAAATTGCTTTAATCAACAAGATAGTCTTCCTCAGATAGTGAACTCTTGTGTAGTCTGAACTCCCCAATATACTGAGTTTCTTAAGACTACAGAACAGTTAAAGAACAAGAAATCTTATGGACTGGACTGGGACTGTATTACAGTAAGCGAAGTAAAGAGAAATAAAGAACAGTTCTCTGTTCTCTTGGTGGAACTTACAGCACGGATGTTATCCTACAAATTTACTTCCATTTAAGGTAATTCCTATATATAAAAAGGGACCACCAGATGACTTTTGCAATTATAGACCAATAACAATACAGTCAGTTATAAATAAATTAATAGAAAATTGTATTTTTTCCCATATAAGAAAACATTTACAATATGGACTGTTAAACAACTCTCTATTCTCATATCAGAAGGGCAAGAGCACACAGACATTACTAGAGGATTTAGTAGACTCTTGTAACTTACATTTAAACAACAATAACTTCATAATGATTTTATTTATAGATTTGACCAAAGCATATGACTTAATTAATATCCCAATATTGCAACAAAAATTACTGAAATATGGTATAAGGGGAAGAATCAATCAACTCTTAGCATGTTATTTAACCAAAAGAAAAATAACAGTTGAACATACAAAGGGAAAATTACATAATATAAAGAGAGGAGTACCTCAGGGCACTCATGCAGGGCCAATCATGTTCAACATCAATATAAATGACATATTCGAAGTAATAAAGAACTTTATAAAAATTTATGCAGATGATATAACTTATATACAATTGGAGAGAACCTGGCAAAAATGGCTAAAGATTTACAGCAGGATGTAATACATTTACAAATTTGGTTGCATGATAATAAATTAGCCCTCGGCTTTGAAAAAACAAAATTTTTGCTAATTAGACCTCCTCATCAAACCTTGGACATTCATCCTTCTATGAAATTACATAAACATGAATGCCTACATGATCAGAATTTCAAGAATTGCATGTCTAACTGTGGAAGAAGTTTCAAATCATTGTTACCATGGGTTACGGATTGAGTACAGTCTAAGTTGGGCAATGCATATAACAAATTTGTACAAAATAATGAAATTTTATGTGTACTTTTTTTTTACTACATTAAGAATAAATTAAATCTTAGAACGAAATTTACCTTGTATTATGCATTAGTGGACTCCCAACTCAATTATTTAGTAAATGTATAGGCATGAGCAAATATAACTGAAATAATGGTAATAAACAACTTAATTAACAGGATTTTGAGACTTTTAATGGGGAAAAACTTTTGGAATGACCTGAGTAGGAGAAGGCAATTTTTGTTGAAATATAAAATACTTTATCCAGTTCAAAAACTGAAGTTAAATTTAATCTTGATAAATCTTAACACTATTTTTGAAGAGTCGAATCTGCAAATGAATGTCTGACATAATTTAAGGAATCCAAAAGTTTTGCCTCAACCTAGGGTGCTAAATAGATTTGGAGATTGCATGCAATGAATATATATATAATAAACAACTTGTTGGCTAATATAGATTTCAGGCTCAGGCGAAGTTACTCGCGCTTCAAATTAAAATTCTTAATAAGAAAATTTTTGATACTCAATGATACAGTAGGTTAGAATTGCTATGCAGATAAATTGCTTTCTCTGTTTGCAGTGTGGAATGTACTATGTGTTGTGATTTCATTATATTTTCTGTTAGATACCAAATTTGTATACAAAATCTGTTATATATTAGCATTAGCATTAGCATTAGTAGAGGCATATGATGCAAGAAAGCAAGCTTATTCAGCATCAGCCAAAAAAAAAGAAAAAAAAAAAAAAAAAAAAACAACCACTACTCCCATTTCACCCCTCAATTCGTTCGAAATACCTGTCCAGCTGAGCCTTAAATTTGTTTAGGCTATCAACTTCAACAACAAGCGATGGAAGTCTATTCCACAAACCAACTGCCCGCTGGCTAAAGGCAAATTTCCGCACATCTATCCGACATCCGTCCTTCCTCAATTTGAATTTATGCCCTCTCAGGTGATTATTCTGAGCAAGAGGAAGAATTCCATCGGCATTGAGCATGCTCAAGCCATTCAAAGCCTTGTACACCTCTATCAGATCACCTCGGCGATGCCTAGTCTCCAGGCTCTGTAATTTGCAAAACTTAAGCCTTTCTTCGTAAGAGCAACCCTTTGTTCCATTCACTAATCTTGTTGCCCTTCTCTGTACTCGTTCCAGCAGCTCTACATCCTTCTTGAAATGAGGCCTCCAGACCTGTATACAGTACTCAAGGTGTGGCCTGACCAATGCCTTATACAAGGGAATAATCACATCCCTGTCCCTGCTAGAAAAATTCCTGTATATCATTGACAAGACACCATGAGCTACTCTTGCAGCTCGTCTGCACTGCTCAGAGAACTTCATATCTGCCTGCACAATTACCCCCAGGTCCTTTTCATTCTCTACCACTGTCAGCGTAGTACCACAGAGTTGATACGTTGATCTGGGGTTACTGTTTCCCATATGTAGTACTTTACATTTGTCAATGTTAAACTTCATTTGCCACCTCTCAGCCCATCTGCTCAACCTTTCCAGATCCTGTTGCAGCAGCATAGTATCAGTAGTGTCCTTAACAACCCTGCCAACCTTTGTATCGTCTGCAAACTTGTACATTAAGCCTGATACACCATCATCAATATCATTTATAAATACAGAAAACAACAATGGACCCAACACTGAACCCTGAGGAACTCCACTAATAACATTAGTCCACGTTGAGCAGTATCCATTGATTACCACTCTCTGTCTTCTGCCACTCAACCATCCCTTTATCCATAGCAGCAATTTGCCTCGAATGCCACACTTCTCCAATTTGTGCAGCAGTCTTCCATGCGCAACAGTATCAAAAGCCTTTCTAAGATCCAAATATATAATATCACAGTTATTCCCTGCATCCAGTTCTTTTGTGACTACATCATAGTATCCAATCAAATTGGTCAGACAAGACCTGCCCTTAACAAACCCATGCTGTGTCTGAGCTATAAATGAATTCTTGTCCAGATGATCCTGCAGTGCTTCTTTAACCAGTGCCTCCATTAATTTTCCTGGAACCGAAGTTAAACTAACAGGACTATAATTACTTGTGTCAGCCTTTGATCCTTTTTTGTGAATTGGGGTTACATTTGCACATCTCCAGTCCATGGGTACCTCCCCTGAGTCCAAAGAAGCTCTCATAATTATGGCTAGGGGTTTGCTTACTTCCTTTGCTGCCTCCTTTAATATAACTGGATAGATCCCATCCACCCCGGGTGCCTTTTTTATGTTTATCCTCAACAATTTCTCCTCCACTTTCCTCTCAGTTATTAGAAAATCATCTAGCTCACTGCCAATGTTTACTTCACCTACGACATTCCCCTTCCTGAATAACTCCTCATGTGTAGATGCAAAATACTCGTTTAGATTGTTAGCCACCTGAGCTGGATCCTCAACTGTTGAACCATCAACATCCAGTGGACCAATCTGATTCATCCCTTTCCTTCTTGAGTTTAAATAGGTAAAGAACTCTTTTCTGTTTTTCTTTGCATCCTTTGCCAAGGATTTCTCATAATTAGCATTAGCATTAGCATTAGTAGAAGCATTTGATGCAAGAAAGCAAGCTTATGCAGCATCAGCCAAAAAAAAAAAAAAAAAAAAAACCACTTCCACTTCACCCCTCTGTTCGTTCAAAATACCTGTCCAGCTGAGCCTTAAACTTATTTAGGCTATCAACCTCCACCACAAGGGATGGAAGTCTGTTCCACCAACCAACCACCCGCTGGCTAAAGGCAAATTTCCGCACGTCTATCCTACCTCTGTCTTTCCTCAATTTGAATTTATGCCCTCTCAGGTGATTATTCTGAGCTAGAGGAAGAATCCCATCAGCATTGAGCATGCTTAAACCATTCAAGGCTTTATACACTTCTATCAGATCACCTCGCTGGTGCCTAGTCTCCAGACACTGTAATTTGCAAAACTTAAGCCTTTCTTCGTAAGAGCACCCCTTTGTTCCATTCACTAATCTTGTTGCCCTTCTCTGTAGTCGTTCCAGCAGCTCTACATCCTTCTTGAAATGAGGCCTCCAGACCTGTATACAGTACTCTAGGTGTGGCCTGACCATCGCCTTATACAATGGAATAATCACCTCCTTATCCCTGCTGGAAAAATTCCTGTATGTCATTGACAATACTCCATGAGCTACTCTTGCAGCCCGTCTGCACTGCTCAGAGAACTTCATATCTGCCTGCACAACCACCCCCAAGTCCCTTTCATTCTCTACCACTGTCAGTGTTGTACCATAGAGTTGATACGTTGCTCTGGGGTTGCTGTTTCCCATGTGTAGTACTTTACATTTGTCAATGTTAAATTTCATTCGCCACCTCTCAGCCCATCTGCTCAACCTTTCCAGATCCTGTTGCAGAAGCACAGTGTCAGTAGTGTCCTTGACAACCCTGCCAACCTTTGTATCGTCTGCAAACTTGGACATTAAGCAAGATATACCATCAAGCAAGATATACATCATCAATATCATTTATAAATATAGAAAACAATAATGGACCCAACACTGAGCCCTGAGGGACTCCAACTAATAACATCAGTCCACGATGAGCAGTGTCCATTGATTACCACTCTCTGTCTTCTCCCCCTCAACC
Organism: Mastigoproctus giganteus; assembly: GCF_048544385.1. NCBI lineage: Eukaryota > Metazoa > Arthropoda > Arachnida > Uropygi > Thelyphonidae > Mastigoproctus > Mastigoproctus giganteus. The sequence continues at coordinate 114,047,076 of NC_143581.1, forward strand.
ACCCCTTTATCCATACCAGCAATTTGCCTCCAATGTCACACTGCTCCAATTTGTGTAGCAGTCTTGCATGTGCAACAGTATCAAAAGCCTTTCTAAGATCCAAGTATATAATATCAAAGTTATTCCCTGCATCCAGTTCTTTTGTGACTGCATCATAGTATCCAATCAAGTTGGTCAGGCAAGACTTCCCCTTAACAAAACCATGCTGTGGCTGAGCTATAACTGAAGTCTTGTCTAAATGATCCTGCAGTGCGTCTTTAACCAGTGCCTCCATTAATTTTCCTGGAACAGAAGTCAAGCTCACAGGTCTATAATTACTTGTGTCAGCCTTTGATCCTCCTTTGTGAATTGGGGTCACATTTGCACATTTCCAGTCTATGGGTACCTTCCCTGAGTCCAAGGAAGCTCTCATAATTATGGCTAAGGGTTTGCTTACTTCCTTTGCTGCCTCCTTTAATATAACTGGATAGATCCCATCCACCCCGGGTGCCTTTCTTGTGTTTATCTTCAACAGTTTCTCCTCCACTTTACTCCCAGTTATTTCAAGATTCTGTAACTTACTGCTAGAGTTGAATACACCTCTGGCATTCCCCTCGCTGAATAACTCCTCATGTGTGAATGTCGATGCAAAATATTCATTTAGTTTGTTAGCCACCTGAGCAGGATCATCAACACTTGACCCATCAATATCAAGTGGACCAATCTGATTCATCCCTTTCCTTCTAGAGTTTACATAAGTAAAGAACTCTTTGCTGTTTTTCTTTGCATCCCTTGCCAAGGATTTCTCGTAATCTGCCTTCGCCTGCCTAACCTCCTTTGTAACTTGGTTGCATATCAACTTGTATCTATCATAGGCTTCTGTGTCATGTGTTAATTTGTAAGTATCCCATGCATTTTTCTTCTCTGCCATATGCCTCATTAGTTCATCTGACATCCATTTTGGCCTAAACCTTGAACAATATTTCTTAGTTGGTATGTAAAGCCTAGTAGCTTCCAAGATAAGTTCTTTGAATGCTTCCCATTTTGAATTTGCTGTTGGTAACATCATCAGTTGGTCCCACTGTATAGAATTTAAATACTGTCTCAGTCCATCGTAGTCGCCTTTACGGAAGCAATAACCCTTCCCTTTACCCCTAATGGTAGTTACCTCTTTGAGTAAATCCCACTTCAGCACACTGTGATCACTGCCACCTAGTGGTTCATTTATCTGCAGATTCTTAATGCATGAAGAATCACTGCTGATAATCAAATCAAGAGTATTACTCCCTCTAGTTGCCTCCCGAACATGCTGATGTAGAAAACAATCATCCAATAAATCCACAAAAGCCCTGCTAGTGTGTGAGTATCCAGCCCCCAAATTCCAGTCAATATCTGGGAAATTAAAATCTCCCATTATAAGACACTCTGATTTACTGGCCCACTCTATTTCCCTGTACAGTTCCTTATTATACTCATCAGAGTCATTAGGCCTATAGCACACTCCTACTCTCAATTTTGATCTCCCAATGTTTATGTCACACCAAACTGACTCCACACTGCACTGTCCAGCGATGTCGACTGGCTTCACTTCCTTGGTTTTTATGTGTTTCTTAACTAATAGCATAACACCTCCCCCCTTCCTATCCTGTCTATCCTTTCTGTAGACGTTGTACTCCCCAAATTGCAGTTCTGCATCCCTTATATCTGTGTGACACCACGTCTCTGATATCCCAACAATATCTGCCTTCGATGTTTTGAGCAATACCTCAAATTCATCAAATTTATTTACTAAACTCCTAGCATTGGTGTACACGCAAGTATACCTGCACCTGTTTCTATTCTTAGCTACCCTAACACAACCCATGTGTTTACTTGTACCACAATGGCTCCCAGCAGTCTCTGAAATACCATGCATCTTGTTTTTCAGGCTTCTGTTCATTCTAATAGAAGCAGTGCAAGAATCTCTTTCACCTCTGCCAGTGGCTACTGTCAATCTATTGGTCTTTGTCTCCCCCCAAGCTAGCAGTTTTCCGACCCACCTAACACTGCCTCGATAGCATCAGCAAATATTCTTGCACCCTTTCTATTTAAGTGTACCCTTGCACCCTTTCTATTTAAGAAGCAATCTCTCCTGTTAACAAGTACAGTCCAGGCTGAAAAAAATTCTACCCCTTGAGCCTTGCACAATCTTTCCAGGGCCGAATTGATCGACAAGGCTCTCATCATATACTCCCTCCTATAGTGTCTGGGCAGAATTGCAGACAATTTCAAATTCAACCCTAATGCTCGGCTTTTGCCTGCCTTTGCCTGCCTAATCTCCTTTGTGACTTGGTTACAGACCAACTTATATCTATCATAGGCTTCCACGTCACCCATTAATTTGTATGTATCCCATGCATTTTTCTTCTCTGCCATATGTCTCATTAGTTCATCTCACAACCATTTAGGCCTGAACCTTGAACAATATTTCTTGGTTGGTATGTAAAGCCTGGTAGCTTCCAAGATTAGTTCCTTGAATGCTTCCCATTTTGAATTTGCTGTTGGTAACATCATCAGTTGGTCCCACTGTATAGAATCTAAATACTGTCTCAGACCAGCATAGTCTCCTTTACGAAAGCAAAAACCCTTCCCTTTACCTCTGATGGTAGTTACCTCCTTGAGTAAATCCCACTTCAGCACACTGTGATCACTGCCACCCAGTGGTTCATTTATCTGCAGATTCCTAATGCATGAAGAATCACTACTGATAATCAGATCAAGAGTATTACTCCCTCTAGTTGCCTCCCGAACATGCTGGTGTAGAAAACAATCATCCAATAAATCCACAAAAGCCTTGCTAGTGTGTGAGTGACCAACCCACAAATTCCAGTCAATATCTGGGAAATTAAAATCCCCCATTATAAGACTCTCTGATTTACTGGCCCACTCTATTTCCCTGTACAGTATCTTATTATACTCATCAGAGTCATTAGGCCTATAGCACACTCCTACTCTCAATTTTGATTTACCTATGCTTATGTCACACCAAACTGACTCAACACTGCACTGTCCAGCAATGTCAACTGGCTTCACTTCCTTGGATTTTATGTGTTTTTTAACTAATAGCATAACCCCTCCTCCCTTCCTATCCTGTCTATCCTTTCTGTAGACGTTGTACTCCCCAAATTCCAGTTCTGCATTCCTTATATCTGTGTGACACCACGTCTCTGATATCCCAACAATATCTGCCTTTGATGTTTTGAATAATACCTCAAATTCATCAAATTTATTTACTAAACTCCTAGCATTAGTGTACACGCAAGTATACATGCACCTGTTTCTATTCTTAGCTACCCTAACACAACCCATGTGTTTACTTGTACCGCAATGACTTCCAGCAGTCTCTGAAATATCCTGCATCTTGTTTTTCAGGCTTCTGCTCATTCCAATAGAAGCAGTGCAAGAATCTCTTTCACCTCTGCCCGTGGCTACTGTTAATCCATTAGTCTTTGTCTCCCCCCAAGCTAGCAGTTTTCCGACCCACCTAACACTGCCTCGATAGCATCAGCAAATATTCTTGCACCCTTTCTATTTAAGTGTATCCCATCCCTGTAGAAGCAATCTCTCCTGTTAACAAGTACAGTCCAGGCTGAAAAAAATTCTACCCCTTCAGCCTAGCACAATCTTTCCAGGGCCGAATTGATCGACAAGGCTCTCATCATATACTCCCTCTTATCGTGTCTGGGCAGAATTGCAGACACTTTCAAATTCAACCCTACTTCACGGCTTTTTTTCAACAGTGACCTGTACTTGTTAAGTAATTCCGCTGGTCTCCTACTCTTAATATCATTAGTGCCAACGTGTACAACTATATCACCTTTTGTGCCCTTAAAAGATGATATCTGCTCTGCAACGTCATCAACCTTTGCCCCTGGCAGACATACCCTGGTCCTGTTCCACCTATCCTTTTTACAAAGCATGTTCCCCGTTTCCCTGACAATTGAGTCACCAACAACTACTAGTTCCTGTTGGACCAGCGCATTCTGCCTTGGGGGCTGCCTCTGTGTTGCAAGATGACCAAGTCCAAGCTCTGGTGTTGATGTGGGCAGCTGAGAGCTTGATGGGCCCCTCAATTTATTTCCTTCGAGGGCATCCACCCTGTCCTTCAAGGTCTCATATAGGCCCATAACAACGCCGAGTTGTCGCCTAATTTCCTTGCACTCCTTGCATCGTGCACACACAAAGACATCCCCCATGGCAGTATCATGTCCCGTACCCGATTGCTCCGCAAACATCAAGCAAACAGTGCATCTTAAAAGGCCGTGAGTCAAGGGGCAACCGCCCCCCTCAGTTCTCCCCTGAGTCACAGCACTCCCATTAGCTTGAGCCTTTTGCTTTGCTGCTCTGGTCAGAGTCATGATTTCGATTTAAATGTCAATAAAATTACAATTTCAGAACAAAATTAAAACCTTAAACTTGTATCTTAACACAGTTATAACGCTATATTTATTTTTCGGTATCGAGTGTTATCTACGAGTTCCCTTTATATAACTTCCGTATCAAGTGTGTATTAATTATTTGCTACGTTTGTACTCTAAGTCGTTATTTATATATAGTTAAAAGTACAATTTAATTGACAATGAAGTTTAACAAGATTAATAGATGTACTGATTAATTGACAATATTATATTATGCACTATACTATACAAAGCTAATGCTATCGAATTCCGGATATGCTGTATCGCGCTTCAGTAACGAGTGTTATCTACGAAATCCCTTTATATAACTTCTGTATCAAGTTATGTATTAATTATTTATTTTTACTAATTATTTATGTTCCGTAACCTAAGTGGTTATATGTATATGTATAGTTAAAATTACAATTTAATTGCCAATGAAGTTCGACAAGATTAATATGAAGAATTACAATTTGTTGTCAAGAAATTTACTTTTCTTAACAAGTTAATTTATTGTAAACAAATTATCTTGATAAAATTAAATTGTATTGTATTGTATTGTATTATTATTATTATTATTGTTGTTGCTCTTATATTATTTCTCCCTGATTGGAGGATTCCATTCCGTGATGGGTCAACCAAGTACACAGGATGGCTGTAATGTCTGGTGTTACTGTTGGTCGAGGAAATCTCTGACTGTCCTACAGGTATTCAGGATTGCGACTTTCTGGAGTTCCTTGTAGGTGTTCTCTGGGAGACCTATTGCTGCTAGGCTGCTATGTAGAGTCATTGGTACCATACCGGTTGTTGACACGATGATTGGGATGGTTGATATTTCTTGCATATGCCACATCTCCTTGATCTCATGTCTCAGGTTCGTGTATTTCCTAATTTTTTCCTCATGGGTTTTCTGGACATTGCTAGTGTTGGGCACCGCTATGTCAATCAGGTATGTAGCCTTTTCCATCGTGTCCAAAAGGGTTATGTCCAGTATGTTGTGCGGAATGGTCTTGTCCGTTATTATGGCGCGGTCCCAGTACGGCTTGTGCATTCGGGTCTCTAGTACTGCGTGGGGTTCGTACTTGTAGTATGGTACCCTTTCTTTGGTCAATTGGTATTTCCTCGCAAGCTTCTGATGTATTATCCTGGCTACCTGGTCGTGTCTATGAGTGTACTCAGTCTGGGTGATCACCTTGCACCCCGCGGTGATGTGTTGGATCATTTCTGAAGTCGGGTGGCATCGTCGACATGTGTCATCTGTCATTCCCGGCTCCTTTGCGATGTATTTTCTATAGTTTCTGGTGTTGATTACCTGGTCTTGGATGGCCAGCATGAATCCGTCAGTCTCGGGGAAGAGCGTCCCATTTATGAGCCATGCATTGCAAGCATCATTGTAGTGTCTACCATCGACTCTCTTCTTTGCCCATCTTTCTAACTTCGTTTCTTGTGCCGTCTGTGTGGGTGGGGGTTCCACTCTCATAAGTTGAGTGGGGTATATCACTTATCTATCTTCCTTATGGCCTGGTGGAGTGGTGCTGTGTTGTTCACGAAGTAATCCTTCAGGTTCACTATCCCTGTTTTTCTGTTATTCTATCAGGTCTATCAGGCCCCTTCCTCCCTCTTTCCGAGGTATTGTTATTCACTCCACTGCTGACTTCGGGTGGTGTTGGCAACTCTTTGTCATCATTGTATGTTATTACTGGAGCTGCTTAGGTGTTTATGGATTTAACTGTGTTCCCTCCGTTCAATTTTGCTTTCAGCAGTCTTCTGTTTCTCTGATGATATTTTTCGGCGAGGCACTTCTTGATTTCCTTGTGTTCCAACTGCTCAGCCTGCATCATCCCTAGGTATTTGTAGATCTCTCGTTCTGCCATAGTTTCGATCTCATTACCAGTCTGCAGTTAGTAGTTTTCGCCACTTAATTTTCCTTGGTGCAGTGTGTGGGTCTTGCATTTTCCTAGACCAAATTCCATCCTGATGTCCTTGCTGAATTCTTCGGTGATCCAGAGTAGTTGCTTCTCGGTTGCCGCGTAGAGCTTGATGTTATTCATGTACATGAGTTGGGTGAGGGTGTACAGGTTCTTTCTTCCTTCTTTAAGGTTATATCCATACTTGCTGCCGTTGAGCATGGTGGATTTCGGGTTGAGTGCTAGACAGAACCATAGTGGGCTCAGAGCATCTCCCTGAAAGATTCCTCTTCTAATGGAGATTGACCTGGTTGTGACGTTCTCTACATTAATGGTGGTACTCCATTTCGCAATTGTTGTTCCTAGGAAGTTTGTCACTATCAGATTGACCTTGTAGATCTTCAGGGTCTCTATTAGCCAGCTATGAGGTTCGGAGTCGAAGGCCTTTGGAGTAATCGATATAGGCCGTGTATAGGTTGCGGTGCTTCTTGAAGGCTTGCTCCATAACTGCGGCATCTATAGTTAATTGCTACTTGCATCCTTTTCTCCTCCGCATGCATCCTTTCTGCTCTTCGGCCATTATGTTCTGACTCTCTAAGTGTTCCGATATCTTCTTAGTTATGCAGATAGTCAGGATCTTGTACATCGTTGGGATGCATGTGATTGGCCTGTATTTCGCCGGGTTTCTTGTATTTTCATATTTAGGGTTCAGATATGTGACTCCTTCAGTGAGAAACTTCGGGATTGTCTCCGGGTTGCTTATCGTTCGAGTGAAGTGCTCTGCTGGGTGCTCGCGTGTGCAGGTGAGCTTCTTGTACCAGTAGTTGTCGATGTTATCAATTCCCGGGGTTCGCCAATTGTGGGTGTTCCTGATCGACTGTTTTACTTCTTCTTCTCGAATCTCCGACTCTCTCATCTCTTGTATATCCTTCGTTTTCTTCCGTTCTCCTGTTATCCAAGGTGCTTTGCTGTTATGTCTTACTTCACTTCTCCAGATATTTCCCCAGAACTCCTCGATCATCTTCTCCTCGGGTGCTCCCTTTCCTGCTTTCTCATCTCCACCCAGTTTCCTGTAGAAGGCTCTTCGCTTCTCATCGAAGATTCGGTTGTTTATTTTCCTCCTGAAACTCTCTTTGTATCGGTGTAGTCTCTTGCTGAGGGCGAGGAGGTTCTGCTTCAGTGTGTCTAATTATTTTTCTATTCTCTGATTTCTGGTCTCATGTTTGCTGTGGGCGCTGTCTCTCGTGAGGATGCTCTTAACTTTTCCAATCAATTTCTTACTTCGATTACCCGGTTGGTACTGGGTCAACTGACCTATCCGACTCTTAATTCTTCTATCTTCTGCTGAAGTCTTCTTTTCCAAGCTGGCGGTTCCTTCTGTTTTCTGTTCTTCTGCTGCTGGTCTCTCGTTTTTTCCCCATTAATCCTAGTGACTGCTATGGCAGCACAGTATAAGGCTGTGTGGATAGCCTCCAGCGTTGCACCATTGGTGTCAAGGTAATGTGGCATTATTTGCCGATTGAGGCGGTCTGTTACTCTCCATAGGATTATATTTGGCCTCTGCTTGGTGGGTTCTTTGGGGATCTTTCCTTCGAATTCTGTTAGGGCATTCTTCCTCTCGTCTTCTATTCTGGATAGCATGACTTCGTCTCTTTCCATTTCAGCTACTCTGGGTTGTATTTCTTCTTGCTGTTCCTCCTCCGGTTCCATGGTATGCTGTTCCTCCTCTGGTTCCTTTATTATTATTATATTATTATTAAAACACTATTAGAACAGATTTTTGGTACAAACAAACAATATGAGGCTGCAAATAGGTTTGCAAAAGCTGTATTAGATCTCAAAATATATTATATTCATTATTGCCAAAATTCCTTTAATCAAAAAAATAGTCCTCCTCAGATAGTGAACTCTTGTGTAGTCTTAACTCCACAAAATACTGAGATTCTTAAGATTATACTACAGTTAAAGAACAAGAAATCTTACGGACTGGACTGTATTACAGTAAGCGAAGTAAAGAGAAATAAAGAACAGTTCTCTGTTCTCTTGGTGGAGCTCATAGGACGGATGTTAGAGTCGGGAAGCTATGCTACAAATTTACTTTCGTTTAAGGTAATTCCTATATATAAGAAGGGATCACCAGATGACTTTTGCAATTATAGACCAATAACAATACAGTCAGTTATAAATAAATTAATAGAAAATTGTATTTTTCCCCATATAAGCAAATATTTACATCAATATGGACTGTTAAACAACTCTCTATTCACATATCCGAAAGGCAAGAGCACACAGACATTATTATAGGATTTAGTAGACTCTTGTAACTTACATTTAAACAACAATAACTTCATAATGATTTTATTTATAGATTTGACCAAAGCATATGACTTAATTGATATCCCAATATTGCAACAAAAATTACTGAAATATGGTATAAGGGGAACAATCAATCAACTCTTAGCACGTTAATTAACCAAAAGAAAAATAACAGTTGAACTCAGTTGAACATACAAAGGAAAAATCACATAATGTAAAGAGAGGAGTACCTCAGGGCCAATCATGTTCAACATCTATATAAATGACATATTCGAAGTAATAAAGGACTCCTTTAAAAAAATTATGTAGATGATATAATCTTATATACAATTGGAAATAACCTGACAAAAATGGCTAAAGCTTTACAGCAGGATGTAATACATTTACAAACTTGGTTGCATGATAATAAATTAGCACTCAGCTTTGAAAAAACAAAATTTTTGCTAATTAGACCTCCTCATCACACCTTGGACATTCATCCCTCTATGAAATTACATAAATATGAATGCCTACGTGATCAGAATTTCCAGAATTACAAATGTCTAACTGTGGAAGAAGTTTCAAATCATTGTTACCATGGATTACGGATTGAGTACAGTCTAAGTTGGGCAATGCATATAACAAATTTGTACAAAAGAATGAGATTTTATGTGTACTTTATTTTACTACATTAAGAATAAGTTAAATCTTAGAACAAAAGTTACATTATATTATGCCTAAGTGGACTCCAGTAGGAGTGCAGGGACTTTGAACAGAATTTAGTTGCGGCGCCGGCCGTAAGTTGGCGCTGCAGTGGAAACACTTTGAACAGAATTTCACAGTGGCTGGTCTGTCGACCCTCCCCTCTCCCCACCCCTGAAACACTTTGAACAGAATTTGTCAGCGGGTGGTCTGTCGACCCTCCCCCTCCCCGCGGCTTGGAGGCATTGACATAGAAACATTTTGAGCCGATTTTGTCAGTGGGTGGTCAACCGTCTCCTCTCCCCCCCCTAGGTGGCGCTGCAATCAAAACACTTTGAACAAAACTGACCGGGGGTTGTATTCCACCCTTCCTCTTCTCACCCCTGCCGCTAGGCGGTGGCACCGTCGCACACTGTTAAAACATGCATGGTGTAACATGTCTTAAGGCGTCATAATCCTTTGTGGTAATTCTTAGAATTCAAAGAGAGGATTTTGTTCCCCCATTCATTTGAAGGTGATGACGTGTTTTTTTTTTTTTTTTTAATTTTGCTGCTGGATGGCAACACATGTATATTTTAAATGAGAAGGCTATTTTAAACAACATGTTAATGTTATTTTTAGGCAATAAATTAATTAGTTTAATTGTTTTTACTTAAAAGTATTCATGAACAAATCAATGGTATTATTTGAACATTGGAAACTAAAAATAAAAATGAGCACGTGCTTGATCTAACAACATGGATCTCAGTTCAGGTAACAATGAATTTACAGCATTGAATATTTGATAAACAATATCATAAGGATATACAGTCTTTAAATATAATTCATATATATCGATATATGAATTATATATGTTTGAAGATAGCCGCTTCCTCCTGAAAACAAAATTCTTGGAATTCAAAGAGGTTTTGTTCCCCCAGGCATGTTTAAACAAGCCTTATTTATTTATTTTTTTTTTTTTGGTAGTTATTGGCGCATCAGCTTCTGTGGCCATAATGCACCTCCCAAGGTTTTTGCTGTACTTTGATCCAAGCCCGAGGCGTAATTCTAACCTCAGACCTTTGGTTTGCTAGGTAGGCACTTTGCCCACCCGGCTAGTCCGGTCGGGTACACGTTTTATGACGTCATAATCCTTTTTGGTAATTCTTGGAATTCAAAGAGAGGGTTTTGTTCCCCCATGCAGGGTATAACAACACTTATGATGTCTTAGTCCTTTGGTGTAATTCTTGGAACACAATTCCTAATTAAATAGTTTATTTTTTACATTATTTTAATTAGTCTTTGTAGCCAATAAAAAAATAATTGCACATTTATATGAGCGCAATAATAACTATTATGATCATATAAACAAGGGGCCGTTTCAAGCTGAATTTACTTTCTTTGCGGACAGCCAATTTTTTCTAAATTAATTACAGATGCATTTGTATATTTTGACAAAATGTGTTTCTTTTCTTCTCCTTTCACATAAATTATACAACACTTTGTAGTGATCATATCCAACCACATCCTTAAATCTTTATGTTGAATGAAACCCAAATTCCATGGTAATTGGTGACAGTTGTTAAAATCCAAATATTTTGTCTCTTAATTGCGTTTGGTAATTTATTCCACCCACATGGTGGGTACATTACATTGCTAAATAAATTTTCACCGTCAAAAAATGCAGCTTCCTTTATAAAATAATTTCCACGAGAATTTTGAAACATTTGGAAATCGATCACTGCTGATTTTTGACCTATTTTCTGGAACTGTCTGTGACGCTGACGTTGAGGTCGTCCCACATTTCAACATAAAACCGTCCATGTCGATAATCATACAGATTTTTGAAACATCACCGACAACACGTTCAATTACCTTAAAAGAAAGAGAGTGGTTATTAAAAACAATTGTAGATTTTTTCAGTAATTTATTACAAATATAAGTTAAAATACAACGACACCGAATTGTTAAATTTCACATGTACCATTAAGAATATGAAAAAACACTGTGGAAAGAATAAGATTACCATATTAAGAGACTGCTTCATTTTGGAAAGAAAAATATATATCACGAATGTTCATTGTCCCTGTCAAACCTTTACACATCCCAATTTTTACGAATTTGGTGTCCATTGTACACAATATTCTGTAAAATGTTATATTAACGATTCGACAGCTAAAACTTATCGATAAACAATAACATCGTTGTGCTTTCAAAACCGTATCGTTACTATGAAAAAAAAAGCATCCCAACTTATTTCTATTCTATTATTAGTTGAAAAAAAAATTGTGAATGCTGGAAAAAAAATGCATGCGATTCAATTACGAGAAATCTAAAATCCAACCTAAAACGATGAATCATAAAGATCTTGTATTTATAAAAATATCAGCAAAAATTTCAAAATTTCAACAAAATTTCAAAACCAACAAATTTTTAATTTCTTATTAGAAGGTTCTCGAAAGTATCAAAAATGCCCTAATCACACCATTAGACATCCCATTTTCCGTAAGAATTTGGTGGACATTATACACAATATCCTATACATTAACGATTTGACCGTTAAAGAATGAGGAATTTGGCATAAAAACTTATCAATAAACAATAACATGGTTGTGTTTTCAAAACCGCATTGTTACCATGAAAAATAGCAGTAGAAAACATTCCACCTTATTTCTATTCTTAACTATCATTAATCGAAAAAAAACAAACAAACGAATGTTCTGAAAAATCAATTTTTATTAAACAAGTAAACTAAAGTTAAAAATTCAAATATTATGAATAATACTTACAGTATTAGATTCCATATCACCAATTACAACTGATAGCAACCAAATAACAGTGCTCGTCTCCAAGACGAGCACTTTTTCTTATTGCGGGGTAAGAGTATACAGACATTATTAGAGAATTTAATGGATTCTTTTAAGTTATATTTAAATAATAATAAATTCATCATGATTTTATTTATAGATTTAATTAAAGCTTATGACTTAATAGATAATTCTACATTGCAACAAAAAATGGTATAAGATAAGGGGAAGAATAAACTTTAGCATGCTATTTAACCAAAAGAAAAATAACAGTTGAAGTAGAAAATGACAATTTGATATCCATTCTTCATCAATTCCTTCACGAGTACCTTCATGATCAGAATTTCCAGAATTGCAAATGTCAAACTTTGGAAGAAGTTTCGTATCATTGGTACCTTGGTTTATGGATTGATTAGTCTTAGTTGGGCAATTCATGTAACAAATTTGTATAAAAAATATGATTTTATCTGTAATTTTTTATTACATTAAGAATAAGTTAAAACTTAGAACAAAAATTACCTTGTATTATGCATTAGTGAATTCTGAACTTAATTATGTAGTTAACGCATGGCCCGAGAAAATATATCAGAAGTAAGGGCAATAAATGTCTTAATTAACAGGATTGTGAGTCTTATAATGGGAAAAAGAACTTGGAATGACGTGAATAAGAGAAGGCAAATTTTGTTAAAATACAAAATCCTTTATCCAGTTCAAAAAGTGAAGTTCAATAAAGTTTTTGAATCCAGTTCAAAAACTCATAGCAACACCCGTCACGGGATGTTAAAAACATCCCGTGACGGGTATTGCTATCAAGTAAAACGGGTAGTGTTGCTGTTGGTCAAGGAACTCTTTGACTATCCTACAGGTGTTCAGGATCGCGAATTTCCGGAGTTTCTTGTAGGTGTTCTCTAGGAGACCTAATGCTGCTAGACTGTTATGGAGGGTCTTTGGCACCATACCGATAGTTGACAGGATGATCACGATGGTCGTTATTTGTTGCATATGCCACATCTCTTTGATCTCCAGTTCACGTACTTCCCGATTTTCTCCTCAGGGGTTTTCTGGAAGTTGCTAGTGTTGGGCATCGCTGTGTCAATCAGATAGGTATCCTTTTCTTTTTTTTGTCGACAAGGGGTGTCCAGTCTGTTGTGTGGGATTGTCTTGTCCATTATTATGGCGCGATCCCAGTACAGCTTGTGGGTTGGGGTCTCTAATACAAATGTACTGCCTGGGGTTCGTACTTATTGTACGGTATATTTTCTCTGATCAACTGGTATTTCCTCGCTAGCTTCTGATGTATTATCCTGGCTAATTGGTCATGTCTAAGAGAATACTCAGTCTGGGTGATCACCTTGCATCCCGTAGTGATGTGTTGGATCGTTTCTAAGGCCAGGTGGCGTGGTCGACATGTGTCATCTGACACACCGGCTTCTTGGCGATGTATTTTCTATAGTTTCTGATGTTGATTACCTGGTTTTGGATGGCGAGCATGAATCTTTCAGTCTTGGGGAAGAGCATCCCGCTCGTCAGCCATGTATTGAAAGCCGTTTTATCTATGTGATCTTGATGGAGGTCATTCCTCCGTAGCCACGTGGGAAGGAGCAGTAGTGCGTAGCACACGCTTCTTGATTAGACCGGGGTTCGAGCCCGTCACCACCAAATACGGAGGATGCGGAAAGGTCAGGGAATGACCACCGCATATTCCGGGAGCAATATGGCCTTAGTTGCTAATGCTCCTAAAAACCAAAATAACTAACTAACTAACTGGAGGTCATTGTAGTGTCTGCCCTGGAGTGGCTTCTTTGCACATCTTTCTAATTTCGTTTGAGCCCTCTGGGCGGGAGGGGATTCCTCGCTTGGTTGAGTGCGGTATGCCGCTTGTCTATACTCCTTATGGCCTCGTGGTTTGCTGCTGTGTTTTTCTGCAAATAATCCTCCAGGTTAGCTATCGCTGTTTTCTGTTGCTCGATGATGTCTATCAGGCCTTTTCCTCCCTCTTTCCGACCTATTGTCAGTCTCTCCACGGCTGATTTCGGCTGGTGTTGGCGGCTCTTGGGCATCATTGTCCTTGTCTTTCTCATTATATCTTCCTTCTTGGTATTACTCCAATCTACGATCCCGAAGGAGTATGCTAGCACTGGGACCGCATAGGTTTTTATGACTTTAACTGTGTTCCCTCCGTTCAGCTTTGCTTTCAGCAGGTTTCTGAGTCGCTGGTGGCATTTTCAGTCAGACAGGCCTTGATTTCCTTGTGCTGTAAGTTCTGAGCCTGCCTCCACTCCAGGTATTTGTAGGTCTCTCCCTCTGTCATGGCTTCGATGTCTTTTTAGATCTGCAGCTGGTAGTTTTAGCCGACTAATTTCCCCTATTCCAATCCGTAAGTCTTACATTTGTCTAGACCAAATTCCATCCTGATATCATTGCTGAATTCTTCGGCGATCAGGAGTAGTTGCTTCTCGGATGCTGTGTAGAGCTTGATATCATCCATGTACATCAGATTGGTGAGGTTGTACTGGTTTTCCCTTGTGTCTGCGCGTGTAGTACAGTGGTATCGTCCCAGTCCTCCCCACACCGTGTGGAAAAGGCTCGGGTTCGAATCCCGTCGATGATGCGAGGAATTTTAATGGGCTTTTTTCACTCCGTAGCTGAGTTAATCGGTCTCAGTCGTGGATAGTAACTTTCTTTCTCCCAGAAACGGGTTTTTCGTCCAGCAAAGCAGACAAATCGACCCTAGAACACATTCAATTAACAGACATAAGACATACAGCACGACAGATGAATTTAATTATTCTGGTGGCCTAAATATAATAGTTTGGTTTTCCCTTCTTTCTTTGAGGTTATATCCATTCTCGTCTTTAGCATGGTGGGCAACGGGTTGAGTGCTAGACAAAACCGTACTGGGCTCAAGGCAGATTGATTGATTGATGAAAGATTCATCTTCTGATAGGGATCGGTTTGTTTGTATTGTTCTCGATCTTAATGGTGGTACTCCATTTTGCCATCGTTCCTTCTAGGAAGTTTCTTACTGTCAGATTAACTTTGTAAATATTCAGTGTCTCTATTAGCCAGCTATGAGGCATGGAGTCGAAGGCGTTGCGGTAATGGATGTAGGCAAAGTACAAGTTGCGGTGCTCCTTGTAGGCTCGTTCTATAACTGTGGGATCTATGGCTAATTGTTCCTTGCATCCTTTGCTCATCCGCTTGCATCCTTTCTGCTGCTTGGCCATTATTTTCTGCCGTTCTAAGTGGTCTGATATCTTCTTAGTTATGCAGCTGGTCAGGACCTTGTACATCTTTGGGAAACAGCTGAATGGCCTGTATTTCGCCAGATGTTCTGTATACTCTTATCCATATCTATTATTCAGTACTCGGGATGGCAAGTCATCGTCATTTGGTTGATTCTTTGAGATGGCGGGCAATTGGACGACTTGACGCCGGCAGCCGGCAGCTTTATATATATATATATATATATATAGAAAATTATTTTTAATGTTATGTGTAAATCTTTAATTTAACTTATGCTAATAATGAAAATACCGTGTACCCTGGGAGCGATGTATGTTGAATAAAGGGGGAAGAACGGAAAAGAAAAGTGTAACGTTATAAACAAAGTGCGAATTTTGA
Source organism: Mastigoproctus giganteus (assembly GCF_048544385.1). Lineage (NCBI taxonomy): Eukaryota > Metazoa > Arthropoda > Arachnida > Uropygi > Thelyphonidae > Mastigoproctus > Mastigoproctus giganteus. The sequence continues at coordinate 114,062,805 of NC_143581.1, forward strand.
AAAATGCAAAATTTGAAAAGAACGACCAAGGTAGAAATAGCAGATTTTTGAAAAGAACGACCAAAGTAGAAATAGCATTGCAGTATCTTTCATAATTTCTGTGTCTTCTTCAGAGGTCATCCACCTAAATTATGAAAAAGAACAGCAATACTCTTACTTCTGTTTCTGACATGTTCTTGTATGTCAAAAAAACACGTGTACGCGGACACGTGGTAAAAAATAATTTAGAATATAAATTTTGAATAAATAAAATACAAGTTAAGCAAAAATATTATGCCAAAGTATAACATACAGAACATGGATGACCTTACAGAAGTAAGTAGCCCGCCAAAAAGAGAAGACAAAGGAAGCGAGTGTCCGAATGACAATAACTTACCGCTACTTGACCGGTCGACAAAAAAGAAAGAGCCGGAGGCTAACCCGTGTGTATATGCGAAGAAACGCTAGCGGCACCTAGCGTTAGACGAATTTTGGTGTATGTATATTTTGTAATTTACGTAAGCGGTGGAGCTACGCTAGGTTAAAGTTAAGTACATGATACTCAAACACCCGGGATAGCAAAGAAATATAATAGCTTACAAAGTAGCAGTAGAGTAGCTAAACTTTGTTAAGGCGAAAAATTATGATTGGGTATAGTAAGAAAAATAGTACTCTGATATTGCTTTCGTTACACTAATCGCTCACAGAGCATAAAATGTAGAATTTAGTAAAGCAAAAAGATGATATGAAGTTGGGCTAGGGTAGTTCGGGGTTGCAAACCCGTTCCTATAGTTAGGACCCTGAACGAATGTCCGAGAGTAGGTGCATCATGTACTTAAGTCAGTTGTGTTAAAGTGTAAGATATATATAAGTTACAATTAACAATTAAATAGATAAATAAATCAAGATATAATTAAAATTAATTAAGATATAATTAAAATTAAAATTAATTACAAGGTAATTACAAGGTAATACACTATGTTAGACCAATCGGTGGGTACAAGTTTTCCAGACCGTAAGACACCAAAGAGGCCTAGTGTATTGTTTTTACACTATTTACAAACTTGATGCGTATGGGAGTAATTATTAGTTATAAACTAATAATGCTGTTTATATTGATATCTATTAAGTTTTTGTGCCTTAATATGTTAAGGGCTTTATTGATATGATGACGCAGGTATTTAATAGGAAAAAGATTTCTGGTCAGTTTACTGTACAATATTGTGATGTTATCAATAACTGTTGTTTTGTCGTTGCATATCGTTGCTATTCTGATGCATTGTGCTAAGATAACATTAGCATGTACCTGTTTGGAAATATTGGAATTCCATTGTGTATAGTTTACTATGCTAAAGTTGAAAGCTTCACGTTTGTTGTACAAATTGATGGAGGCTATACCGTTTTTTATATTGATGTCTAGATCCAAAAATTGGGCTGCTGTGTCAGAATTGTTCAAATTCTGACACAGCAGCCACATTGCTCTATTCAAATTCAGAATTGAATTTGAATAGAGATATTTCATTTTATCTCTATTCAAATTCAAATCCATTTTCTTTCTTTACTTAATTTTAATTTTTTATTCATAATTATATATATATATATATATATATATATATATACATACAGGGTGTCTCAAAAATATTGGTACAAACGTTTAGGGGAGGTAGGTATCTAAAGGAATGTGAATCGCATAGCCGAACGGGCTAGCCAGGTGGGTAAAGCGCCTGCCTGGCAACCCAAAGGTCGCGGGATCGAATCCCGCCTCGGGCTTGGATCAGAGTAAAATGCAAAAACTTTGGGAGGTGCATTATGGCCACAGAAGCTGATGCACTAAAAAAAAAGAAAAAAAAAGAATCGCATAGGAACCCATAACCGGAAACATCACCGTAAGTAGGTACACGACGCTGTTCATGAGTTCGCGAGAGGGAAAATTTCTGGTTTACTCATTCAAGCAGTAGTCGCCGCACGAAGAGCATGCATCGATATACGAACTGTGAGCTGGCAGACATGCACCTAGTGTTTTTTTTTTTTTTTTGGTAGTTGTTGGCGCATAGGCTTCTGTGGCCATAATGAACCTCCTAAGGTTTTGTAGTACTTTGATCCGAGGCGGGAATCGAACCCGCGACCTTTGGGTTGCCAGGCAGGCTGTTAGTTTGTTATTTGGTTTTTAGGAGCATTAGCAACTAAGGCCATATTGCTCCGGGATATGCGGTAGTCATTCCCTGACCTTTCCACATCCTCCGTATTTGGTGGTGACGGGCTCGAACCCCGGTCTAATCAAGAAGCGTGTGCTACACACTGCTGCTCCTTCCCACCTGGCTATGGAGGCGCCTACCAGGCAGGCAGGCACTATACCCACCCGGCTAGCTCGGGCGGCTTGCACCTAGTGTATGGATTAGTAGAGGGCCCACATGGTGTGCGCCCCATGCGGCACAACATCGCTTCGCAATCAAGGGGGAGTTCTTTCGACTACTCTCTTCGCGGCCGCCCTGGAGCCGTTTCTTGCACGGTACTACAATTTTATAACATATGCTGACGATGTAAAATTCTTCATCACTTCCAAAGACCATGAATCAGCAGAAGGTATTTGTCAGATGGCAAATAGCACAATCCGAGAATTTGAGAGCTACCTGGATTGCATCGGGCTCCGTATTAATGCACAGAAGTCTGCCCAAATGACCATAACTTACAAGCAGAATAAAAATGACATCTCGATCTCTGTGAACGGGGCTAGTGTGGAAAAAGTGCATTCTCACCTGGACCTGGGTCTTAAATGGGATGACAGACTCACCTTTGCTCAACACTTCGCCCATATGAAGACAAAAATATTCGCCGCTTTATGGGCTACTAGACAGGAACTGGTAGGAATTAGGGATCCTCAGCTAGCGACCAAATACATTTTAATGTGTGTCCTGCCAATTGCAATGTACGCCTCGCAAATCTGGTCATCAGCTCCAGATTCACATTATAAGTCCGTCCTTGGGATCGAGTACTGGTTCTTGCGATGGCTTAACAGAGTTGCTGGCCACCCTTTTACTATCTCAAGGGCCATTCTCTACTCAAACCTTAACATCACACCCTGGATGCAGCGGACAATTAACAAGAATATACACACTCTCGCACAAATGCTCACAGGCAGAGTGGATGCTCCAGTCCTGGATAATATTCTAGTTAAACCGCGTGCCACTGCTAGACGTTGCGGAGAACTAAATAATCCACTGCGTTCAGTCCTGAACAATCTTAGTAGCCTGCAAAGATTCTTCCCATCAAATGCAGCGAGAATATTTAACTCACTGCACATAGATGCCGAAAAACTGTGTGAGGATGCAACATACCGGAAAGAGATATTCCAGGATTCGTACAGACTTACTGAAATATGAATCGGCTGCAAAGTACTAAAGAATTGTGAATAAAAGTGAAGCTTTCTGCTTTAAGAACAATAATAATCTGTTGACTGTAAAAATATACCTTCTGTAACAGTTATGTTAATATGTAAGTTATAGATGGAATTATTAGTGAATTGTAAATATGAGTTGTATAATGTATGTACAGAATCATTAATGTGTAAATACCGTATATATTAAACATAAAATGTGTATATAATATTTCGGGACGAGACTACGTGTTCAGTATATGTAACCCACTGCACGTAGTATCTCGTACCCTGATATGTACTTAGCACCCTCCTGGCACTTTGCCGTCCCGGGGTGGTTTCCTTATGGAAATAAACAGATAATAATAATAATAATAATAATAATAATAATAATAATAAATGTGTGGGCAGGTATGGTCGGTGACTGCTTAGTCGGCCTATACCTGTTACCATCCCGCATGAACTCCGCTAAATATCGGATCTTTCTTGAACAAGTTCTACCAGGGTTACTTGACGATGTTCCAGCAAATGTGAGATGCAACATTTGGTTTCAACATTACGGGGCACCTGCCCATTATGGAAGGTGTGTTCGTGACCATTTGAGCAGGCGTTTTGGGCCTTAATGGATTATCCGTGGTGGACCCGTTGCCTGGCCCCCACGCTCACCTGATTTATCGAGTCTTGATTTCTTTCTGTGGGGAGCCCTGAAATCTATCGTGTATGAATCGCCTGTGGAGACGGAAATGGATCTCGGGGCAAGACTCGTCTGCGCTGCTGCTACTGTCAAAGAAACTCCAGGTGTGTTCGACCGTGTCCGCCAATCCATGCTGCGTCGGCATCACGCATGCATCGCGTCTCATGGTGGAACCTTCGAGCATCTGTTGTAACATCATGAAATGCATCCATCTCGTACTCCATTGTTAATATTATGTCAAATAAATGTTTTCCACTAATTACTGTCTTGTGTCATTTCTGCTTCTTGTGCGTTTGCTACTACTTTCCCGTGACGTTTCCGGTTATGGGTTCCTATGCGATTCACATTCCTTTAGATGTTACCTACCTCCCCTAAACGTTTGTATCTCAAAATTTTTGAGACACCCTCTATATATGATATTAAAAAATATATATGTTATATGATATTTATTACATCAATATAATTATAAAAATTACATTTCATAATACAAATTATATATATATACATTATATAATAATTTTATTCTCTAAGGTGCCATGGCACCCCGGTTGAAAATCACTGGCTTAATGCATCACGCAGTTTCGTTTGGTACTATGGAAGCAGTTTGTCTGAGCGCGGGGCACAGTGGTATTGTCACCGTCCTCCCAACAGCGGATGGAAAAGGCCCGGGTGCGAATTCCGTTGATGATGCAAATAATTTTTATAGGCTTTTTTTCGCTCCTTGGCTGCGTTAGTCGGTCTCAAGCGCAGATAGTAAGGTTTTCCCCGGATAAACTGTGGGTTTTCGTCCAGCAAAGCAGGCAAATCGACCAGAGAACGCGCACTTTACAGACACAATACACATATAATCAGTTGAAAGTTAATTTTCAGTTGATTTCCAGAGCTAGCGAAGTTCGCCCGAGGTCTACGTCAACCAAAACAGACCGCTATTTGACTTTCGCAGGAAGGCGGAACCCTACAAAGTCCCGTCATCAACTGTTTCTTGAGGTTGCTGCGGCCACAGGTGAAAACATATCCAACTGTAACTGTGTTAAGAAGGCTCAATTCAAGTGGATTCTACGCAAGGAAGCCAATGGTTCGTATCCAATTAAACCCAAACCACCGCAAAGCTATTCGAAACTGATGCCATGAACATGTGACTTGGAGCCCTGACAAAATGGGGTACAGTTCTGTTCTCTGAGTCCCATTTTAGCCTACAAACAAATTCTAGACTTTATTTCATTTTGAGACGAGGGATGCGCTACCATCCCTCCAACATCAGAGAAAGCGCCACTTACGGTGGAGGCAGTGTTCTCGTGCCGAGTAATGACCAACGGCCGCACCCCTTCACGTTTTTATAGGAGTACACTAAATAGCAGAGGTACCGAGAACATATCCTCGAATCCTATATGCAACGTTTTAGGTTTACCGTTGTCCCAGATTTTCTTTTCATGCACGACAACATTACTGCACATAGAGCTAAAGTGGTGGAGGAATATCTTGAAACTCTAGATATCCAACGACTGTCATGGCAAGCACGATCACCAGGCTTAAATCTGAGCAAATATGCCGGTATTTGGGATGCCCTTGGACTTTGCATTGCACGCTGATAGCCAACTCTTCAGTCACTTGGTGAGCTAAGTGGTGAGCTTGTGGAAGAATGGAATTTTTTGTCTCAGAATCATATAGACCCTCTTATATTGAGCACGGTTCACCGCTGTCTGGCCTGTTTAGCCGTACTGATGTCATGGGACCATAATTTCGAGCACCATGTATCGACTTCTGTAATGTGACCTTTTTTTGGTAATTCTTAGATAACCCTGTCCCCCTTCATCACAAACTGCACGAGTTACACCACATTTTCTAAGTGTTCTTTTGTGTTTAATTTGTCGAGCAGTGTACGAACTAAGTGAACCCTATGTGAACCAGAGAGAGATAAAAATAATTCTTGGAAGTCAAAGTTATGGTAAGTGTGTGCGGCACTCCTCTTTTGGCAGAAAATTGTGTGTGTGACTGCAATAAACGCAAATGTTTCTGCTGATAAGAGGGATCACAGGATTTATTTTCAAATATGTACCCTTGAACGAGGTGCACGCTAAAAGAGCTACGAGGTTTTATTGAGATTTAGGTGTCATTTGGGATACTGCTTAGGGATGAAGTGGTATAGGATTGGGTAATACGCTTCATTGTGCTTATTCAGTGCAGGGTACATGGAAATACTAATAAGGTTTTGGTTCCTTTACGACCACATTTCCAAATGCAGTGAATTAATGTATTGTAAGATATAAAATCTTACAAGAAAATATTTTATACACAGGAGAGATTAATTAAAAACAAAGCTTCTGGTATAACATATGGGGCGGCGAAACCTTACCAGTCACAAATATTATTTAAGATAATGGGTCACTCGCTAGGGATTAAATTAGACAAGGTTACAAGAAGGGAGGGGTAAACAAAGAAAAGACTAGTAGTAGATGGAGTAAACTTCAGCTCCGAGCACACGGGAATAAATAAAAACAACGGGAACAGGTAGCAACCGCTGTTGGTATATAGGTGTGCAAGTACTAGCTCTGGAAAACAATAGTGCGAAGGGCCAAGTTTGTCGGAACATTCCTTTGATCGGTAACATCTGGATACGAGACGGGAAGTGGATACTTGACAAATGCTCGGATTAGAATTAAAACTGGTGTCTGGCTGTCGGTGATAGCAAGTTTTGGGATTTTGTGGAGTAAAAGTGCTAAGTATAAACAGGAGGGTTGCGGAAATTACGGCGGACTTCAAAGCGGCAGTCTGTCTGAGAAATTTACAAATTTATTAAAATAAGAGGTTGGATCGCGCACTGTAGGGACAGCTTAGGAAAAGTAACATGGTCGAATAGGACAGAGAGATAGGTTTGATAAAATGAGAAGATTGGTTAAGACCCAGAACTAAGGGCGGGCCTCAATATAGGGACGGTACGTAATGAGAGAAACAAAATGAGAGAACCGGGGGAGAGAGGAAAGACACAGAGTTGAGGTTTTTGTCGGTGTTTGTGAAAATGAGTTAGGCAAAAACACAGAGTTGAGTTTTTGTCAGTGTTAGTAAAAATGGTTTAGTGCGAGACAAAGTTGAGGTATTTGTCGGAGTTAGAATGAGTTAGTAGGGACAGAGTTGAGATTTCTGTCGGAGTCAGTTAGAATGAGTTAGTATAGACAGAGTAGAGATTTTTGTGAGTGTTAGTGTAAATGAGTGGTGAACAGATGGAGCGGAGAAATGAGAAAGAGATGCCCTGTGAAAATTTCTTCTTGTGAATGAGTTTTTAAGAAAAGGTGGAGTGGACAAGTGGGGGAGAGAGAGAAAAGTAACGGAGAAAGTAAAGGAATGGAATGATAGAAATCAGCGAAGGCAAAAGCGCCAGGAAAAGGGGGAAGCCCCTTTTGATGAAGGCATCGAGTTCCGATGTCCCAGACGGTATGAAGCAGCCCCTGTATCGAAACTAACAGGCGGTGAAGGCAAAGTGCCAGCCTAGAGCGGACGGAGCAAAGCAGAAGGAAAGACAGCAGTCCTCGTAACAATGGAGTAGGATCATACGACAAATTGCCAGTCCAGTACAGATAGAACAGTGAGTTTAAGCAGAGTAGCAGAACTGTGGCCCTCACGAAAATCCTCTGGAAGTCCTGAGATGAATGCCCTTGGCAAAAAGATGATGACAGCCCCAAACAAGGAGCGGAAGACCCCAAAACAGAGAAGTCCGATTCGAAAAATTAAGTAAGTGACTAGTTATATAGTATTCTCACTTACCTATACAGTGTATAGGACTGTAGGAACTCTAATATCAGATTAGTAGAACGTTTAGAAAGATGTTAAGGGAAGGATGAACAAAAATATAAATATACATACATAAATATAGAGATAAGTCAGATGATAGTTATTGGTTTTGATTATTGTATAATTAGACATATGTAGAAAGGCAAAGGAGAGAAATTGGATATTTGTTATTAGTTATTGTCTAACAAATATGTATGATAAATTTTGGAAGGGAAGGGTAGAGAAATATAGAGAAAGAAATAGCCTTCTGAATGTAGCTAACCTTGGGACAAGCATTAGTCCAGAAATTGATGTTAAATGTACGATTTCTCTTGATTAGAGAAAGTTTATGAAATTATATTCCCCAAGACAAAAAAGAAAGTGAAATTCTTAAATCAATTTATAAAGTAAGAATTTGATTTACATAGGAAAAAAGGGTGTTAACTAAACCTCTTAAGTATTTATTGATCATGGGTGAAGAAAGAAGAAACTATAGCAGTTTTCTGTAAGGATATTGATTATGTTGTGTAGAAAGAAATAACCCTTCTAATGTACTTAATTGCATATATATCTGATACTACATAGGCAAATTTGAATAATATTAGTATGTGCCTGAGTTTTGATCACTTTATCATGATGTATATATATATATATGTAAATAAACTATGTTAATTATTAATTAGTGAGTTTGTCATTCTTGAGCACTCAGCCTTCCCGAAGGGAATTATACATAATTGAGAAGTTCCCTTGAACCTGAATTCTCCTGTGAATCCAAAGTCAGATGTGTAAGTGGGGGATATAGAAGAGGGGTCTATATAAATAATAGGGAATAAAATAAGATATTTAATAATAATAATCACAAAAAAGGAAGTAAAGACATTATTTTCTCCCCCCCCCCCCCACACACAGTATGTATTGAAACTACTTCGATTTGGATGGTTCCTGGTTCCTACAGTACCGAACGTTTTAGTGAAGTGACTGCTAAATATGATGCTGTTCTCGCATTCTCTCTCTCTGTCTCGTGAACGTTCAGGTCTTATATTTGATCAATCTGGCGTATAAACAGAAAGTTTCAGAGGAAATAACTTTAGTCGCAATCTAATTCTTCGTTAGATTTTGGCATTACTTTCAACAGGCAGTAAAATGGAATGAATAGTTTTAAGCTTTAAAGCAGATTAATTATCGACACCTATGATTATTTTGGATCTTCTATCCTTACTGTTATACCTTGACATCTATTCGTAATGTTTGAATAAAGATGTCACTTCCACGTAATTTACACGAATCAATGTAAACACAAAATTAAATTATATAACAACACAAAAGTGAAACTATGAGATGCAGTCCTTCTAATCCTCTAGGAGAACTATTTCACTCGAGAGTTTATGATAAATATAATTAGTTTACTAACGGAATGGAAGATATTGAAAATATCAAATGGTAGTTTATGAAACTTGATAACTCACTAAGTGTAAATAAGTAATTTCCTCTACATCTGTGTTTATAATTAAAATGGTGTTGACTTTTCACATTAGCACCTCCGCTCATCACATGCTTCTGATAATTGTCGTCGTCTGGTAGCTGTTTGCATTGTATTTTAGCTTCGGATATCTTTAAATGAACATAGAGCAGCTTGATTCCCATATTAGCGTGGCGTATTCTTATTGTATATTTAGTTTATTATATCTATTTTTATATGATATTATATTTTATAAAAATACCACTCGCTTTTCTGTAATTCTATCAACGCCAACTTTGAAATAAGAGGTTAAAGAAAAAAATTGTGTGTGTGCCGAGCACGCATAGCGGAAGTTAAGTGAAACTTCTTTAGGCGAACATATATCACTTGACCGAGGATCCCGTATGAATGCTGCAGGCGACGAATCTGCATGAATGGGAGTCGCAGAGATATGACACATTCTGTTATCAAATCTAGTTTCGACAAGTGCTGTGGCATCGGATGATATTTAAAACCATTTGACTTCGATAGAGCCGGAATCACTTTGTTCTTGAGAGAGCCATGACAGCTGTTACAGGCCGACATTTGACTTACAACCTCATTTGGAAATGCTGTTTGAAGAAGAGCGTGATCTCGAAGTGCTACAATCTATCTTCACATCGTTCTTGAACCAAAGCCGATCACACACGGAACAGATTGAAACAAAATCATTATCCAGGAATGTACGGTTAAACTGTGCGTGGATGCTTCGGTGTTTCTTAAAATCCTATTGCTGCTCCGGCTGTGTATTAAGCCTGCTACGTGTTGAACGATTTCATGAAGTACTTCTGGCAGTCATTTTTGGCTTCTTCGCTTTTCGTTTACGACTGGGCTTCGAGGACTCTTCATCGTTTTCATTTGCAGTATCAACTTCCATGACTCCTTCTTCCAAATTCATTTCTAACATTTCTGGGGAGATGTAAGGCTCTGAAGATGTGAATGGATATTCTCCGGCTTCTTTGTTCAACTCCATCGCAAGCTGTGATTTCTCCCCCCGTTGAAATAGCTTAGATCTCTCCTTTGTACTCAATGGAGGTGGTTTCGGTTGTCATATTGCGCGTATACGTGTTCTATACGCCTTACAACCCTCACTACAGTGGACTCCCGCTTTACGAGGGTGTACAGGTTCTTCCTTCCTTCTTTGAGGTTATATCCGTACTTGCTACTGCTGAGCATGGTGGATAGCGGGTTAAGTTTTAGTCAGAACCACAATGGACTCAGGGCATCTCCCTGAAAGATTCCTCTCTTGATGGGGATTGGCCTGGTTGTGATGTTTTCGACCTTAACAGTGGTACTCCATTTCGCCATCGTTTCTCCTAGGAAGTTTGTCACTATCGGATTGACTTTGTAGATGTTCTATTAGCCAACTATGAGGCACATAATCGAAGGCCTTGCTGTAATAGGTGTAGGCTGTGTACATGTTGCAGTGCTTCTTGTAGGCTTGTTCCATAATCGCTGGATCTATTATTGTTATTATTATTATCTTTATTTTCTCCTAAGAGACCCGCTTACGGCTATTAACCAGGGGGTCCACATTCATATATACAAATATAAGTTATATACATTTTGTATAAGTTATATCCATTTATAATTTATACATATCATTGTCTTAATAAATTATACAAATTATACATTGTCTAATTAATTATATTATGCATATCATTGCCTTATTTTTTACATGACAGGCAGATAGAAAGAGAGCACAAGCATAATTTGCAATTTTACAAGGAATTATAGAATGTTCACATCTACAGCACTATTTACAGCGAGATAACAGAAAGACAAGACGTCCAATATAAACATAACAGGAGCACCAGTGCGGAGCAAAGTTCATTTTTCATTTCCTGCATTCTATTTTGTTTTCATTTGTGGGCTTCACTCAACATTTATAGGTGGAGTAATGCATTCTGAAACATTTCAGTCCTGTACCTCTTCTCTGTGCAAAGCCTTTCTGGGTCTGCTTGAAGATCGTTGTACATCTTAATGGTGTTAGAAGGAAAAAATCGCTGAAGGCTTCCCAGCTGCGTGAGCGCGCTACTGAGTGGAGGGGATAGTGTCCTATTCGCCCACCTTTGCGTCATGGGGGGCCGAGTCAGCAGGTAGTCAGTTTTCGGCGAATCGATTCTCCCGGTTAGCAGTTTTTCCAGCGCGAGAATGTTCTTGTGACAACTATGTGAGACCAAGGCGTGACATCCAAATTGGCATATAAAACAGCCCTTGAGATTGTAAATGGCTGCGTAGTGATCTTGTTTAACCACCTCAGCATCCAGTACTCTAAACCCAGGAAAGCCTTGATGGTAGAATCTGGGGCAGAAGACCAAATCTGAGATGCGTAGAGAGGGATGGGGGATGACGCAACTAAAAATATATTGTTTAACAAGGTCAGGATTCCTGATATCTACCAGTTCCTGTCTGGAGGTCCATAGCGCAACGTAAGTTTTCTTCTTTACATATCCGAAATGGGGTGTGAAGTTTAGGTTTTCGTCCCATTTCAGACCAAGATCAATATGTGTCCTGACTTTTTTGACCACACATATTGATATGTTTTTCTTTATTACCTTGTTGGTGAAAACAATTTGTGCTGTCTTGTGTTCATTTAGTCGGAGCCCCATGCAATTGAGGTATTCTTGCAACTCGGCGATTTTAGAGTTTGCTTCGTTGTTGCGTTGTAAGGATGTGTTTTGGTCGTTCGAGGTGATGAAAAATTTCAAGCCGTCTGCATATACGACAAATTGTTTTTGATTTTGGGTCAGGAAGGGATGCAGTGTTGTTGCAAAGAGAGTAGCAGAGAGGACACCACCTTGTGGGACTCCCCTGTTGACTTGGAAGGTCTCTTTGGAAATTCCATTTATGGCAGTGATGTGTCTCTCCCTCAAAGAACTCATTATTATAGCTAATACGTGTCCAGTTATATGGAAATATTCCTCCTAGATGATAGTAATAGCCGAGATGGATATACTGTCGAAATCGGATGCAACGTCTAAGAAGACAATATCTAATTGCTGTCTGAAGTTAAGGGCTTGTTGGATTCGAAATAGAGTCTCCATAAGATTCTAGTAGATCTAGTGGTAGTAGATCTTTGTGGGATCACTGAATGAAGGTACTCTGATCTATGCCGGAAGCAGTGATGGTTGATCGTATTTAAAATGGATTTCTCAAATATTTTTTAAAGCGAACATCCAATTACAATAGGCCTGTAGTCTTTGGCGGATTTAGGGTTGTTAATTTTGGGAATATATTTAACTAGGTACGTATTCCCTATCTTCGGAAGGTGGTTTTCACTTAGAATTTTGTGGAAAATTGTGAAGGAGCAGATCTATGATGTATACACTCCTGATCTTAATCATGACGAGCGGGAATTTATCAGGCCCAATTGTGGCTTTATTCCTGAGGCTATTCACAGTGGCTTTCACGTCATCTCTAGCGATATTGATTTGAGACAGTTCAGCAGAGACCTCTGTCTTCAGTTTGCTGATTGCTTTACGGATTTTCTCTGTGTTGGCTTCAATGTCAACTTGATTTTCTGCCAGAGGAGTTCCAAAGGTGGCTTGGGTCCATTCTGAGAAGATGTGCTAGTGCATTATATCCGTACGCCTTTTCTTATTAGATATTCTGCTTCCTTTCTTTAAATGTGATCATACCATGTCATAGTGAGCTTGACGTTTCACTCGAATGAACCGTGCTCTAGCTTGTTTATATTGAATATAATCTGGTGGGTGTTCAGTTTTTTTCCATTTTCTGAAGAGTTTTTGCTTGTTCTTGAAAGCATGTTTTACTTGTGGACTAAACCAGGAATTTGCGCGATCAGAAATTTTAATGCGTTTTGATGCACCCTCGAGAACAATAAAGTGACGTGTATCCGAAAGTGTTTCTGAGGCATCGTCTACAGGGAGCTCGAAGAGATTTTGCCAGTTGAAATGCACGAGCCGTTTCAAAATTACGTCGGGTTTTACATACTTGGTTGAGAAGATAACATCAGCGTTGTTTTCCCACCTCCAGTTCTCTTTTTGTCTACAAGCTTGACTTCTTAGGTTGGCTTGGATTGAGAGGGGGATGTGATCAGAAGCGAAGCGAGTCGTACTGTCAGTTAATGTGATGTCTAGAGTATTGTAGTATAGTGTATAGTGTGTTCGTGTCTAACGGCACCAGGGGTTCCCCCATCTCCGCGTTGCTTTCATTGTGGGTGTAACAGTTCACTGTAAAGGCCAGAGATTTAAAAGTGTATGGATTTTGTAAGTGTAGTGTTGTGTATCGTTGTTCTTCTGGCCATTTAGCCGCTAGATCCCTGCTGGGGCCCAACGTTGTTCATACTATGCCGTGGAGGCAGACCAGGTACCCAGTAATTTTAAGTTTTCACTCTGGCAGGTCCTGCTATAATTTCCTTTGGTGGGAAAGTGCCCTCGAACGTTTAAGTCATGCCGAATGTTTCCAGCAACTTTATCTTCTAATCAAGAGCTATTTTTCTAACAGATTTATCACCGTCAAATCTAGGTACAGACAAATTTTGCGTCAGGTCTTTCGAGGGTGTCCTCAAGGCTCCATTTTGGTCCCACTTTTCTGGAACTTTGTTTTGCAAGGTTGGATTACCCGAACCTTTGACAACGTGAAGGTCATGGCATATGCGTATGATTTGAGAGTCCTTGTTAGTGGCAATACAAGATATTCAATTGAAATATCCGCTGAGAAAGTTTTATTTGATCTTCAACAATGGACAGTTGAAAATAAGTTAAAAATTAGTTCTACCAAGACAAAAATTATGATCCTTGGCTCTAAATTGGACGTTCGCCGACCAACAAGAGTTAAGACAAACAATACACAAATACCTTTAGTAACGGAAATTAAACTTTTGGGAATAACTATTGACAGCAAGTTAAATTTTCTCCCTCATTTATCCAATCTGCGAATTAAGATGAGAAATTTCACCGGTGCTCTTCTCAGAGTTTCTAGAACTGAGTGGGGTCTTTCTAGAAGATCTTTAAGAATCTACTATAACTCTGTGTTTCTTCCTTATGATTGCCGATGCTGCTGACGCTTGGTTCCATAGGGACCAAGCGGACTGTACAATTTCAATCAAATTGATGTCAATCCAGCGTACAATGTTACTTTGTATTTTGAAGATTTCTCGAACAGTTTCAACACCTGCTTTGCAGGTTTTAGCTGGAACGTTACCACTAGATCTCCTCGTAATTTTCAGAGGCTTATGTTATCGCTTGAAACGTCAGATTCCCACTGACATCCTTGAAATTTCTATTAACACTCAAGTCAATGTTAAAGCTGAACGACAAAGAATTTGGCAAGTGTTGATCAATTTGTGGCAGTGTAGGTGGGATGGCACAACACTGGGCAGTGTAACACGTAAGTTTTTTCCTAACGTCGACTCTCTTATGGATACAAAATCTACAGTCTGGTTTAGCCTTGACTTGTTTACCTCCTATTGTTATCAGAACTTCTTCTTCTGAACAGCCATTTTCAATCCACTGCAGGATGAAGGCCTCTACGGCAACTTTCCAGTTCCTTCTGTTTTGTGCAATGGCCATCCATTTACTACCCACAAACTCATGAATGTCATCTATCCATCTCCGCCGTTGTCTTCCAGGTTTTCTTCTAGCTGCTCTTGGGTACCATTCTGTTATTTTCTTAGTCCATCTCTCATCATGTCTTCGAGCTATGTGTCCTGCCCAAGCCCATTTTAGTTCTTTAGTTTTGATAAGAATGTCCTTTACTTGAGTTTGCTGCCTAATCCACGTGTTTCTCTTCTTATCTAAGTCTTATTCCCAATATAATTTGTTCTATTCTCCGCCATGTAGTTCTCGGCTTCTGTTCCATTCTTTTGGTGAATGGCCAAGTTTCACTTCCAGAAGTCATGGTGGGGAGTATAGATTGGTTCATTATTTTACGTTTCAGACAAACTGGAATATTGCTCTTCAGTATGTGACTGTATTTCCTGAATGCTACCATCCAAAATTTATTCTTCTCTTGACTTCCAGCCATTTATCATTATTACAGCTAATAACTTGTCCCAGATAGGTATATGATTCCACCTTTTCAATTACTGCTCCATCAATCATTGTCCCTTTCTGTGGCATACTTGTTCATCATTACTTTTGTTTTAGCCATATTCATCTTTAGTCCAAAATTCTTACTGATTACGATTTTCCTCTAATTCTTTGGGCTCGTGGCTTATGACCACTATATCATCTGCAAATCGTAAATGGTTTAGGTACTCTCCATTCACATTGACTCCTTTCTGCGACTGGTCTAATCTTCTGAAAGCTTCCTCAAGGGCAGCAGTAAACAGCTTCGGAGATATTGTGTCTTTTTGTCAAACTCCTTCCTCGGTTTTAAATTTCCTACTGTCTCTGTCTAGTCTAATAAAGGAAGTAACGTTCTCATATATTTTCTTCAAAATCATGATATATGGGTATCAATGCCTTGTCTTTCCAGTGCCCGAAACATTGCCTTATGCTGTATGGAGTAAAATGCCTTTTCATAATTCACTAATGGCAGGTATAATGGTGTTTTATATTTATTTGTTTTCTCCATTAGCTGTGATATTACGTGAATGTGATCCATACTTGAGAATCCTGTCCTAAAGCCAGCTTGCTCTTTCGGTTGATTCCCATCAAGTATTCTTTCTAATCTGTTAGTAATGACCCTTGTGAACAACTTGCAGATGTGGAATAACAAGTTAATTTGTCTATAATTCCCAATTTCTGATTTATCTTGTTTCTTATGCAGCAAAACTATTATTACGTTATTCCACTGTTTAAGGTGTCACACCTTTTCTAATGCACTTTGTGAAGAGCCTTGCCAGTTTTTGTGTTATGTCTCTTCCTTCCAATTTTAACAATTCTACAGTAACTTCATCTTCCCCCGGGGCTTTCTGATTCTTCATTTTCTTCAATGCATGTTGTACCTCATCAGGAAGAATATCGGGTATGTCGTATGTGTTGCTAATTTGAGATCCAGCTTCCCCACTGCTGGCATCATTCCCTCGCTCCTTATATAATTTTCTATAGTAGTCTTCTGCTATTTGAATTATGCCTTCTCTCTACTTTAGTTATGACTTCTCTGCTATTATTTATAATAGCACAGAAGTCATTATATTAATAAGTACACCATTGCTATTCTTCCGTTTCAGTATCATTTGTCTTTCTGTATTACTGCTCATGGCTGCTGATTTAAATCTTTTGTTTTCCCTTAATGCTTGTTCTACTTTTCTTGTGTTAAATCTTCTTATGTCCTCTCTGAGTCTCTTTCTAATGGCTTTGCATAACTCAGTATACTCAATTTTCTCCTTCTCAGTGTTTATCTTGCTCTTCATTTGTCGCCTTCGGTTCATCATAACTAGTGTTTCTTGACTAATTTTTTCTTCTTTGGATTTCTTTTTCCCTATAGGTTTCTTGGGCTTTATCGCTCTCAGAAAGTTGTAATATTCCTCGTCGATATCTTGGTCCTGAGCAGTCTGCAGAAGTTCAAACTAGTTCTTAAGCTCCAGTACATACTGCTTTTTCTCCCCTTCTGTTATCTCAAAGACCTTTGTATAATTTACTCGAATCAGTTTTTTCCTTTCCTTTCCTACAACTATATCAAGTGTACATCTTACCATTCTGTGATCACTTTCAACATTTACCTTATTTAGGACGGTGACATCATTCACAATATATCTTCTGTTAGTGAGGATGAAGTCAATTTCATTAGTTGTTAATCCATTTCGACTATTCCATGTCCACTTTCTGTTCACCCTTTTCTTGAAAAAAGTGTTCATTACTGACAATCCTTGAGATTCTGCAAATTCCACAATTCTTTCACCAATTCCAAAATTTCCTATAGTTCCCCTTTCTGCGCTGTTTTGTCTTTTTCCAACCTTAGCATTGAAGTCCCCCATAATAATAGTGTAGTGGGTTTTCTACTCATTTATAAGACTCTCAATTTCGTTGTACATTTCTTCAACCTCTTCATCATCATGGCTCGATGTTGGTGCATAAATGATTATAACCTTTAGCTTGTACCTGTTAGAAATCTTGAGTATTAGTCTTGACACCCTTGGTGATGTACTTTTGAATTCCAAAATGTTGTTTTGTAAATATTAATGGATCAGAAGCCCAACTCCACCTTCACTCCTTTCACTGTTTCCATTGATGTACAGCAGATTTCCACTTGATAAACTTATAAGTGATTCATTTCTTCTTCTTGTTTCAGCCAAACCGATGATATTCCAATTCACATTTTCTAATTCCTTTTCCAGCTCTAATATCCTCTCTTCACCGATGAGCGATCACGTTGTTATCAGGCTATGGATCATTAAATAAGAAACTGTTTAAATTTCGCTTGTCTCTTACGGAACTCTGTCATTGTGGCGGTGTGGAAGATTGGTAGCACGTGTTGTACCTTTGTCCCTCATAAAATGAATTTCGAGTAATTCTGCAGCATGCAATTCCCAACTTTTCATCAGGTTTGCAACCTAAGTTTGTATCAAATACCACTAGTTACCGCGCCCTTCAGGATTTTGCTAAGGCAACCTTCAATAAAAGGCTTGCAATCCTTTCTGCAATGACTGCACCCGCGAATATTTCAAATTCAGCTCAAGACTATTCATCTTCACTGCAATGACGTTCATTTTTTCAACAAGATCTGCAATTTTGGACTTGTGCTGTGTGTGTGTGTTTTTTTTTTTTTTTTTTTTGGAACTGTACTAGTGTCCTACAATCACAACTCCTCAATTTATCGATAAAATTCCCGTGCTTCTGAAATTGCTCGGCTGGCTGTTAACTGACTGTGACACTGTTTTTGGAGGTGGACTGTGACTTTTCCTGTGCTCCTGAAATTGCTCGGCTGGCTGTTAACTGACTGACTTTGGTTTTGGAGATTGACTGTGACTTTGCTACTGATGATTGCAGGACTTATTGCATGTCACGTTTAACCAAAGCTGTTTATAAGGTTTGTGCCTGTAAAGTTTTGTCGGTTGAATGGTACTGGTCTAGGGTTTTTTTTGGGGGGGGGGGGGATTACTATCCTTAATTATTTTCTTTAACTTTGTATATAATCTGTTTTTTATGTTAATTTGAAAAAATTAACGAGATTACTTGCATTGTTTACTTTGCCTCAGAGTATCATCTGTGTTTATCTGAATCTGTTGAGAGGTTAATCTTGTGTACGGTGTTTAATTTTTGTATAGTTGTATAAGATCTTTTTTTTTTTTTTTTTTTACTATTTTTGGCTAGAGTCTTTGGCTCGTACTTTTTCTTCTGTTACTGCTGGCTGGTAGCCCCTGGTCTACCTTCCCGTGGTGGTGGCGTGTTTCCGACCTGATGATCCCGGGTAGCCAAACAGCCAGTTCATTTCTGGCCATTTCTGTAGAATCCTGTAATTGAAAGGTGAAACGAGGCGGAGATGAACTAACATTCCATGTGCCGCCCTAGACAAATAAGACAAATACATACATACATACACACAATCTCCCCCCGAGCCTTCAGTCCCCACCCACTCTATCTTTATGCCAGCGAATGCCCCACACGCAAAAACTTAATTATGTCAAAATTACCGTTCACCAATTTTTTCGGCCTTTATTATGCAAGCATTATCCCCCTCACCTAACGATCATCAAACCAACGATGATGGATATATGTATCGCATATATATGGATCTGTCTGTACGCACGTGCATATAAAAGAGCGCATGCGTTTTTTTTTCTTCTTTTAGGTCCTAGACACTGAAATCTCAGGAAATTAGGTGGCAGTACCTGCCAGAGTGAAACTAAAACTATTGAGTTCCTAGTCTGCCTCCACAGCGCGAAGGTGGGGCAACGTTGGGCCTCAGTAGGGGCCCAGCGGTTAAACGACGAGATGAACAAGGGTACATGCCGCTAGACGTACAATATCCATACACTTTTAAACATCTGGCATTTCCAGCGGTTTAAAACTCTGGTCTAAAACACTTTTAAACCTCTGGCATTTCCAGCGGTTACACCCACAATGAAAACTACGTGGAAATGGGGGAATTAAATACACCTTACACCTTATTATTAGCTACATGGTGCAAGGAAGCCTGAAGCTTATGCTGCACCAGCCAAAAAAAGAAAATTTCCCGAGTTACCCTGAGAGAGAGAGAGAGAGAGAGAGAGAGAGAGAGAGAGAGAGAGAGAGAGAGAGAGAGAGAGAGAGAGAGAGAGAGAATCAAAAATAGAAGGTAATCACCAAGAAAGATAAGAATGATGATATCCAGCTCAGGACCCTGTGTGTGTGCCAAGCCGATACTCATTGTAGATTGTTGGGAGGCAGGTGATTGGTCTATATTTCGCCGGGTTCCTTGTATCTTTTTCAGATATGTAATTCCTTGAGTGGGAAACTTCGGGACTGTCTATGGGTGCCTTATCATTCGGGGTGAACTGCTCTGCCAAGTGCATGTGTTTGTGTGCAAGTGAGCTTCTTGTACCAGTAGTTGTGGACGTTATCTATTCCTGGAGTTTGCCAGTTGTGAGAGTTCTTGATCGTCTGCTTTACTTCGCGAATCTCCCACCCTCTCATTTCTTGTACGTTCTTGGTTTCCTTGCGTTCTAGTTCTATCCAAGGGGCTCTGCTGTTATGTCATACTTTCCTGCTCCATATGCGCGGGTAGCACAGTGGTATCGTCATCGTTCTCCCCACACCGGGTGGAAAAGGCCTGGGTTCGAATCCCGTCGATGACTCGAGGAACTTTAATGGGCTTTTTTCACTCCGTGGCTGAGTTAATTGGTCTCAGGCGTAGATAAGCAAGGTTTTTCTCCCCAGTAACTGAGGTTTTTCGTCCAACAAAACAGGCAAATCAACCATAGAACATACGCAATTTACAGACACAAATACGGGTTAATGTATTTAATTACGGGTAGGTAACCCTAAAATAATAATAATAATAATAATAATAATAATAATAATAAAATTTCCTGCTCCATATGTTATCCCAGAACTCCTCAATTTCCTTCTGCTCGGATGGTTCTTCCCTTCTTCACCGAGACTCCTGTAGAAGCCTCTTTGGCCTCATCGAAGATTCGGTTGTTTATTTTCCTCTGGGAGCTCTCTTTGTATCCGCGTAGTCTCTTGCTGAGTGCAAGGAGGTTCTGTTTCAATGTGTCCAAGTACTCTCCTATTCTCTGATTTTTTGTCTCATGTTTGATGGACGCTGTCTCTCTTGAGGATGTTCTTCACTTTTCCAAAAAATTTCTTACTCCTATTGCCCTGTTGGTACTGGGTCAATTGGCCTATCTTGACTCTTAATTCTTCTATCTTCTGTTGAAGTCTTCTTTCCCAAGCTGGCGGTTCCTTTTGTTTTCTGTTCTTCTGCTGCTGGTCTCTCGTTTCTCTTCTATTAATCCTCGTGGCTGCTACCGCAGCACAATAGACGGCTGTGTGGATGGCCTCCAGTGTTGCACCATTGCTGTTGAGGTAATGCAGTATTATGTGCCGATTGAGGTGGTCCGTGACTCTCCACAAGGTTCTATTCAGCCTCTGCTTCGGTATCACGCGAGTCTTGATGGGGTCCATTTCTTGGAATTCTGTTAGTGCCTTCTTCCACTCGTCCTCTATTCTGGATATCATAACCTCGTCTCTCTCCACTTCAGTATTTCTTCTTTCTCTTCCTCCTCTTGTTCGATGGTGGTATGTTCTTCCTCCTCTGGTTCCATATTCGTTTTCCTTTGTAGTTGATCGTTCATGCCCTGCTTGATTTTTTCCAAGATTGTACGAGCTATCAGGTTTTTCGTGACGATGGTCCTTCTCTAGTCCGCTATTTGCTATTCGGTGATCTGAATATCCGGGAATAGTTCCAGCCACTTGGTATGTAGTCTCGCCCTGTAAGTTGTAATATCGGTCTCCAGATTCGTTATTTCGTAGTTTGTTTGCATGATATACGTATCCATTTCGATGCCCCACTTCATGCGTTGGCGTTTTCTCCTTACTTGGCTGGTCACTAGCGCAGTTGCGCAGGAAGCACTTCCAGTTGGTGGGTCTATTATTATCATTAGCTACACGGGGTGCAAGGAAGCTTGAGGCTTATGCTGCACAAGCAAAAAAAAAATTCTCGAGTTATCCTAAGAGAGAGAAAGAGAGAGAGAGAGAGAGATAGAGAGAGAGAGAGAGAGAGAGAGAGAGAGAGAGAGAGAGAGAGAGAGAGAGAGAGAGAGAGAGAGAGAGAGAGTCAAAAGTAGAAGGGAATCACCAAGAAAGAGAAGAATGATGATATCCAGCGATCAGGACCCTGGGTGTGCCAAGCCCATACTCATCAGATGTGAGCCCCTGGGATTACCTCATTGGTGGAGACGTGATTTGGTTTATTCAGACAATGCTTGAGAGGACCATTGTTGTTGGCGATGGCAATCTGCGCTACACCAGCACTATTACAAATGGAGTCCCACAAGACGGCGTCCTGTCTGGAATCTTGTTCTCAGCTGTTCTCGTGGCGTTTGTGACGGGGCTAACTGATATCATCACCTTTGCTGATGACGTAAAACAATGATGGGAGTGTTTCCAGGGCTGATGGGAGTAAACATCCCATCAGCCCTGGAGACACTCTTGAATACATCAATGCTTTGAATACATCAATGAATACATCCTTCAGAAAATTCGGAACCTTGAAGCCTTCTTCTCCGGTTTCGGTCTTCACATCAGTACTGAGAAGTCGAAACAATTGACTTTCTCGCTCAAACTGAACTCAACAATAGTGCAACTCGTTTTAAGACGATCCGCGATTTCTGCCGTACAACAACGTACAGATCTGGGACTTGTTTCTGATCAAAAGTCCTCCTTTCTACCGCACATAGACCACTTGCAAATAAAGTTCTGTCGACTCAGGTGGATGATTATACAACAACTTATGCACGTCCATGACCAGGCTGTTGGGTGTAGATTCATTAAAACATGTGTATATCCGCGCATATTCTATGGCGATCGAAGTGTGGACTTCAACTGCTACGACGCATCATAGATGGATTTTTGCGGGGGAATTCTGGCTATTGAAGTGGGCCATATGGAAATTTCGGCTTCCCCATGCACCAAGGACCACCCAGATGGTGGCAGCTCTAAGCATTAGACGTCATCCTGCCATCATTCACGAGAGAAGACTCGTATTCGCCGTAAAAATGATGGTTCGCATTATTTCAGTATCAGATTTCTGGGCCTAACTGTGGATGGAGGATCCCGGTACCAAGCCTTAGTACCAATACAATCCTTCAGGCCATTCCAAACCGGTTAAAGTTATCTGATCGGTTCTTACCCGTGCAAATGCTGCAGGACATACACTTCTTGGACGGCGACCTCTATAAGTTCGCAGTCGATAAGAAATATACGCAGAACGTACTCATCGATTTCCTTCTCAGGACCACGTCACAAGACATTAGAACCTGCTCCCGAGGACCTGTCCATCGTTACCATGGATCCATCGCTTCAGTGTTCAAACCTTTCTAGAGTTATAATGCTGGTTTTTTTTTTCATCTTTGTTTATTATGTTGTGTAATTTTTTTTATGTAAACCTCAGACTTGTAGCTGAAGTTGTATATAGCAATGTGGGTTCTGTATACAATAAAGAGTTCTTTTTTATTATTATCCACAGGCTACAAAACTAAAGATATAAAGTACAGATTTGCACTTTATTACCTTACCAATTAACAAAATTAAATGATACTTGAAAATCGGAACAATATTTTCCACAGGTTAACAAAAGAAAAAAAAAGAAAGGATAGTAATTACACCGGATATTCCCAGGTGGCCACGCTCCTAATTACTAAACGGACCGAACGCTGCTTAACTTCGGTGATCGCACGAAAAGCTTTTAGAGTAGTACTATAGTTGGCTGTTCAGAGTGCCTCTAATGCGTTCACTTTTGGCAACGGTGGTTTTTCTCCAATCCACAAACACAAATTATTTCTATCTGAAAACTGCCTGGAGCGCGCCGAAAGAAGTTTCACTTCAAAATGAATGTAAGGAGGCAATTTGAAAGAACTAAGTTTCGTTTGTGTTTGACGTAAAATTTTTCTTGTGCTTTAGCAGAAGAAAAATTGAGTTTAATTCTAGGGAAATGAAATATTTTTATTATATACAATGTCTCGACTTGGTTGGAGATATCGGTTTGGATGCAATAACCTTATTTCATTTATTGAATCTCTAAATGTTAAAGACATGGAATTCACTGTATTACAGAAGTAAGGATAGTTTCTGTGAAAATAGAAGCAACTACTATTTGTTCTTAAACCATTTAAACATAGGAACAATTCTAAACTATCCAACTTTATATAGCCAAGGTGTGTCTAGTCTTCTCATTTGATAAAATCATCCTCTCCACACCGGGTTGAAAACATCCGATGAATAATGCGAAGAATTTCTAAAAAGGTGTGACTTAATTTTCACAATGCGGCTGAGTTAACCCGTCTAAGGTGAGGGTAGCATGTTTTTTTTTTTTTTTTTTTTGTTTAGGAAACTGGGTTTTTGTCCAACAAACGGGCACATCGACCACAGAATACAAGAAATTTACAGACATAATATATACGGTGCAATATGGTCTAATCGCTTATGCGTCTAAAACCCTACTAAAGACAACATGTGTCTAGTGAAAAAAAAGGCACATGTGTCGAGCACGCGAGGTAGATGGTTTTATGTGAAGCATGCTTGGGGGCACCTAAAATGGATTTATGATAACTAAAGTAAGAGACATATACTTGCGATTGCAAAGTATCTAAATGTCTGGTAAACAGCGTCGATTGAGGTACACGTTGCTTCCGACCTTCGTCTTTATTTTCTTCGGTTTTGTCGCTTTCATTGTTGCTTGATACTATCGAGAACGCTCTGCACTTGACTTCGGCATCGTTGAACATTCAAACTGTATTTTCGAAAATTATTAATGTGTTATTCTCGTTATAATGCACTTTGTTGCCTTACTAATTAACAAAATTAAATGATACTTGAAAATCGGAACAATATTTTCCACAGGTTAACAAAAGAAAAAAAAGAAAGGATGGTAATTACACCGGATATTCCCAGTTGGCGCTCCTAATTACTAAGCGGACCGAACGCTGAATGTGAAACGAATATCCCCTCCATCCTAAGATAATTCAACGATGAACTAAAACATTGCACAGTTCACCGTCCGCGCAGCAGCAGAGGAAATTCCTGAAACACCTAGTAGTTTTATAACATTTCCCAAACCAAGATTAAATGTAGAATGCGTCAGCGGGGAAAAAAATGCACGAACTATGAATTATTAGATATTGCGGTAGCAAAGTGGCTATAAATCATCATAATTCACCGCACTGAAAAGAACATGATGAATGAAGCTAGAATTCTTGTTTTGATTTTTTGTTTTTTTTAAGATAGAGCGAAGTTCATTAGTGCCACCACCGAGAACTAACTCACCACAAGTCATAAATGTTCCAGTTGACGTGAATAATATGGTGAGAGAGTTGCCTAGTGCTTTAGACGATGATTATGCATTCAACGTTCACATCAAGAAGCATTTGATTCATAAATCGAATTACTTGCAAGGATATGTAAGAAAGAAACGGCCAAATCGTGGCTAAGGTATTTAATCAATACTCTTCTGTACAAACTTTATAACATCATAGTCGATCATCAGTTGCTTGCTACAGTTTCATCGAGAGTTACAAGTAGGGAACAAGTTGACAATGTAGAGAAGATCGCGTCGTCTGAAAGTGACATCGAATTACTTATGGCACAGCAACACATTTACTTTGGAATGAAGAGAAATAACTTTCAATTGCTCCTGGACAACACAATCAACCGATGTCGATAGTTTACAATGAACATGCTGAGGAATATACTATGCAAGAAGGATAGCTGGAACAGGACCAGGGTATGTCTGCCAGGGGCAAAAGTTGATGACGTTGTAGCGCAGATATTATCTTTTAAGTGCACAAAAGGTGCTATTGTTGTACACGTTGGAACTAATGACATTAAGAGTAAGAGATCTGCAGATTTACTCAACAAGTACAGGTCAATGTTGAAAAAAAGTCGCGAGTTACGGTTGAATGTGAAAGTGTCTGCAATTCTGCCCAGATATAGGAAGGAGTATATGATGGAGAGCCTTGTCGATCAATTCAGCCCTGGAGAGATTGTGCAAGGCTCAAGGTGCAAGACTTTTTTCCATCATGGTTTGTGCTTGTTGGCAGGAGACACTACTTCTACAGGGATGGGGTACACTTAAATAGAAATAGTGCAAGAATATTTGCTGACCCTATCGAGTCAGTGTTAGGTGGGTCAGAAAACTGCTATCTTGGGGGGGGGGATACACAGGCTAAATGTTTAACAGTGGCCGCAGGCAGAGGCAAAAGTGATTCTTACACTGCTTCTATTAGAATGAACAGCAGCCTGAAAAGCAAGGTAATGGAGATTTCCAGGACTGCTGGGAGTCATAGTGGAACAAGTAAATACATGGGCTGTGTTAGGTTAACTAAGAGTAGGAACAGGTGCATGTATACTTGCATGTACACCGATGCTAGGAGCTTGAAGTGCTAGTCAAGACATCAAAGGTAGATATTGTTGGGATATCT
Source organism: Mastigoproctus giganteus (assembly GCF_048544385.1). Lineage (NCBI taxonomy): Eukaryota > Metazoa > Arthropoda > Arachnida > Uropygi > Thelyphonidae > Mastigoproctus > Mastigoproctus giganteus. Next base: position 114,088,645 of record NC_143581.1, read on the forward strand.
GAGACGTGGTGTCACACAGAAATAAGCAGTGCAGAACTGGAATTTGGGGAGTACAATGCGTACAGAAAGGATACACAGGACAAGAAGGGAGGAGAGGTTATGCTGTTACTTAAGAAACACATAAAATCTAAGGAAGTGCATCCAGTTGATGTTGATTCGGTTTGGTGTGATATAAGCATTGAGAAAGGAAAATTGAGAGTAAGTGTGTGTGTGTGTGTGTGTGTGTGTGTGTGTGTGTGTGTGTGTGTGTGTGTGTGTGTGTGTGTGTGTGTTATAGGCGTAATGAATCTGATGAGTATAATGAGCAATTGTGCAGAGAAATAGAGTGGGCCAGTAAATCAGAATGTCTTATAATGGGGGATTTTATCTTTCCATGTATTGACTGGAATTTGTGGGTTGGTCACTGGCACACTAGCAGGAATTTGTGGGTTTATTGGTGACTGTTTTTTACAGCAATGTTCGAGAAGCAACTAGAGGGAGTAATATTCTTGATCTGATTATCAGCAGTGATTATTCATGCATTAAGAATTTGCAGATAAAGGAACCACTGGGTGACAGTGATTACAATGTACTGATGTGGGAATTACTTAAAAGATGTAACTACCATAAAGCTAAAGGGAAGGGCTTTTGCTTTCGTAAAGGTGATTACAAGGGTCTCAGACATTTTTTAAATTCTACATAGTGGGATCAACTGATGATGTTACCAACGTTGAATTCTAATTCAACTTAATTTTGGAGGCTACTAGACTTTTAGAGACTACTAAACTTAACTACTTAATTTTGGAGGCTACTAGACTTTTCATTCCAACTAAGAAATACTGTTCAAGTTTTAGGCCTAAATGGATGTCACATGAATTCATGAGGTTCGTGGTAGAGAAGAAAAATGTATGGATGCATATAAAGTATCAGGACACAGAAGCCTATGGCAGATATAAACTAGTCCGTAATCAAGTCAAAAGGGAGGTTAGGTAGGCGAAGGCAGATTTCGAGAAATTGGCAAATGATGCAAAGAAAAACATCAAAGAGTTCTTTACTTATGTAAACTCTAGAAGGAAAGGGATGAATTAGATTGGACCACTTAGATGGGTTGACTATTGATGATCACGCTCAGGTAGCTGATAAACTGAATGAGTATTTTGCATCTACACTCACACATGAGGAATTTTGTGGGGAAGTGGAGGCCAGAAGTTTATTAAACTGTAACAGGGAGCTAAGTGATTTTGTAATAACTGAGAGCAAAGTGGAGGAGAAATTGTTGAAGTTAAATAAGGAAGGCACCTGGGGTGGACGGGATCTATTCAGTTACGTATATTAAAGGAGGCAGCAAAGGAAGTAAGCAAACCCTTAGCCATAATTATGACAGCTTCCTTGGTCTCAGGTGCTGCATAAGCTGCATAAGCATAAGTTGCATTAGCAGATACTGCATAAGCATAAGCTGCATAATCAGGTGCTGCATAAGCTTGATTTTTTGCATCGTATGCCTCTGCTAATGCCAATGCTAGTGCTAACTGTCGTTTCCAGCGATATAATTAGGGCATCAACGTAAATTTAAAGATGGATTACGTGTTACTCCTTTTATGATGGCAACTAGCGAAATAAGATCTCCCAGGAGTAACGCCACATCATATTCTAAACATGGCGATGAAAATTTTACGCTTGAGAATAACCGAAAGTTTATATTCCACTTTCAAATGTGTCGGAAAACGTCCAACATAACAAAATGTATGACGAAGACCAAAGATTTGTTGAAAAATGCGTCGAACGTAACTTGTCATTTCTCAAATTCTGTACACTACTGGTCTCAACGCAAGAAAGATGTCTTTGCTATGATCAGACAACTTGGTAAACAGAGCAATTTTCTGACATTGAGTGCGACGGAGGTTCGCTGGCCACATCTCTTGAAAACACTTCACAGAACCTAAACAGCAGCGAATATACAGAAGTTCACGATCCAATGAAAGAATTGATGGCATTGCAGCATACGTAGCTAGTCGTTGTTATTATTTGGTTTTTAGGAGCATTAGCAACTAAGGCCATATTGCTCCGGGATATGCGGTGGTCATTCCCTGAATGACCTTTCCGCATCCTCCGTATTTGGTGGTGACGGGCTCGAACCCCGGTCTAATCAAGAAGCGTGTGCTACGCACTGCTGCTCCTTCCCACCTGGCTACGGAGGCGCCGTAGCTAGTCAACTTGGATCCAGTTACATGTGTAATGTATTGTACTTCAATAAGCTAGTTGACATTATAATGTATATACTGCAATCGAAAAGGTACAATCCTTTTGGGAAATTCAAAGTAATCGATTTCTTCAAGAGTATAGAGTTCCAGTATCGTGGCAGTCCCCATGATCACATTTTGCTGTGACTACAAAACGATCCTAAAGAATTGGTTTCGGAAGATAAGCCAAACACTGTAGAAATAATAGATGAATTGTGCAGCGTCGATGCTTCGGATTTTCCGATGTCTTACTCAAATCAAGTGCACAAGCGTACATTTATTATTATTATTATTAAATTACATAAACATGAATGCCTACATGAACAGAACTTCCAGAATTGCAATTGTCTAACAGTTGAAGAAGTTTCAAATCACTGTTACCTTGGGTTATGGATAGATTATAATCTAAGTTGGGCAATGCAAATAACAAATTTGTACAAAAAAATGAGATTTTATGTGTACTTTTTTTATTATATTAAAAATAAATTGAATCAAAGAACAAAAGTCACTTTATATTATGCATTAGTGGACTCCCAACTCAATTATTTAGTAAAAATATGGGCAAGAACAAATATAACTGAAATAAGGATTATACACAATTTACTAAAGAGGATTCTGAAACTGTTAATGGAAACAAACTCTTGGAATGATCTGAATAAGAGAAGGCAATTTTTAGTAAAATACAAAATACAATATCCAATTCAAAAACTGAAGTTGAATTCATTCTTGAAAAATCTTATTACTATTTATGAAGAGTTGAATCTTCAAAGGAATGTTTCACACAACTTAAGGAATCCCAAAGCAGTTGTTTTGCCTCACCCTAGGGTACTAAATAGATTTGGAGATAGGCATACAATGAACATATTAAATAATTTGTTGGCAAGCGTTGATTTCCGGCTCAGTAGAGGTTATTCAATCTCCAAATTAAAATTCCTAGTAAGAAAAGTTTTGATACTCAATGATACAGTAGAACAGATTTTCAATGCGGTTCAATCACTGTTTACAGAGTGGAATAAACAAAGTACTATGTGTAATTACTTCATTGTCTTTTTCTGTTAGCTAACAATTTTGTACGCAAAAACTGATTTAACTGATGAATTGCAACTTGTTGTCAAGAAATTTACTTTTCTTAACGAGTTCTTATATTGTAAACAAATTCAAATGATAAATAAATTTGTTTTGTTTTGTATTGTACTTGTATTGTATTGTATTGTATTATTATTATCATCTGTTTATTAACTTTAGGTTCACCCCTGAACAGCCAGTGGGCTAGGAGGGTGTACAAATATAATTATTTTAAATACAGCGTACAATTTTATACAATTTTTGATATTTAAAATAATGACATTGTTTAGAAAATTATATTCACTTAATAGCAGTAACTTTAAAATAAAATTGATATTAAATTAATATTGTAATTACAAATACAGGTTGCCCTACATATTTTTTCTGTCGTTACAATTTGCTTTGCTTTATATTTTTGCATTAAATTATTTACATTTCTCATACAAATAAAGCTCGCATTTTAAAATAATTCTGGTGACTTGGTCAAGATTTCATCGATAATTTGGCTTCTGTATCTTCTATTTTCTCAAAACTTATTTAGATCTATGGAGAAGGTGTTGAAGTGTTCAATCATGTTATACGGGAACATTCCTTTTAGGGAGTCCAGGATAGTGAGCTTCATCCTAAGGGCGTTGCCCGCTCTGGTGATTTCTATTGCTTGCTTTGGGAAATGAAATAATATCCTTTATCGATGCGGGATGAATCTGACGGGTTAGCATCTTAGAGAATGTGCATACATTTTTTTTAAGAACAGTGAGCTTCCATGGGGTCATGCCTAGATTGACTATAAGAATAGATTTGGAGATGGTGAACGGGTTCCCTCCCAAACGGTTCAGCCACCGCAGAATCCAGTATTCCGTCGACAAGAATCTATTACGCAGAGAGACAGGTGCTGACGACCAGATTTCAGATGCATATAGTGGTACAGGAGTGAGACACCTATCAATATATTGACAGATCAGATTGATGTTGTGGCAACCTACAAGCTCCTGGTGGATAGCCCAGAATGCAGCATGGGTCTTCTTCTTTGTCTTCAGGAAGTGATCTTTGAAATTTAAATCTTCATCCCACGTTAACCCTAGGTCAGTATGCGATGATACTTTTGGAATCGTCTCGCCGGTAACTACAACTCGGATGTCATTTCTGAACTTCCTCTTCGTAATTGTCATGTGGGCTGACTTCGCATTGTTTAGTTGGAGTTCAGCTAGCTGTAAATAATCTATTAATTGTTGAATTTGATTGGAGGTTTGATTATTAATTTCTTGAATCTGTTTGGGGTCTTTTGAAATTATAAAAAAATTTAAATCATCGGCGAAGGAGCAGAAATTTGGATGTGCAGCAAGGAATGGTTCAAGAAGAATTGTAAAAAGGGTGGTTGACACCACCCCACCCTGAGGCACCCGACTCTGAGGCATCCCCCCTAGTTCCATAAATAGTTTTTTGGTGAGATCCATTTTCTATAATTAGCTCTCTTCGGTGTGGTAAAGACTCCAGAATGCTGGCTATTTGATTTTATGCCTTGAAATAATCTTTTAGGATGAATAAAAGGGTAGGAATTGACACAGTAAGCTAAGCAGATTTAATATATAAAAAAAAAATAATAACGTCCAGTTGAGCTCTGTCATTCAGGGCCTTTTGTGCTCTGAAGAGAGTATCGAGGAGATTTGAGGTCGTGGACCTGTCGTGTAGGACTGTGTGGAGATAAGGTGGTCGGTGAGAAAAGCCGTGTTGGATAATTACTGGATGTATTAGTTTTTCAAAAACTTTTAATAAAGTACATCCTATGGCAATTGGACGGAAGTCTTTGGGTTTCCAATTTTAGGGACTGGTTTGACATAATAAGATTTCCAGATTTCAGGTATGGCGCCTGTCTTTAGAATCTTCCGGAAGATGTTAAGGAGCATATCCATAATGTACACAGAGCACACCTTGACCATAAAAAGTGGAAAGCCGTGAGGTCCAGTTGTTGTCTTGTTGGGCAACAAGACAACAACTACCGTTCGACACCTACCTTCAATCCTTGGATAGCTAGTATATTAAATTCGAACATGGATTTACAGTTCATACTGGAACATTCAGGCGCATCATCTATTTATCACGTCAATGAGCTGTTGCTTAGTAACTATTATATCATCCGTAGCATTTAGGGTTTTTCCAGTTAGACTAGGCAGGATTGCGGTTTCTTTGGTCGCATCTGGATGAATAAAAGATAATGCGTGTCCACTCCTCAAATAGCTTTCCTTCCATGTTAAAATGATTGTTGTATTTCGAAGAAATTCTCCGGGACTTCTTAATTTAGGACAATATATACTGTTGCTGTGCTCCTCTAGTGAGGCGCAGGAAATGAGCTCTCTCCCTTTTAAAGGTTTCGTGGTCCGTACTGTTTTTGGATCTTATCCATTTTCTATATGCATTTACTTGTTTCAAGAAGAATGATGATCGATACAGACTCAATATTTCATATAGGCCTATGGATCACAAAAAGAGTTTTAATAGAGATGAACACACAAGACAATCCACGTTCAAGTTTTAAACGGCGTTTTCAACAATATAAGAAAGATTTTGAAGAGAAACATTACGATACACTCGAGCATTTCTAGAAGAGCACAAGTTGGATATGAAAACTTACTTGGATGTTATTCGATCAGGATTGACGAGACCTACCGTTCGACACCTACCTTCAATCCTTGGATGGCTAGTATATTAAATTCGAACATGGATTTACAGTTCATACTGGAACATTCAGGCGCATCATACGTTGTAGAATATGTTAACAAAACCAATAGAGCCATAAGCCATTTGCATCGAGTGTTGATCAAATTTCGAGAAGACTATCCAGATTAAGACTACACCGACTTGTTAAAACGCGTTAGCATTAAAATGTTGAACAGCCTTGAAATGAGCTCGCAAGAGGCAGCTTGGTATTTCTTCGCCAGCCGCTATCTGAGGCTAGTAGAGAAGTTGTGTACATTTCAACTAGTTGGCCTCACTGTCGACAGAAAAGTAAGAAGAGCAAGAAGCGAATGGCTGAAGAAAATCTCGATGATGATTCTATTGACATATGGAATGAAAATATTATACAGAGAAACGACCAAAAGATGGAGAGCTCGGTCAGTTTTGCTTGGCTGATTTTGCAGCAAAATACAATGTTGTGAAGGGACAACGTAAACCTAGAAAACAGATGAGAGTCATAAGGTATTGGTACTATGAAATGTCTGAATTGGCAGCGTATAAACGTGAGATGGTTTTATTTTACTGGCCTTTCGAAAATGAAATGGTTGATATCTTAGATTCAAACAAGTTTCTTCAGATATACGATGAAAATGAAGAGTACTTTACGAATTGCCGCAAAAGGTACGATCGGACATCGATATTGACAAAACATTAGAGTATTGTAGAAAACTTTGTATCGAAATGGACGATAAAGAAGATGCTCGAGCGAAATGCGAGGAATATGTTCAGAGTCGAATCGTAGAGGATGCTAGTAACAGACTTCAAGAGAACAATGATGATATTGAAACGATTTCGGCAAACTCGCTATCTGCTGTGGTACGTCGGCGAGATAATTTCATGACCAGCGACGATTACTGCAAGTTGGTTCGAAAGACGAATAGAGAACAACGCGAGTTGATTCTTGAAGTTATACATCGAATAACAGATCGAGCTAACGGTGCTTACACGTAGAACGCAGGTGACCGCTTACTTGGAAACAGCAGCCTAAATGAACAATGTAAGTCAATGGGAGTGCATACAATAAGAGCGTGTGGACAGCGGCATCGCTTCTTGTTTTAATCCCCCAGCTTACCTCAACAATTTAAGCTTACTGGTCTCAGGGAAGTACAGATGTCACTCAACTGGGTACGCGTTGTTCACACCTCTGATATGAACATATGAATCTGGCCTTCAGGCAATTTTTAGGACTGCTGTTGCTGTAGAAAAAACTTGTAATCCAAAATTTTTAAACATGGATACTGAAATTTTGATTTCAGACTGACTTTTATGGATTTATGTTAAACGTGCAATATGGGATAAAAGTGTCAAACTGCATTAAATACCATGGAGAAATGCTGACAAAAAACAAAATAAAAAAAATATATATAAAATAATAAAAAAATACCATTATATTTTTTTATTTTCTCAAAGTAACAACAGTTCTTTCTTTTCTTCTTATATTTATTTGTAAAGTGCTAATAAATACCGTATGTAGAAATAGTCGGTCAGTCAGTGTTTTTATTATTCGAAATGGAAACAGCGTTTCTCTATTCGTTCTAAATATTTAGAAACTTCCAATTCGTTACATAAATTATGATATTCAAAATTTTGCCTACTGTAATGTACAGACATTGGGTATGCCCATCAGTTCCTTATTGTTTTCAATCTTGAAAAAAAAAAAAATAAAATAAATAATCCTTATGACAACGAAGAAATAGTTTTGGAATATCTAAATTGAACTTTTCATTACTTCAGTTTCTAGATTTATACTTATTGTTTCTAAAAACATCACATTAAATTTTATTATCATTGAAAACAATAAGAAACTTTTTTTAAAAACGTTTCTTATTGTTTTGCTTTGTACAACAAATTGCAGCCTGCACGGTGCGTAAAATATGCATTATATTTTAAATGAAGACAGTAACTGATAACACCCATCGGTTCATATTTCCTCCCTTCTAATTAATCTCGGTTTTCCTTCTGCAGTTAACATTAAATGAAAATTAATCAATATGAAATATGTATGTTGTATGATTTTCATTACTAAGCTATACCTAAAAATCACTGATAATCATCCAAATTTAATCCGTTAATGGAAATGTGATTCATCCCCCTGTCCATCAAGTCACGCGAGACAGTGGGGTCCGCAAAAACGTATCGGAATTGGTTAGTGCTGGTTGTGCTGATCCACCTGCTTGCTTAAATGAATTTTTATTTAAGCTCGCTGGTTGTCGACGCCACACATTCATTGCAACATGGACATTGAAGCTCTTATTTCCAAAGTTTATCTTCGACGACCAGTATGGGATAAAACTGAAAAAATACATTCGAACAGGAATGCTGTGCAGAAATGTTGGAAGGAAATATGCTGTTTCTTGTATTCTGTGTATCTTGTAAACTACTCTGACTTCGGTCGTCCCGGAGTATAAACAGAAAATTTATTTATTTATGTATATATGTGTGTGTGTGTGTGTGTGTGTGTGTGTGTATTTATATATATATATAAATAACGATAACGTATAAATCCAGTAAATATCTTTAATACTTTGATATATATATATATATATATATATATATATATGAAATCTATTTTATATTAAATATATATGGTATGAGGTACAGAAGTATATAACCTGGTTAATATTTGTATTACGCTGGTTTTTTTTTTTTTTTTTTGGTTTTTTTTATAAATATTTTGTGTGGACTGTATAATCGAAAATCGATGATATTAGATTATATGACCAAATTATGAATTTTAAGGAATTTTTCAGAGAAAAAGATGATAATTGGGCAAGAAAATAAATATACATTTCAATATATATATATATATATATATATATATATATATATATGTATATATATATATATATATATATATATATATATATATATATATACTTATAATTGAATAATGTTTGAAATAATTAGAAACTGAATCTTACATAAAAAAGGGTAAAACATACATCAGAGGCAGCAAAAAGCATTTTCCTCTACATGACGCTTGAGATATAAACTTAAATGAGAATAATGATAAAAAATGGCATGGCAAGACAGAAGAGCGAAAATTGTGAAATTATACATAATGATCAAACCAACAGGGAGGGAAGAGAATAAAATTATTCATTTTTCGATTTGTAGCTATGCTACCTCCTCTCATCTTTCCAGTTTTTTTTTTTTTTTTTTCATTCTCTTCAACTGTTATTAATACATAACGCGTATTTATGTGTAGTGTAGTAACTTCTGAACACTTCGCAACTTTAGCGTTTTTTTTTTTCCTTCGATAAATTTTTAATTCTTCCCCTGCAGCAACATTATTCCCTTCCTCTTTCAATTATTTCAGCGCTCATTCCAACGAATATTTAATCTAATGTCCTGCAATGGGCATTAGTAAACAACCCACTCCCTCTCTTTTCCCCTAATTATTTATCTTTTGATAAGTTTTCATCTGAAAATTACGGGACACCCACTGAATTGCAGGAAGAGATAATCGAAAATTTTACGGTAGCGGTTTTACCTGAGAGCTAAAGGGATTAACGTTCCGCAATACAGTAGCGCCCGTAAAACCTACCCCAGTGAGAAGTTGCACCGGTCACTGCTTTCTATGTGTTCATACCCAGTGAGAAGCTTTAGCTGCGTATCGCTGCTGGTTCAAAGTAAGCGGTCACCTGCGTTCTACGTGTAAGCACCCTAAGGCAATGTTTCGGGCACTGCAAAGACAAGGCATAGATATCCCATATATTATGATTTTGAAGAAAATATACGAGAGTGCTACCTCCTTTATTAGACTAGACAAAGAAAGTAGGAAATTTAAAATCGAGAAAGGAGTTCGACAAGGAGACACAATATCTCTGAAGCTGTATACTGCTGCCCTTGAGGAAGCTTTCAGAAGATTAGAATGGTCGCAGAAAGGAGTCAATGTGAACGGAGAGTACCTAAACCATTTACGATTTGCAGATGACATTGTGATCATAAGCCACGATCCCAAAGAATTAGAGGAAAATCTTAATCAGTTATGCACAGTTAGTAAGGATTTTGGACTAAAGATGAATATGGCTAAAACAAAAGTAATGATGAACAAGTATGCCACGGAAAGGGAAATAATGATTGAAGGAACAGTAATTGAAAAGGTGGAGTCATATACTTATCTGGGACAAGTTATTAGCTGTAATAATGATAAATGGCTGGAAGTCAAGAGAAGAATAAATTTTGGATGGATAGCATTCAGGAAATATAGTCACATACTGAAGAGCAATATCCCAGTTTGTCTGAAACATAAAATAATGAATCAATGTATACTCCCCACCATGACTTATGGAAGTGAAACTTGGGCACTCACCAAAAGAATGGAAGAGAAGCTGAGAACTACACAGCGAAGAATGGAACGAATTATATTGGGAATCAGACTGTTATATAAGAAGAGAAACACATGGATTAGGCAGCAAACTCAAGTAAAGGACATTCTTATCAAAACTAAAGAACTAAAATGGTCATGGGCAGGACACATAGCTCGAAGACATGATGACAGATGGACTAAGAAAATAACAGAATGGTACCCAAGAGGAGCTAGAAGAAAACCTGGAAGACAAAGGCGGAGATGGATAGGTGAAATTCATGAGTTTTTGGGTAGTAAATGGATGGCCAGTGCTCAAAACAGAAGGAACTGGAAAGTTGCTGGAGAGGCCTTCATCCTGCAGTGGATTGAAAATGGCTGATGATGATGATGATGATGATGCCTTCCTGCAGCTAGGGACGAGTGCCTGGATGCGGTCATTCTGTTGATGGCTGCTCTCAGGTAGCCAAGAGGCCAATACACAACACAGTATGACAAAACACACACAGAGAGTATTTATTTTCTTTCCTGTCCTTCTGTGCGGGATGAACTTTTTTTTTTTTCCTCTCTCTCTCTCTCTTTCTCTCCCTCTCTCTTTCTCTCTCTCTCTCTCTCTCTCTCTCTCTCTCTCTCTCTCTCTCTCTCTCTCTCTCCTAAGTCGAACTGGCTGGGGTCTATCCTTTCACCTTCGGTCTCCCGTCTGTCCAAGTCCTCCATGTACTGTCTCCCTTGGGTGGATAAGAAATTGCAGTAGGCGTCCCAATTTGCTTTCCCGATTGCGAATCTGTTTGACAGGTATTTAGTGGCGACTGTTCTAGCCTGATTCCTTTGTATGCTGTAAGTGATGGTTCGGTGGTCAGACGTAGTCCACGCGTTTTGTACAGTCCAGTGGGTTACGTTTGTATCTATTTTTCTGGACGTTAAAGTTATGTCGATCGTTTCTTCCCATAGCATGTTACAATACGTTGGGAGGCAGAACGGCTGGTTTATGACTGTAAATATTGAATTTGCTAGGAAGTCTTCTAGTTTCCGTCTGTTTGAGGTTCCCCTGCGGTCCGGTTTGGCACTGTGCCAGACAGGTGATCGGCAGTTAGCATCCGCTCCAATCAAGATTTTATGTCCTGCCAGGGTTGTCTGTACTGATTGCAGATATGTTGTGGCAAAGTCGATTTCTACTCCAGTCCTACAGTAGAGGGCTATTATGTAGTAGCTGCCTGTGGAGCATATTATATGGGCACAGGCTGCCCAGGGCGTGCAAAGTTGTGGTATCTTTGTAACCGTTATCTCTGGATTTCTTAGTAGTACTGCTGCCCAGGGGGTGTCTTCGTTGCTTTGAACAATTTTCTAATTGAGCGGGTATCCCCTTACTTGTTTCTGATTGGTATACGGTTCTAGGACTATGATAATGTCGGCATTATCCTCATCTGCTTGGAGTCGTACCTGCTCAACAACCGCTCGAGCTCGGTGGGCATTTAGTTGGTGTATCTTTAGTACGCCGCAATTGTATTTTTTATGTTGTATTCCCATAATCAATTCTTTGTTGGTAGGTGCCTTTTACCTTGAGGTAAGTGGGACAGTTTGAGTCTCGGATGGAGTGGTTGTGATCCATTCTGAGGCTTTGCAATTGGTGCAGATGGGTTCCTTAGTTTTGTTGGGGCAGGTCTTAAAATCATGTCCCTTCTCTGAGCAGTGGCCGCAGGTTGGTTCCTTTTGGGCACAGGTGTGAGTGGTGTGGCCATATTTGCAACATCTAAAGCACGTCGGTATGGAGGCAGTCTAAAACGGAGGCAGCTCCACTCGACAAAAATTCTGCTTTGGTTTTTTAGGACCCAGGCAGGCGGAGTCAGCTCAACTGTCCAGTTATATCCTCCATATGTTTTGGACTGGGTTCTGTATTTTGGGGTCAGCAGTGTAGCCCCTTCTTGATTCGGTAGGTGGCTTTTTAGGTTTCTTCTATATATTTCTTCCGTGAGTTGTTGTGGTTGTAGATTTTGGTCCACATTGAAAATAACTATTGATGGGCCTTTCTTTTTTGGGGTCTCTGCCATGAGTCCCAGGGTATTTAGCTTGGTGTTCGTTATTATCCCCTCGGCAAGCAATATGACGGGAAGAAAATCCTTTCTCTTGTAAAGCTGCAATAGCAATCTTTCTTCGTGTCGTCAAATGCACATAACTCGCCATCCTAATACAAGTAAGGAATGACTGCAATTCTTGCAAAGCGTGCTTGTATAGCTGAAAGTAACAGCTGTTACAATATTACGTCATCACCTACGCGTGTCAATTTTATCTGATGCAATCTGTAATAAATATTGCCATATACTTACGTTATTCGGACGACAATTACAATTTTAATGGGTGATGCACTTTCTTTGAACACCAGTGTATATACAGGGTGTCTCAAAAATAAACGGAAAACTTCAGGAATGAGTTCCTCATATGTAGACAACAAAAATATTTAATATCAACATAGTTCCGGCAATGCTTGATTCCCGAGTTATTAACCGGAATGTCGTATCTCCCGCGGTTATTTCCTTCATCACAAGGTACTGACAGAATCTGGTGGTTTTCCATTCCGACCATGTACTCAAATCAGGAGCAAGCGGATATGCACTTTATGTTCGGTTTGGCGGACGGCAATGCTCTGGACGCTCGTCGTTTGTACCACGAAACTTCGTTCTGGACATCTTCCCAGAACGAAGACGTCCAGACAGGAAAACGTTTGAAGGTATCCATCGCCACCTTTGTGAACATGGATCCTTAACACCTCGTGCTACCGACAGAGGACGACCAAGATCTACGACTTGTGAAGTAGAGGGGTGGACGAATCGCCTGGCCTCCACGCTCCACTGATTTAAATCCACTAGATTTCTTCTAGTGAGGCCATTTAAAGTCATTGGTGTATTCGACTCCGGTAGCTGATGTGGAAACTCTCCGCAATCGAATTATGGCAGGTTGTGAGACAATACGAAACATGCCAGAAATTTGGCATCGTCTTCCCGAGTCCATGAGACGTCGATGTGAGGCCTGTATTCAGGCAGAAGGTGGACATGTTGAACAATTACTATAAGGTAGGGTGATGTGAACAGTTAAATGTCACAGACAGACCTTCAAAACTCGGAAACCAAGCATTTCCGGAACTACGTTGATATACAATATTTTCATTGTCTACCTATGAGGAACATCTGTGATTTGCCTTGAATGGGTATTTATCATTAAAAAAAATACTCCACGAGGAGGGTACCAAGTTGGATGAATAGTGAAGTTGCCACATTACTTGAGCAGAAAAAGGTAACATGGAAAGGTTGCAGAGCAATAAAAAGTACTGAAAAAGTACTACAGCTACAAGATGATCTGTAATAGAGCCACAGAAAAGGTTCGACAGGCAAAGGCAGTTTATGAGAAATCACTAGCAAACAGAGCAAAGAGGGGGGAATGAGGAATTCTTTACATATATAAATGCCAAGAAGAGCAGGACAAACCAGATAGGACCTTAACGTAAGGGAAAGGGGATAGTATTAAATACACCAGCTGCCGTTGCAGATGAACTCAACAGTTATTTTGCATCGATATTTATAAATGAAAAACCTTTTGTGAAAATGGGAAATTGTGGGAGCGAATTTGAAAAATATGTAATTAATGATATTAAAATTTCGCAAGATTATTTAATGAAAAAACTTTCGAGCCTACAGACCAGTAAGGCTCCTGGAGTTGATGGAATATACCCTATAACCTTAAGAGAGGCGGCAAGCGAGTGCATTGAACCATTGAGGCTAATTATGCGAGCATCACTAGACTCTGGGAAGATTCCCTTGAATTGGAAAAGTGCAAATGTATCTCCCATACATAAGGGTGGCTCTAAAAGTGAAGTGAGAAATTATCAACCTGTCAGTCTGACTTCAGTGGTAGGGAAAATCATAGAGGCAATGATCAAGGGTGGAATTCAGGATCATGTGAATAGAATTGAAATTCTCAAGGATACTCAGCATCATTTTGTAAAGGTAAAATCATGTTTAACAAATCTGTTTCGCTGTTTTGAAAGGGTCAATCATGAGCTGGATTTAGTGAATAATTTCGACATTGTTCATTTAGATTTGAGGAAAAGCTTTTGACTCAGTCCCACATGAGCGGTTGCTTTATAAGCTGGAACAGGTTGGAATCACTGGGAAAATCCTTAGATGGTCCATTGCGATATTTTGTTATGCGCACCAAGGTTGTACAAGAACTCTTTATTGCATACAAAACGCACATGCCGTGCACAATACCCTTCACGGCTACAAGCCAGGGGTTTACAGTAAAGGCTAATACAAGGTTACAAAGTCTAATACAAGGTTAGAAAGGCTAATACAAGGTTACAAAGTCTAATACAAGGTTAGAAAGGCTAATACAAGGTTACAAAGTCTAATACAAGGTTAGAAAGGCTAATACAATATTACAGTAAAGGCTAATAAAATGTAATAAACAAGAATGAGATAGGAGATACTAATTATACAAGTGTAGGAAAGCAAATGAAAAATTTACATATGAACATATATGCACAACAGCATGTTACCGTGTTAAATTATTCTCCAGGAAGCAGCCCTTTTACAGTGCTGGAGTCATCTGAGCAGGCGCAGAAAGTTCGAACAATGTAGTGAGGGATCCATGGGAGTGATGGACGGGTCCTTGGGAGCAGGTTCTAATGTCCTGTGACGTGGTCCTGAGAAGGAATTGGATGGAGTAAGTTCTGCCTGTATTTTTTATCCAATGCGAACTTGTAGAGGTTGCCATCCAAGGAGTATATGCACTGCAGCATTTGCACGGCTAGGAACCGATCGGATAACTTTAACCGGTTTGGGGTGGCCTGAAGGACTGGATTGGCCCAAAGGCTTGGGACTGGGATCCTCCAACCGCAGTTAGCCCAGAAGTCTGGGTCCGAAATAATGCCAACCATCATTTTTACAGCAAAGACGAGTCTTCTTTCATGGATAATGGCAGGAAAGACGTCTGATGTTTAGAGATGCTGCTATTTGGGTAGTCCTTGGTGCAGGGGGAAGCCGAAATTTCCGTATGGCCCGCTTCAATAGCCAAAATTCGCCTGCAACAATCCGTCTTAGATGCGTTGCGGCAGTTGAGGTTCAGACTTCTGCTCCATAAAGAATGACCCGATAGACACATGTCTTGATATACCTGCACCCAACGGCCTGGTCATGGACATGCATAAGTTGTTGCTTAAGCATCCACCGGAGTCGACAGAATTTTTTTTGCAGGTGGTCTATGTGAGGTACAAAGGAGAGCTTCTGGTCAAAAATAACGCCCAGATCAGTGTGTTGCTGAACAGCAGAAATCGCGGATCCTCTTATATTGGGTTGCACCATTGTTGGGTTCCGTTTGAGCGAGAAAGTCAACTGTTTTGATTTCTCAGGATTGATGTCAAGGCCGAAACCGGAGAGAAACGCCTCGAGGTTCTGGATTTTCTGTTCGTTTAAGACATTTGTGTAGTCAGAAGTGTCTCCAGGGTTGATAGCAGTGAACAGCTTTATATCATCAGCGAAGGTGATAATATCAGTTCGGCCCGTCACGAAAGGCAGAAGAACAGCTGAGAACAAAATACCAAAGAGGACTCCACCTTGTGGGACTCCAGCTGTAATAGTTCTGGTGTAGCGCCGATTGGTATCGCCAACAATAATAGTCCTGTTCTCAAGCATTGTCTGAATGAACCAGAGCACGTCTCCGCCAATGAGGTAATACTCACGTAATAGCCTTACCAACGCGTGAACGGATACGGAATCAAATGCTGCCTGGATGTCGACATAACTAACAGTGATTTTGGAACCGTGCTCAAATGCCTCGAGGATCTTGGTAGTGGTGGTGACTAGATTTGTAGCGGTGGATCTTGACCGGGTGGCAAAGTGCATCTGCGGTGGCTGATGTGGCATTATTTGGGTGGATAACGTTTTCAGAAGAGATTTCTCAAATATCTTTAATAGGCTTGATGCAGAAGAAATAGGACAGAAGTGACTGGGCTGAGAAGCAGAGCGTATTTTTGGCAGCGGTCATGCTAGATAGACATTCCACATAGCAGGGAAGAATTTTGATGAAGGATTTTGTTGAATAACGACAGAATGGGATCAACAATAAATGTACTCAGGCATTTCAGCATAAACTGTGGAATCCCGTCGGCGCCGGATGCAGCCGTAGGTGCTAAACTATTTATTGCATCTATCAGTTGATATTTGGTGAGTTGAACTGAATTTAAGGGGTCGGTTGAAATCGGATTGATTGGTAATTCCATTGGTGTAGTGGATTCTGGATGAGCCGCAAACCTAGTTATGTGGTCGAGCCAACTGCTCAGATTGAGTGAGTGGATGGCGTCCCCAGATTTGTTTCTATGGAAGGGCTTCCCTTTGTTTATGGTGAAGTTCAAGTTTTATTGCCTCCCTCTTGTTCCTAATAAAAAGAGCCCTAACTCGGGAGAATGCAGTTCTGTCCGAGGGTGAGCCAGAGTTTTCCCACCGCTTGTGCATGTTCTGTTTGACGTGGAAGCTTTCAGAGACTTTTGGACTCCATCAGGCCCTTGAATGCTCTGTAATAGTTAGCTTCTTTGTTGCAGCATAGAGAGAGAGAGAGAGAGAGAGAGAGAGAGAGAGAGAGAGAGAGAGAGAGAGAGAGAGAGAGAGAGAGAGAGAGAGAGAGAGAGAGATAGTGGCTATCCATCTTGTCATTAGGTCAATTCCGAGTTCAGGGTCGCATTCCTCAAGGACATCCCATGGAATTGCCTGGGCTGCATAAACACACCTTTCAGGATCGAGGTATTTGGGCGCCGTAATTGTTTTGGCTGTGATTTTCCTCCTGCCAGAAGTGATGGGCATTTCTCTTTGCACAGAGAGATGGAGGATATTCCATTTAAGCAACAGAACCTTCAGTGCGCCACCCAGGCAATAGCCTATCTGCGCAAAAGTCTTAATCTTTTTAGTTTTATTACAATTATTATTTGTGTGAATTATCATCACTACTATGGTTATTAGGCCAAAATTGTTCTAACGTTTCTGTTGATTAAACAGTTTATTATTTTTTTCTCGGTCTTTAGCCTGTGGTCACACAGAGATAAGCAAATATCCCGTGTGACCACAGTTACCGCCCCTTCCTCGTGGAGGAAGACCTCTACTCGTAAGGCGGCTAAAAAATTTTTCATAATAAAATTGTAGTCTCACACTAGGTCTCTCTCCAAGCACAGTACTATCTCTAATCATAATCTGTTCTTCTTCGATTTAAGGCTATAGCCTTTTCATATTCAGGACAGGCATGGTCTATGGCACTATGTTCTGCTGTCTGTTTTTTACGCTTGCAATTTATACAGCACGGTGACTTTTCCTTGTTCTCACAATTTTTATATGAATGACCTTCGGTTGAACAATGTCCGCAGAACGCTTTCATTTTGCAGGTCTTCGCAATATGGCCATAATTCATACATCTGTAACACTGGGTTACCGTGACAATGTCACGGACCCGACAAGCGGACCAATTGATGAATACTTTTCCTTTTCTGATCAACTGTTTGTGGACAGGACCTGTTATCTGCACTATCCAGTTATTTAACTTCTTGCTCTTTGCTTTGTTCACGGATACCACATTGAACCCTTCTTGGTACACTTCTTGGTTTACACCATAGTCTTTTAAGTTCTTGATCCATAATTGTTCTTTTAACTCATCTTCATTCACATCTAGATCTACATCGTAAATCAAAACTTTAGGATTTCTCTTTGGTACCTTTTCTACACATAATTTTAGTTCTTTGAACTTTGGACATTCTGCGAGCATATCTATATCTTTTTCTGTTTCTACTTCGAGGACGATCTTATTATCCAGAACAGTTCTTAGATTTTGGACTTTAACATGTTGTAGCTCAGGTTTCACATTTCTAATTAGGTCTTTTTTAATGTCTTCACTACATTTATGTTTTTTGTTCTTAGTGGTGATAATTGCTACCCGAGGCTTTGCAACACACTTTTCTTTTAATACGGTAGCATATTCCTTTTTATTTTGTTCTTGAGTACCTTCCTTTTCAACTTTGCTCACTTGTAGATCTATCTCCAACTTTACTATAACCATTTCTAAGTCATCCCATATTTCCATTATCTTCGTTGCCACATTACCTGTTACTCGGTGTTCTCTTTGTAACAGGAGAGCCCTTAATCTCTCTCGTGCCTTCACTATTTTTTCCATACTAGTTTCCACTGGTCTTTGTCCTGAACTTTTAATCATAGAGTTCAACAACTTCTTCATATTGCATATCATTTCAACTTTCTTTTCTGGTGTCCATACCTCCTTCCTTCCCTTTTTAGAAGCTGTATCCTGTGGTGTCCCTTCAGGAACTATTTCTTTCACTTCTTCCTGAACTTCAGAGTTTTCACTCTCTGAATCTCCTGAATCACTATCCACATCCATCTCAGTATGTGCTTTCTTCTTGGAAAGAGAGCTAGCGCTCGACTTTTTACCGAACATTAAAGGGCTGTAATTGCCAACTATTTACAACTTTTAACTTTACAATACAAATACAATTTAACCAAATTCACTCTACCCCACCTAATCAATGCCCGTTTAGCCGGTTAGGGGGGTGAACCCCTAACCGCTCACCCCAGACGACGAGAACGTAGGGCAGCTAATCTATGCACTTCGTGCAACAGAAAACTTGAAACGTAACAAATCAATAAGAAATTTAAATCAAACTTCACTAATTATACTTTAGATAAGTCACTTAGTCAAGTCCCCAAGATTAACCCCTGGGGCAGAGATGGAGGATAGAAAATACCTGCTCATTGAACAAAATTACTACTCCTCCTTCCCTGCGATTTTCTCTAGACGAACACACCATCTGATATCTTGCAGGCCAAGTAGAAGAAAGTGTTTCTTCACTGGGATCAAGCCATGTTTCTGCGAAGAAAATCACGTCCATTGAACTGCACAGCAAGAGCTCCTCAACTTCATTCTATTTGTTCCTCATGGATCGTACATTTTGAAATAGAAGTTCGAATGAAGCTGGTCTCCTGACCTTGACGAGGGATGTACACTGTCTGGTCCGTCTGTGATACGTTGCTGGTTTTCGATAGGTGACAGGGATCCATGACAGGGATCGTAAAATTCGGAGATAGAGATGACGGAGATTTTGAGTAGTTTTCAATCACCGTTGAGAGTCCCTTTTCCGTAGGTATGTTAGGGCGAAATATGAAATTACCTTTTTGCTATGGCCAATCCCATGTAGAGCAGTTCGGTTGTTAGTTGGGAATAGAAATACATCGTTTAGTCAGAGTCTGGACTGTTGTGGACAGCTCTCAGGAGTATTTGAGAGTATCGCTTCTTTTCGGCTTCGTGTTTCATAAAATGGCCTGATGATGGTGCCGAGGGGCCATTTGGTACATGTTCCAATCCTTTCAAACTGGCTTCTGTCACAATGTATGCGAAAAGAAGCATAAGATGTGCTACGAGTGTTCAGTTTCTGAATCTTTAAATCTAGCTGGAGTTCCTCAAACAGTACATCAGTGACGAGTTTTTCTGACCTGTCCGGGGACAAATGCGATACAAACAAACTGCTTGGAGAGAGTCGGGGTGATGAACCAACCGGTTTGAAAGGCTGAAGCTTCGAAACTATTGCGGTGCCCATATTTCGATGTTATGTGCGGCATTGTGACCCGTCTGTTTGCTTGCACAATTCTAGTCATCCTCCTCTGACTTCTCTCATCAACAAGCGATTTTCTTCCCAGGAATGCCGTTGAGAGGATGCTTTCTGTTCGTTGCACCATTCTCGATACACCCTCGAAACTGTGGTGAGTGAAAAGTACAGGAGAATTGCCGTTCCAGAGATGCTTTGTCCAGCACGTCTTGCGCCTACTACCATGTCACATTCGAAGTCCGTTAGATCACTCCTTTTTCCCATTCTTGCTACGGTTTGTACGCTTAACTGATACAAGAAAGGTTGTTCTGCATTTATATCCACAACTGTGGTCATGTGACTTGCAACGTTGTGGGACAAACCATTTGTGTGCACAGCAGGTATGTACCTAATAAAGTGGCAGCACAGTGTGTATATATACAGAGTGTCTCAAATATACACGGCACAACTTCAGGATTGAGTTAGTATTAGTATTAGTATGGCCGCATGGTGCAAGAAAGCTTATGCTGCACCAGCCATAAAAAAAAAAAAAAACGAATAAAACAATGATAAAAAAATAAAATAATAAATAAATAATAATTAATCAAAGAAAAGGAAATTAAACCTATCATCCTATGCGCTCCCCTCACCGAAGGTACTATCCAGATGACCTTTGAATTTCCCCAAACTGTCAGCCTCTACCACCCATGTAGGCAACTTATTCCAGTAATTTATAAATCGCTGGCTTCCTGCAGTCCAATCTAAACATTTTCCCCCGTAACGTGAATTTATACCCCTAGTTCTAGCATCATTTATAATCTTGAAAATTTCGTCCTCATTCATTTTACTGATGCCTCTCAAAGCCTTAAGCACCTCAATCAAATCTCCTCTAAGGTGTCTAGTTTCCAAACTCTGCAACCCACATATTCGAAGTCTTTCTTCATAAAGACGCCCTTTTGCTGATCTCACCAGGCGAGTTATCCGTCTTTGCACCCTTTCAAGAAGCTCGATGTCTTTCTTTAGGTGCGGTCTCCATACTTGGACACAGTATTCCAAGTGTGGAACACTGGTCTAACAAAAGCCTTATATAATGGGATTATCACGTCCCTATCTCTACTCGCAAAAGTTCGATAGATCATCGATAGGACACCATGGGCCTTCCTTGCAACCTGTTTACAATGCTCAGAGAATTTCATGTCTGACCGTATCGTAACACCCAAGTCCCTTTCCTCCAGTACTGGTTTTAGTTGAACTCCACCAAGTGAATAAGTTATTTTGGGATTACTGTTTCCAAGGTGTAATACCTTACACTTTGTTGGATTAAAGCATAGCTGCATTTTTCTGACCATTCCTGAAGTCTATCTAGGTCTCTCTGAAGAAGCACAGCTTGACAGTGATCATTAACTACTCTACCAATTATTTACAACAGAAAAAGCTATAAAGAAATTAAATAAAACTAATATATTAGAAAATTAAAAATAAAATACGAAATGAAACAGCATAAAAAATTCCTACATATAGGTATTACGGAACATACATAAAGGGCCTTAAATTAATTACAAAATGCACAATAGATAACAACATGGACGCTAAAACAAATAAGAATAACATGCTGTACGGGTATCACAGCATAAAAGGCACCCCGGGACCGAAAATGACCACGCGGGACCCGTCTCTTCATAACAATGGTCACTTAGCATACAATGCCGCCACACCACTAGGGAGAAAAGAAGCAAATAACCTAAAACGTCTAAACAATGAAAATATCGGGATACACACACAACAAATAAAACAACTCAAATTCAAAAAATGCAACAGCAAACTCTGTAAAACCTGTCCCTACATGCACAACATACACCATCAAAATTCTAAAGAAGTGCCAACATTCTGTCACACCAAAAATGTAATCTACCTAATTACATGCAGGCTATGTGGGATACAATACATTGGACAAACAAGTACAGAACTCCACCTTCGGATGAACCTTCACAGATCACAAATAAACAGATATGATGAAAACGCTGCAACAGACGTCCAACAAAACAGGACAGACAAATACAATAACGAAATCGAATACAGACATTTCAAAATGCATGACTTCGCCAACATATCCATTGCCATTCTAAACATTATTGATAACAACACACAAAGAGGAATCATGGAAGATATGTACATTCGATTATATAAATCCCTATATCCTTATGGATTAAACAATCGATTCAACGGAAGGAACTTCGCATTCACCAGCCCAGAAATATGTACTTACAACATTTTCCAGATCAGCAAAAACTGGCAATATAATGGGATTAAAAACGGATAATTACAGGAATACAATAAAAGCAACAGCAAAATACCAATAAATATCAATGATTTCGAAAAACTCTTAACAGAATGGGATACAGACCCCATAAACACCAAAAATATACATAACACACTATTCTCTATTAAAATAAGCAAACTTAGAGCACTTAGCAAAATATACCAAAGGCAAAAAACTCAGAACATACACCTCAACAATATACTTGAAGACATATTTAAATTCAGAATAGGCATAAATTTCAACGTACACACTAAAAAAGAGTACTGCATAATAAAATACCAAAACCGTTTATACGACACAGTTAATATCGGTAATATCATTAATAATAACAAAAGTTACCTACCTATCAAAAACACACAAATAACAATTAGATACAGATACACCAAACCCATAGGACTAACCATCTGCAATTACAAAAACACCATTAATAAAATGAATGAAGAAGAACAACCATGTCACTGCCAGGAAAGTAGATATAAAAATTTCATCAATACACATTACAATCATATAGTAACAGGAGACCTCAATATCATCGAAGACAAAACACTAAGAGAAACAATGAAAAAGGGTACAAAATTCAGACCCAACACCCCAATTAGGTTGGATTATATAAAAAAATCAATATACACAGATCTGTTACAATTTGCATTCAAAGCAGCACACAAAAACAATGAACCCATAGAATCATTCCAATGTTGGATAAACGCCAATACGGAAAACATATTGGAATGCTTCAGGGAAAACATAACACTACAAAAACATAATAAAAATAACAAACAATTAAATTTAAAAACCATCAACAATAAAATTAAAGAAATACAAAACAAATTCGTTATCACTAGAACCGACAAAGCAAACAATAATTTCAGTATCATTTGCAAGAAATTCTACATAGAAGCCATTAAAGAAGAATTGCATGACAATGAAACATACAAGTACATAGACGCCAATCCAAACAGCATCAGCAAAAAAATTTTGGCCATGCATAAAAAACTAAAAATTAAAATAGACAGGATGCAATACCCCTACATTTACTGGATTCCAAAATATCACAAGATACCTACGGGAAAAAGATTCATCACTTCAGGCAAAAATAGCTACATCAAGTATACTAGTAAGATTATGGAAGACAAATTAAAAAGCATCACCAAAGAAATCGAAAACACCAGAATTATTACCAACAACAAAGAATATTTGGACGACCTAAAAAAACAAAACAATCATATAAAAAGTATAAACACATATGACTTCAAAAACCTCTTCACAAGTATAGCACACGACAACCTAATAGAAGTACTACAGATATACTACCAAAAACATCAAAACATACTGCAATGCAAAAAACAATACTGGAATGACCTCACAAAAATCAGTGTTAAAGGCAATTACATTCTAATGGGGGGCAGAACATATATACAAAGCAGGGGGATAGCTATGGGCTCCAGCAGTTCATGTGCCATGGCTAACCTCTACCTGCACTATTATGAAAGTAACATTACCAACAAAATTAAATTCTACAGATACATAGATGACGTACTCGTGATCAACCATGACAACTTTATAAACGTAGCAAAGAACACTTACCCAACAGACCTAAAAATTGAATGCACAAATCCAGATAATAACCAAAAAGCTGTCTACCTAGACAGCGAAATTGCCATCAACACAGACAAAATATGTACACAACACTATGACAAAAGAGACCATTTTAATTTCGAAACAATAAAACTTACACACTGGGATAGTAACATAGCTAAACATATACACGGGAATACCATAAGAAACCAAACAAACAGACTATTAAAAATATGCAGCAATATAAATAGCGGAAAGACAGCAATACAAAAACTCATCAGAACACTGGATATAAATAAAATTCCCAAACAATACAGTAGATATCATATAAAAACTGCCATATACGCTAATATTAGAAAACACCACCCCAATGTAGACCCCCATACTTTCATCAAAAACCATCTAAAAATAAAATAGTAATTACTCAAAAGAGTATCCCCAAGATTATAAGGTTTATTGCACTCAGGCGAGGCTCGTCGCCTGACTGCACTACAACCTTTGCCAAAATTGAACCCCCCCACCCCCACCCCACCCCCAACAAAATAAACCGCCATAGTAAGAGGCTGTATATATGTATATAGCTTTGCCTCTGGACATACACGTGCTGTTACGCCTGGGAAAAGTGGTACCGGCACAGTCCGAGGTAAGGCATAAAACAAATGTAAAAATTAATGTAAATACACATGTATTTAAAGGAATTTAATCCACAAGTTAACACAAAACTACAGAAATTTAACAGAATTTCATCGAACCAACAACAAACCACCATAATAGGCATTGGCTTGAAAATCGGGGACTTCGGCCAATGCGACATCAGCACACAGTGAAATGCTAATGCGACTGCGCCATAAAAATAACCATACATAAAAACAAATTAAAAGCGGGAAATTCCCTTTTCGACTCCACGACCTCCACTGGACCACATTTAAGTAAGTAGTTGTAGTATAACAATATAAAATGCTTACCCGTTGGGCTTTGTGTATTCTATCACAGTTGCTGAAGAGATTGTAAAAAAATTAACTAATTCATAATTAATACTAGTTTAGCTAACAATAATTAAGAAAATTAATATAAACATAAGTCCTTAGTATCCAGAATTAAATAAAATAGCAAAGCTGTGATAGATACAAACAGAAACGGGTAAGTATAAAAGCATTACATCGAATGGGCTGTTAATCCGCTCAAAGCCCCCGATGAAGTAGGGGATTGACGGCCACGTGATGTAAAGCGAAAATGTATAAAATGTATAAATATTATTATATAGTTATAAAATAGTATTGATGATTACCTATTGCTACAGATACATAAAAAAAATTTTCATCAGTAATTATCATGAAAATTTCTTTAGCAATACGCAATAAGTTTCTAAATCCTAAATGTATAGGCCATGTGAATTTAAGATAACCGAGACAAGGCTAACTTAAAGACCAGTATTGTATTAACGCCAATACCTATATGTATAAAACACCAGTACTTAAGAAAATCGAACTATTGTAAACGTATATACACTGGCACGTATAATGTTCAATTGGCCAACATGGCAATAACAATGGCATTAACGATGCACAAAAGACAGATTAAGAAACAATAGAATGATAATACAAAAGAATTATAATACAAAGAATAATATATATATATATATACCTCGTATATATGTTTCTGTGTGTGTGTATATATACAGGGTGATTCACTACCAGTGTGACAAACTTGCAGGAGGTGTAGGGGGCACAAAGACGAACCGAAATCACATAGCATTGCAGGGTCCGAAATGCCTTCGTCATGCGGTGGACGTTGAACGGGAGGTCGCGTGAACAGCGATCCCGCTGGAAGTCAGCATTTGCGAACCGTTTCTGTTGAAGAAACCAAGTAGCAAAAGTCCTCCGGAGTGGATAATCCCCAGGCTCCAATGATTGGACGCGTTGCAGATGGTATGAACTCATTTGGTTTGTTGACAGTATCCTCCATACAGTGGATTGGGAAATACCCAATCGTTGGCCTATAGCTCGAGTAGTCGTACTCGGATTGCCTTCTGCAAGACGTAGGACATTCTCCTCATTGTCTGGCGTTCTAGTCGTTCGCTCTCGATTCATGGTACTTCTCATGAAACAACCAGTCACACGTAACCTTCTGTGCACACGTGCGAAAATCGTATGATGAGGAGTACGCCTGTGCCGGAAACGTTCCTAGTACAAGCGCAGAGCGGCGCGCCCGTTACAGTCCGCAGCTCCATACGCGAGGTGCATGTCGGCCAATTCAACGTTTGAATACTCGTCCATCCTACTGAATTGGGAACCGGTTCGCAAATGCTGACTTCCAGCGGGATCGCTGTTCACGCGACTTCCCCTTCAACGTCCTCTACCGCATGACGAAGGCATTTCGGACCCTGCAATGCTATGTGATTCCGTTTCGTCTTTGTGCCCCCTACACCTCCTGCAAGTTTGTCGGACTGGTAGTGAATCACCCTGTATATGTATGAACACAAGGTTTTCTGAATAGAAAATGTTTAAAGCAACTCAAATTTATTCTATTTTTACATAAATTGATGATAAATAATAACTTTATTTATCATCAATTTGCTACCGATAGAACGAATAATTGGAGCAATTCCAGAGGGATCCGTACGGGCCCTCTGTAATTGGTCTACTGAACCCCAGCGGTACACGCACCCCAGTTTGGGAAACGCTATTCTAGATGATGGTCAGTCTCTAGTCTACTATTCGCTGTTTGGTGACCGTTCCAACCACTTGTATAGTTTCATCCTGTACATTGTCATGACTGTCTCTGGCTTCGTTACTTCATTGTATGCTAGTATGAACGTATTCATTTCGATACCCCTTGCGTTGGCTTCTGCTTCCTCTGCGGTTACTAGCACAGTTTCGCAAGAAGCATTTGTAGTCGGCTGGGCTGGATACTCTTGCCCTTGAATTCTGGTAGCCATACGGGAGGCAACACCACCCATTCCACTTTTGTTCCCGCTAGACCGTCTCCGACTTTTGGAACTAACCCCTCTACCAAAAGGCTGTACGCGAGTGAATTTATCTTGCCGACTTTTGGAACTAACCCCTCTACCTAAAGCCTGAATGTGGGTGAATTTATCTTGCATCACTCTCGATGCAGTACGTTTGATTACACTCGATGCAGTATGTTTGATATTTCTACTTCTATCGTCATCCAGCTGGTCCACTTGGACCAGCTGGATGGCGATGGACTTGGATCAAGGTGGACTTGATTTAACGTTGACTTTTGAATCCAGTAGTGGCTGGTAGTTATGGGAGTGGCACTAGATGGTACAACTCTCTGTCTCAATCGTCACTTTGACCTTGGAGAGGGTAGTCTGATGAAGTGACTTTCCCGATTTTTTATTTCGTAGTGGGTTTCGAGCGGGGATCCATGATATTGGCACTCCTGCATCGAAATCAGTGGGCTAATCGCGATTTTTCTTCTTCTTCTTTTTATTATTATTATATTTTAGTACAAATCTACTAAGCCATTAGAAAGATATACAAACAGCACACAATGCTCAACCTTAACAAGGAGAACCTCAGCCTCACAGATCAAAGAAACAGAGTCACAAAGAATGGCGAAAAGGCCTCCATGGTAGACACTACAATGATCTACATCAACATTACATAAATTAGTTGGCTTCTACTGCCTGGCTCATGAATGGGGCGCTCTTACCCGGGACTGAAGGATTTTTGCTCGCCATTCAAGACCAGGAAACGAACACTAGTAACTACAGGAAATATATACGATCTTTATTGTTAGGTTCCTAGGTACATGCAGGTACCCTACCTTTACAAACCCTTCACGGCACTAAGCCAGGGGACCATCTCGCCGGAAATGTAATAAATACATAATAGAATAAATAAATAGCATACAGCAGATTGAATTTAGTTAAAAATAAAATATAATAACAATAATACATCAGATTAAAATAATAAAATAAATTAAAATAACACATGACAGTTTTCTTGAATTCAAGTTTCCATGAAATTCTTGCCAAGCCGGAGCGTCTCACATCAGTTGATGGTTGTGGAACACACGTGCAGATCCAGGATGCGCCGTCTGTACTTTTTGTCATAGACGATTTTGCACAGGTCGGCGTCCAAGGACTGAGCTAGATGGAGCTTCTGATAAGGGAGGAACCGATCTTTAAAATGTAACCTCGATGGAAGAGCAAGAAGCTTGGGAGTGGAGCGGAGTGCTGGTTGAGGGATTTGTCAGCACACGGTGTCCCAAATGTTGGGTGCTGAGATTCTTCCAGCGATCATTTTGATGGTGAGGATTAGTCTTCTTTCGTTCATTAAGGCTGCGAATCTGGTTAAATTCAGTGCTTTGGCCATCGGTGTTGTGTGAAGTTGTGTTGGGAGATGACACTTCCAGGTAGTCCACTTCAGGAGCTAGTATTCCGCGGCGTTCAAATGGTTTGATTGTTGTGTCTGCGGCCAATCCCCACAACGCTACCCCATACAGTATACCTCCGAAGATCATCGTCCTGATATACATTCTTATCAGATTGGTGTTATAAATAAGTAGCAAGTGCTGCTTGGCAATCCACCGTTTCCTGTTGAATTTTGCATAGAGTTCTTCAATGTGATGGTGAAACTTAATTTTCGATCAAAGATCACACCCAGGTCTTTCTGCTGTTCGACGCAAGGGATCAAGACTCCGTCTATCGCAGGTTGAATTATGGTTGGTGTGGGTTTCAATGAGAAGACCATGATGGCGGATTTTGCAGGATTAACTTGCAGGTTAAATCTCATGAGATACTGCTTTATTTCTGATAAAGTCTTGTTGGTGGTTGCTGTTGTGTCTATTGCTTCATCGGTTGATTTTATTTTTGTTAAGAGCTTCAAGTCATCCGCATATGATGACATATCAGGTCTGTTGTGTGTTAGCGGGTTAATTATGGCTGTGAAAAGAATTCCAGACAGAATCCCCCCTTGTGGCACGGCTGTTTGTATTTGCCTAGTATACATCTGCTTTCCCATGGACGTTTTGATGGTTCTATTCTGAAGAAGAGATGTCAGAAACTTCAATACTTTGCCTGTGATATGATAGAAATTTTGAAGGAGCTCAAGCAAAGCAGGGATGTTGATAATATCGAACGCTGCTTCTAGATTCAGGTTTGTGATAGCAATTTCTTTTTTCTCCTCAAACGATCCAAGGATGGCATCGGTGGTCATAAAGCAGATTGCTAATTGTTGATCTGTCCTGAAACGCATAATGAATTTGATGTGGCCTGTGAGGTAGGATATG
The DNA here is from genome assembly GCF_048544385.1 of Mastigoproctus giganteus. NCBI lineage: Eukaryota > Metazoa > Arthropoda > Arachnida > Uropygi > Thelyphonidae > Mastigoproctus > Mastigoproctus giganteus. The sequence continues at coordinate 114,117,750 of NC_143581.1, forward strand.
TGTGGTAAGTGTTTTGAGTACTGTTTTCTCAAGTAGCTTCAGTAAACACGAGGAGCGAGAGATGGGTCTAAAGTGCTTGGCTTCAATTGGCTGGGAGACCTTTGGGAATGGCCTGACGGAATACACATTCCATGCTGGAGGAAAAATTCTCCTTTTAATATGTTATTAAAAATTGTTAAGAGGGATCAATTAGATATGGACTCAAACATTTTATTATAAACTGTGGAACTTCGTCAAACCCTGCAATACCAGTTCCAGGCAATTGGTTAATTGCAGGTCGTGTCTTGTGATTAGGATGGTTGCAGGTGCATCGCTGGGCACATCATTATCAAGCAGAGGAATATCACTGGACTGAAATCGTGCAATAAAGTCCATCCAGACATCAGGCTCAAGCTGTGAGGAGAGATCATAATGTTTCTGTGGGTATGATGGGGCACCCTTACATAGTGACTTCAACGTGGTGTTTTATGGCTTGAGAGTTGAGTCGATTGAAGCTTGCTCGTACTTTAGAGTAAGCAATTCGGTCTGGGATTTGTCCTGTTCTTTTCCATTGTTTGTAGAGTTGCTGTTTAATCTTAAAGCTGTTGCCAATCCCCACAACTCTGCGGCCAATTTGAGCTCAGGGGTCCACCGTCCTCTCGTGAGTTCCGAGATCCTTATTTTCTTTGAGGCTGCAAATTTGGAAATTGTGACGAGCCAGATAGTTAACAGATCCAAGTTGGCTATCACCCTGCTGAAGTGCATTCCAAGGAATTGCAGTGGCTGCTTCAAGGCATTTACTAGTGTAGATTAATTTCGGGCTGGTTATTACCTTTGTGTGGACCCTAGTCGAGACATTGTAGTTTAGAGTCGGAAAAGACAAATTAATGAAAATTGGCATATGATCAGATTGAAAGGCAGTTTCTGCAATTGAATCAAGTTCACAGTCGCTTGATGATAGCACAAGATCAAGATAGTTGTCATCCCTTGTCGGGAGCTGATTGATTAGATAGATTCCTAATGGATGAAGGCTATTTAGCATTCTTGCCTGAAGATGCACAAGTTGAGTGGATAAGTTGAAGTCTCCACAGATTACGTGCCTTGCCGACGGACGAAGCCCATAAATGAGCCAATTAGTTATCTCATCGATGGTTTCAGTATTGGGTCCTGGGGATGGATAAATAACTGCAATATCAATGGGGGCTGATTTAAATTGGCATGACGCAATTAGTTCTTCGAACTTATTAGAATGGCTTTTGTAATTCTTTGTTACAACCATGTGTGGTATTTTATAGAAAAGTCCCACTCCACCCCTCTTTTGTCCTGTCGGGAGCAAAGAATCATATTATAACCAGCCGAAACTGCAAATGGAAAATTCTTTCATGATGGTCAAGCCAAGTTTCTGTTATGCAAAGCACATCATAACTGTGTGAGACTAAAAGCTCTTATACAGTTTTGAGCTAATTACGGATGCTACGGGCATTCTGATAGAAGAGGGCCAGGCTATTACATCTGGGGATCTTCCTTAGTACTTTTTGCCTCTGTGGTCTGTTTCTTTCTATTCTGGAGATATCTCTTTGAGATATTCTCACAGGAATTGTGTATTGTCTTCCATCCATGATTTCCGTGCTGAGTCATCTAGTTGGGTTACCTGTACCCTTAATGTGACCATGCAGTATTTCACTGTGCTGCTGATGCCTTAATGCGAGGGTTGAAAATAGGGCCTGATGAGAAGCACTCGAGGCCAGGCAGATGGCTGAATCAAGATTTTGAATTGGGTTATGTTGGAATCTAATCTAAAAGATGAATAGGAAGGTCATTTTGTGGGCAATTGGGATACATCAATAGATAGGTTTTGATTTTCTTTTATGCCATTTTTAACCTGTATTGTGGTTGTTTTGGAGCCAATCGTGAAATGCTTCTGCGAGTGAGTTGTTGGTCGACATGTGCTGCTTTCCCGGACTGGAGCCAGTTAGTTGGAGCTGTCCCAGTTATATGTGATCGTCTGGTTGTCTTGTTTATTCGTGTCTGCGGTCTTACTCTTGTCTCTAGGGTTTGTAATTTTGTTTAGCCGTGTTCCCTCTGGATGCGTGAGGGGATCGCTTAGCGAGAACCTCAGCCCAGGAGTGTGGGTCAGAGTCAGTATGACAATGAGCTTCCGTATGGATTTCATGATAGCTTTTAATAACATAATTGGGATGTCTAGTAGGTGTAATTATGGATCCATCCGAGGTTTGGTTTGGTGCGTCGCTTTGGCGAGGGGTGCGTGTTAGACCTGCTATTGAAAGAGCTGGAGGATTTTCACTCTCAACATTACTTTTATCAGTTGCTTCTTCATAGGTTTCTTTCTGATTCCGCATTGGATTCTTTGTCGGTGCGGCAATGTTGTGGTGTTCAGGTGCATCACTTTCTTTTAGTGTCCTCCCATATTGATTGACAGGGGTTATCATTGGACTGCTGCTGTAACCGAATGGTGAGGTTTTGTTCATTTCATTTCATTGGTTGGCAGAGAAGAGGCAAACGGAGGTCCTACCTCTTGGCCAGGTTTCAAAGGGGTACAGTTCACGGTCATGCTCTTAAATACTGTACTTCAAGTTGGCTTTTCAGTTGGGATACTTCTTGGAGGATCTCTACGTTTTGCGCCCGTAGGAACTGGTTTTCCGACATTCTTTCCACCTTGCCTAACATGATCCTTGCATTATCTGTTTGATAGTTCTCGTGTGCTCGGTGATGATGTCTGTAAGGCTTCTATATATTAAATCATTGATGATTACTTGGTCTAGGTTGACCTTCTGGCTTTGGAGCATACTGGTTTGTGTGCTGGATTCCTTAGACGCGATCCTGGTTCCATTATCGTTAATACCACAGCCATGAGGAGGTTGAGCAGGGGGTAATGACGTCAGTGGCTAGGACGCTGCCGTTTACTTTCCGTATATTTACAGATTCATTATCTGCATTGATTACGCTGTTTTTTATTACATAGATCGCATGTCCACATTTTTCGCCATTCTTTATTCAATTTCCATAGCACTGTGTAAGTGTAAGTGTAAGTGTTTTCAGTGTCTAACGGCACCAGGGGTTTCCCCCATCTCCGTGTTGCTTTTATTGTGGGTGTACCAGTTCACTGGGAAGGCCAGAGATTTAAAAGTGTATGGATTATGGAAGTGTGGTGTTTTGTACCGTTGTTCCTCTGGCCATTTAGCCGCTGGACCTCTTCTGAGGCCCAACGTTGCCCCACTTACGCCCCGTGGAGGCAGACCAGGTACCCGATAGTCTTTAGTTCACTCTGGCAGGTCCTGCCACCTAATTTCCTGAGATTTCAGTGGCTAGGACCTTAAAAAAAAAAAAAAAAAAAAAAAATTTTTGTTTTTTTTTAACACATATATGTATAGATATATGTGTGATATCTCTCGATTGCGTAGGGTGATGTCGCTTGAATAAGGATAGACCGAAATATGGGCGTAAGTTAATTTGGATTCATTGAATTTGTGTGTGGGGGAATTTGCTTGTGTAAAGATAGAGAGGGGGGGAGAATGAAGACTGGGGGGTTACAGGAGGAAGGATAAGGCCAATAGAGTATGAGGCCTCAATTTGGTGTCAGCAGGGCATGCCCATGCCCTGCCAGAAGGAAGAATGGGGGTGGCGTGGAGGGGAGGAAACAGTATGACCGTCTCCTCCCCCCCTGCCAGGGTGGGATAGAAAGAGCTGGACAAGGGAGCCGGCACAGGTCGCCAATATGGCGTGTGTGCAGCCTGGCTGCAGAGTGGTGGCTAAGCCAGCAGGTTCAGGACAGCATCACAACACTGGCCCCACCAGGAGGTACATCCAGGGACAAGGTCTCTACTGACTTGTTCACAGATCGGTTGAATGCCGGTGTTGGGCATGGGATCAAGGTCTCATCCAGTTTGGTCGTGGTCATGGTCCTTCTATTTCCATTTTGGGTGGTCATTGCTGGTATGTGGTCACTTTCACTGTTTGTTCTGTTATCTGGGCGTCGATGCAGTGTTGTCACTCCTGCATATGGTGATTGTCACATTCTAGGATAGTTCGTTGGGCAAATTACATGCGCTGTCGGTCCAGCTGACAGGGTGTTCGTGTTTGATTGCAATGTTCGTGGAAGCAAAGTCCCGTCCGATATCGTGGTACTTTGATCTTTCTGGCACAGTCGACAAAGTAATGGCACTCATGAGAGCAGAGTCCCGTCCGATGAGTTGTAGTTGTAGTCAGGTCCTGCATCAGGCCTGGGGAGGTTGGGTCATTGCCCTTAGCCGGGTAAACAGCTCATGTGCAAAGCACGAGAGGGCCTTGTAGTGCTCCTCCTCATGTAATATAAGGTGCTCCCGTTCCTTCGGATTAAAGCGTATCTTTGTGATGAAATTACATCTGATGTCCTCAAAGAGGGTACAATCGTGCATTAGGTGTGACCATGTTTGGTTTTCTCCGCAGTGGCATAATGGGGAATCCCTGATGCCGAAAGTTGATAGCTTGGCATTAAAAGACCCATGCCCTGTTAGAAGAAAGGTGGTGTAGAGCCCCGATGAGAACCAGTTTGGCTGTTCGGGATACACTTGGGTAATGTCCGGGATGAACTTCCGGGTTATCTCACCATTAGTTGAGTCCGCCCATCGGGACTGCCAGGTTTGTTGAAGATATTTGGTTAGTCGTTTCTTTTCTGCATTGCTGTTGTTGGTCGGGTCTGTGGTGAAGCCAATGCAAGTTACACTGTTCCCTCTTGATAGTTGGTATATCATGCCACAGCGGACAATCTCCAGGTCCAAGGGTAGGAGCCCCACAAGGGCCTGCAGTGCATGTGAGCTGACCTGGCAGCATGCTCTGGAGACAGTGAGTAAGATGCTGCGCTGTATCGTTTCTAGCTCTCTTTTATTGACTGCTGTGGTTGCTTTTTTAAACCAGATCCCTGCTGCATAGCTGATGGCTGGAATGAAGAAAGCCTTGTAAAAGAGGTTCAGGGTTCTTTTCCTTAAACCCCAATCCTTTCGCGAGACTCTTGCTATGAGGGCTGAGTAGTTTTTGATCTTTTTTTGTAGATATACGAGGTGTGGGGTGAATGAAAGATTTTTGTCAAGGATGATTCCTAGGTATTTTAATTCCGTGGTCAGTTTTATGGTTTTTCCTTCTATTTTTATCTGAGGTGGCCTCCTGATATCAAGGGAGCCTTTTAAAAGTATTGAGGATGTCTTATAAGGTGATATTCTTAAGTGATGCTTTTTTGACCATTCTTGGAGGGTATCTATGGCCCTGTTTGCAATAGCCTCAAGTTGTGCACGATTGTCCGCCTCCAGCATTAGGACCAGGTCATCTGCGAAGGCTTGAGCATCCGCTCCGTCTAGATCCTGGTTGAGGAAGCCGTCCAACACCAAGTTCCAGAAGAGAGGCCCCAGGACTGATCCCTGTGGGCATCCCCGGAACACCGGCCGGGTGAGTTGGCTATAGGGTGTAGATACTGAGATCCTTCTGTCCGAAAGGTTTTGATGCATTGGTATAAGTTGCTGGGAATGTTTGCCTCCCGGAGTCTGCCGAGGACACTTGGCCACCAAAGTGAGTCAAATGCCCCAGCAAAGTCGATGGAGATAATAAGGAAGTATTTACTATTGCTGTGTGTAGCTGCATTTATTATACGTTACAGGGCATCCACGGTGGAACATCCTCGTCGAAAGCCAAATTGCTTGGGAGAGGGGAGGCCTGCTTCTTGGTAGTGAGCTTGTATCCTGCTGTGTAGTAGGTATTCATACAATTTACTTAGTACTGGCAGTAGGGCACTGGGTCTGTATGACTCCGGGAGTTCCTGTGGTTTCTTCGAGTTCTTCAGTATTAGTCTAATTTGTGCTGCTCTCCAATCATGGGGGAAATATCCTGCAGATAGGCAGTGGTTATATAAGTTTAATATAGTTGTTGAGATATATTCCACGGTCTTTTTTACAATTTCTAGCTCTAGGTAGTCTTCGCCGGGTGTTCGCTTATTTCTTATTTTTGCTGTTGCCAGATGGAGGTCTTCAAGTGTGAACGGGTCCTCCCGATGTGCTGGGCAGTAGTTAGTATTTTCCTCACAGAGCAGAAGTTGCTCAGGAGTGTGGTCTGAGGGCAGTTTCTGGAAGGTGGTATTCAGAATATTGTCTATAGATTGGTGCCAGGATGTGGTATAGTGGCCATCGGGTGTCTTTGTTGAAGATATTACTTCTCCTTTTGGTAATTTATTAGTTGCCACTTTGTATACAACCCCCCCCCCCCCCAGGGGTCCTTATTCCCTATTGTTGAGACTAGTGTCTCCCATGAACATTTTTTCCGGGTTCTTATTAGGGCTGTGTATTTGTTTCTGACCTCACGGTATTGTTGTCTGAGGACTTCTACCTCTGCCGCCGGCCAGGATCTTCTCGCTCGCTGGAAGCTTTTACGGCGTGTATTTACTTCATTCCGTAGTCTCTGAAGCTCAGGGCACCACCATAGGACTGAACCTGCAGATGGTTTCTTTCTTTTTATAGCTATGTTTGAAGCCTCTGTGATTAGACTTACTATAGCATGCTGGTGCTGGTCTGGGGTGAGGTTTGTGCTGTCGAATGCTTCAACAGAGTATGTCAGTGCCTCCCGAAATTTTTCCCAGTTTGCATTGGCTATAGCAAACTGTTGAGGATTGTTCTGGGTGTGGGTGGTCTGTTGAGGGCACGGTGCATCTGGAAAGTTATTACTCTATGGTCAGAGGTTGTCCAGTCCTCTCTGACCTTCCATGAGGATATGTGTCCTGCTCTGGAGCGAGTGGCTAGGCTTATGTCTATTGTTGCCTCCCAAAGAGTACTTGAGAAGGTCTGTAGATTATTTGGCTGATTCAATATTGTGAAGCTGCTGTTGGTCAGGAATTCTTCCAGGCGCTGTCCATTGGCAGTTCCTCGTCGATCAGGAGTTGTACTGTGCCAGGCTGGTGACCTGCAGTTTGCATCTGCACAGACGATTATTTTAGTATTAGGGAGCTTGTGGAGGACATTTTGCAGGTATTGGGTTGCAGGGAGAATATCTTCGCCGGGTCGACAGTATAGCGATATGGCATAAAATTCTCCCAATGGAGAGATGATCTGGGCACAGGCAGCCCATTCGTTGCAAAAGTGGGTTATTTTAGTAACCGTGAGGTCAGGGTTGCAGACGACCAGGGCAGCCCAGGGGGTATTGCCGTTATGTTGTACAATTTTTTATGTGAGTGGGTATCCTTTCACCTCTTTCTTGTGTGTGTGTAGGGTTCCTGGAGGAAGAGGATGTCAAGGTTGTCCTCGTCTACCTTTTTCTTTAGTTGCGCAGTGACTGCAATTGCCCGTTGTGCATTATGCTGTGCAAATTTCACTGTGTTAGAATCTTTATATTTACAAAGAGTTCCCATAATCTGTTCTTTGTTGTTGAGTACTTTTGGCTTTTAAGTACACGGGACAGTTACTGTCTCTGACAGAGTGGTCTGCTGGTAACGTTAGGGCTTTGCAGTTTGCGCACACTGGTGGAGCGGTTTTGTTTGGGCAAGAATTGTAATTGTGGCCTACTTCTGCGCAGTGCCCATAGGTTGGAGAAGTTTGCGGTTGGGTACACGTGTGTGTGGTGTGGCCAAATCGGCAGCATCTAAAACACTTTGGAACAGCCACATGCTCTCTGAAGCGATGACTGCCCCAATCGATGTAGATTCTTGCCTGCTGCCTTAGTACTTTCCACGCTCTGGGAGCCAATTCTACCACCCAGTTAGTTGAGTTATTATTTCTGGGTTTTGTCTGATATCTGGGTGTTAGATTCGATGGGTCCGTATCCGGGAATGCTTGCTGCAGGTTTTTGCGATATATCTCACCTTGCAATTGTGTTGGGGATAGGTCATTTCCTGTATTAAAGATTACAATGCTTGGTCCTTTTTTCTTGGGCGTTTCTGCTTGTAGGCCCAGGGACGGCACTTTCGTATTTGCTATAATTTTGTTCGCCTCCTCCTGTGTTTCTGTCTCGATGATGACGCCGACGTTGCGGGTCTTCCTTATCGATTTTATTCTGGTGTGTTTGAATTCGTCGCTAAGGTTAGTAATTACAGTCTTCTTTACTTCTTCACTTGTGTGAAGAGTCTCGGTGTTTGTTGGCTTCAGTATGACCAGGTTGGGTCTTGGTAGTAGTGGTACTTTCTTTTTGCTGGGAGCAGCAAGGGTTGGTGGTCGCTCCGTTGTCATTGTGGTCCTCAGCGCTTGGGCATATGTGGGCGCGCGCTGTTGCATTTGGTTTGCCCCACATTCCATGTATGCCTGGAGCTTAGCATTGGCTCTCTCACTCTCGAGGTAAGTTTCCATCAAGAGAGTGTCCAGCTTGTTCCACAGGTTCACGATTTGTGCTCTTAGCCCTGTGGTTACCCTGTTAGATTGCTCCTTAAATAATGTTTCCAAGGCAGCCTTGAGGAACAGAGACTTCTCATGAACTGTACCCCCTGGCAAGGAGGGATCCAAGGGAGCCTCCTGTGGCTTCTCCTTGCTGGTGTCCTTTTGGTTTTCTGTTGTCTTTTGATTCAGTTTGGGAGCGCATCTCCCGCTCCGGATTAGGTGTTGGCTTTCTATACTTGCGTTTTACAGTCAGCGGGGCCCCCGAATGGGGTTCTGACGTCTCCTGTTGTTGGTCTATGACGACGGGGTCGTCATTTTGGCTCTGATGCGCGGCATCTGTGGGTTTTTTCAATTTCCCATCCATCTTTGCGAATTTCGGATTATCGAACTTTTACGGATAATCGGAGTTCATGAGGTCCCGCGTGAAAGAGCTCGTGGAGGTGAGCAAGAGGCCACCTTCCTCCCGTCTCTGTTTGAATTTGGAGCTGAATAGTCCTTCAGCGAAGATTTTGGGCTATCCCCCTCTGTCACTTTGGGTGGGGGGGAAACACAGCCAGATGTGGAAATGCCCCTAGAAGAACGGGGTTAATTTCCTATTGGGTAGTTTATATCGGTGAAGACGTTGGTAGTGTTATTTTGTTGAAGAGATCGTCGGAACAGAAGTAGCTTCTCTCCATGGTCAGTTTATGGTAGAGGAAGGGGGGGGCAACAAAAATCATCGTTTCCAGTTGGAATTTCACTAAGTTGATAGGAGTTAGTTGAACTGTAGTGGTAGTGAGCTTCTTCCGTTATGACTAGAAGAGAAAGTATGCAGCAGTGGGTGGGAGTGGGGGAGAAACAATCACTAACCCTGTTGCCAGTTGACCTTGCCAGGAGCTTAAGTGACGTGTTGCCTTAAGCAGAATATCACTGGGTTCGGCTGCGTTGAATGAACATTAAGCCAGCTGTTGGTTTCGTCTCTTAATTAACTGGAATATGAATGATTAAAATTAAAATTTGTTGGAGCTCTCTTTCAGCCCGATAAAAACACTGTTGGGGCACCCTCCCCAGTCAAGTGCACAGTACCAACGTGGCCTCCGTTTTATAATCGGTGCCTCTCTATGGCCCTGCTGCCAGCCACATGGTGACCATTGTAGTCTGGCAAACAAAGGACACAGATAAAAACGCTGGTAATTTGCTAAATTCCCAAAAGTTTGCAAAATAGGGAATCCTCAGATGAATGTCTTTCGACGGGAACACTTTTCTTGGCGAACTAAACACTTAAAACTCATATTTTAACACAAAAATCAGGAGCTCGTAAAAACGTGTCTACTCGTAACGGCAGCGGCCGCCAGTCCTGTTCTTCCATAGCACTGTGGGGGGTGCATGGGTTACAAAAACCCAGCTTGCACAGAAGGCAGCTGAGAAAAAAAAAAAAAAAAAACAGTTGATTACAAATTGCGCAGATACTTCGATTGTTTGTCATTTTAATGTTGTGTTCTGCTTCCAAAGCTTTTAAGTTCAGTTTCCACGAAGCGCGTGATCGAAGATAAGGCTATACCAAGAGAATGTTTCGTTGAGAGAGAGCTGGAGGTAAAGATTAACTTTACTTCCTTTTAGCAGGTTACCCTTGGGAATTAGTGTATTAGGCACACCTTTGACCTTGCCCTTCCAACGTTCAGAGAAGGGGTTAGCTTGACGTTGTGCTATACACGACACAATAGCCCAGCATCTACAGTGAAACTTCTCCTAACGGACACCTCTCGTTAACGGACATCTCTCTACAACGGACATTTTTCAAATTCCCCAACTCACCTCCATTGGTTTTAACGTGTTTTCAACTTCTGTCTAGCGGACATTCTCTGTAACGGACGCGGACAGGCAATCTGCACTGTTTCGTTTAGATTAGCACTTAATTTGATCTCCCCATAACGGACAACGGGCGAACTCACGGCCCTTTTTCTAGGAACTTTTGTTCCACGTATTGCCTCAATCGTGTGTTTATTTTCTATTTCCGATTCTCTGAATTCTCAGAGTCTGCTGACGAGGCTACTAGTGACGGTCGTGTTCAAAGCCGCTAAGTGGATTTTTCTTATTTATTGATTTGAAATTATTGTTTTTCTAAAACTTTTGATTTAAATTTAGTAGTATAACATTATTTTGTGATTTTTTGATTAATTTGGTGTATTTATTCTTTACTCGGCCTTGTAAAAGTATCGGTAAATGTTTCCACGTGTTCGTAACTACCGTTCGTAACTACCGCTACCGTTAGTAACTTTCCCGCCATTGTGATACCCTACTAGATATACCGTAGGTTATATACCGTACTAGATATACCGTAGGTTATATACCGTACTAGATAGCGTTAGTTGAACTTCGTTAGCAGTTAAATTGTACGTTTAAATAAATACATATAACGACTTAGATTACAAACGTAATATAATTAATAACATAACATAATTAATTAATAAATTAATAGAATCATGACTCAGACCAGAGCAGCAAAGCAAAAGGCTCAAGCTAATGGAAGTGCTGTGGCTCAGAGCAGAACTGAGGGGGGCAGTTGTCCTCTGACTCACAGCCTTATAAAATGCACTGTTTGCTTGATGTTTGCAGAGCAATCGGGTACGGGACATGATACTGCCAAGGGGGATGTCTTTGTGTGTGCGCAATGCAAGGAGTGTATCGATATCAGGCAACAACTCAGCGTTCTTGTGGGCCTATATGAGAGCTTGAAGGACAGGGTGGATGCCCTCGAAGAAACTAAATTGAGGGGCCCATCAAGCTCTCAGCTGCCCACATCAACGCCAGAGCCTGGACTTGGGCATCACATGACACAGAGACAACCCCTAAGGCAGAATGCGCTGGTCCCGAAGGAACTAGTAGTTGTTGGTGACTCTATTGTCAGGGAAACGGGGAACATGCTTTGTAAAAAAGATAGGTGGAACAGGACCAGGGTATGTCTGCCAGGGGCAAAGGTTGATGACGTTGTAGAGCGAATATCATCTTTTAAGGGCACAAAAGGTGATATAGTTGTACACGTTGGCACTAATAATATTAAGAGTAGGAGACCGGCAGAATTACTTAACAAGTACAGGTCACTGTTGAACAAAAGCCGAGAATTAGGGTTGAATTTGAAAGTGTCTGCAATTCTGCCCAGACACCATAGGAGGGAGTATATGATGAGAGCCTTGTCGATCAATTCGGCCCTGGAAAGACTGCGCAAGGCTCAAGGGGTAGAATTTTTTTCAGCCTGGACTGTACTTGTTAACAGGAGAGATTGCTTCTACAGGGATGGGATACACTTAAATAGAAAGGGTGCAAGAATATTGGCTGATGCTATCGAGGCAGTGTTAGGTGGGTCGGAAAACTGCTAGCTTGGGGGGAGACAAAGACCAATAGATTGACAGTAGCCACTGGCAGAGGTGAAAGAGATTCTTGCACTGCTTCTATTAGAATGAGCAGAAGCCTGAAAAACAAGATGCATGGTATTTCAGAGACTGCTGGGAGCCATTGCGGTACAAGTAAACACATGGGTTGTGTTAGGGTAGCTAAGAATAGAAACAGGTGCAGGTATACTTGCGTGTACACCAATGCTAGGAGTTTAGTAAATAAATTTGATGAATTTGAGGTATTGCTCAAAACATCGAAGGCAGATATTGTTGGGATATCAGAGACGTGGTGTCACACAGATATAAGGGATGCAGAACTGCAATTTGGGGAGTACAACGTCTACAGAAAGGATAGACAGGATAGGAAGGGGGGAGGTGTTATGCTATTAGTTAAGAAACACATAAAAACCAAGGAAGTGAAGCCAGTCGACATCGCTGGACAGTGCAGTGTGGAGTCAGTTTGGTGTGACATAAACATTGGGAGATCAAAATTGAGAGTAGGAGTGTGCTATAGGCCTAATGACTCTGATGAGTATAATAAGGAACTGTACAGGGAAATAGAGTGGGCCAGTAAATCAGAGTGTCTTATAATGGGAGATTTTAATTTCCCAGATATTGACTGGAATTTGGGGGCTGGTTACTCACCCACTAGCAGGGCTTTTGTGGATTTATTGGATGATTGTTTTCTACATCAGCATGTTCGGGAGGCAACTAGAGGGAGTAATACTCTTGATTTGATTATCAGCAGTGATTCTCCATGCATTAAGAATCTGCAGATAAATGAACCACTAGGTGGCAGTGATCACAGTGTGCTGAAGTGGGATTTACTCAAAGAGGTAACTACCATTAGGGGTAAAGGGAAGGGTTATTGCTTCCGTAAAGGCGACTACGATGGACTGAGACAGTATTTAAATTCTATACAGTGGGACCAACTGATGATGTTACCAACAGCAAATTCAAAATGGGAAGCATTCAAAGAACTTATCTTGGAAGCTACTAGGCTTTACATACCAACTAAGAAATATTGTTCAAGGTTTAGGCCAAAATGGATGTCAGATGAACTAATGAGGCATATGGCAGAGAAGAAAAATGCATTGGATACATACAAATTAACACATGACACAGAAGCCTATGATAGATACAAGTTGATATGCAACCAAGTTACAAAGGAGGTTAGGCAGGCGAAGGCAGATTACGAGAAATCCTTGGCAAGGGATGCAAAGAAAAACAGCAAAGAGTTCTTTACTTATGTAAACTCTAGAAGGAAGGGGATGAATCAGATTGGTCCACTTGATATTGATGGATCAAGTGTTGATGATCCTGCTCAGGTAGCTAACAAACTAAATGAATATTTTGCATCGACATTCACACATGAGGAGTTATTCAGCGAGGGGAATGCCAGAGGTGTATTCAACTCTAGCAGTAAGCTACAGAATCTTGAAATAACTGGGAGTAAAATGGAGGAGAAACTGTTGAAGATAAACACAAGAAAGGCACCCGGGGTGGATGGGATCTATCCAGTTATATTAAAGGAGGCAGCAAAGGAAGTAAGCAAACCCTTAGCCATAATTATGAGAGCTTCCTTGGACTCAGGGGAGGTACCCATAGACTGGAAATGTGCAAATGTGACCCCAATTCACAAAGGAGGATCAAAGGCTGACACAAGTAATCAGAGACCTGTGAGCTTAACTTCTGTTCCAGGAAAATTAATGGAGGCACTGGTTAAAGAAGCACTGCAGGATCATTTAGACAAGACTTCAGTTATAGCTCAGACTCAGCATGGTTTTGTTAAGGGGAAGTCTTGCCTGACCAACTTGATTGGATACTATGATGCAGTCACAAAAGAACTGGATGCAGGGAATAACTTTGATATTATATACTTGGATCTTAGAAAGGCTTTTGATACTGTTGCACATGGAAGACTGCTACACAAATTGGAGCAGTGTGACATTGGAGGCAAATTGCTGGTATGGATAAAGGGGTGGTTGAGGGGGAGAAGACAGAGAGTGGTAATCAATGGACACTGCTCATCGTGGACTGATGTTATTAGTTGGAGTCCCTCAGGGCTCAGTGTTGGGTCCATTATTGTTTTCTATATTTATAAATGATATTGATGATGTATATCTTGCTTGATGGTATATCTTGCTTAATGTCCAAGTTTGCAGACGATACAAAGGTTGGCAGGGTTGTCAAGGACACTACTGACACTATGCTGCTGCAACAGGATCTGGAAAGGTTGAGCAGATGGGCTGAGAGGTGGCAAATGAAGTTTAACATTGACAAATGTAAAGTACTACACATGGGAAACAGCAACCCCAGAGCAACGTATCAACTCTGTGGTACTACACTGACAGTGGTAGAGAATGAAAGGGACTTGGGGGTGGTTGTGCAGGCAGATATGAAGTTCTCTGAGCAGTGCAGACGGGCTGCAAGAGTAGCTCATGGAGTATTGTCAATGATATACAGGAATATTTCCAGCAGGGATAAGGAGGTGATTATTCCATTCTATAAGGCGATGGTCAGGCCACACCTAGAGTACTGTATACAGGTCTGGAGGCCTCATTTCAAGAAGGATGTAGAGCTGCTGGAACGAGTACAGAGAAGGGCAACAAGATTAGTGAATGGAACAAAGGGGTGCTCTTACGAAGAAAGGCTTAAGTTTTGCAAATTACAGTGTCTGGAGACTAGGCACCAGCGAGGTGATCTGATAGAGGTGTATAAAGCCTTGAATGGTTTAAGCATGCTCAATGCTGATGGGATTCTTCCTCTAGCTCAGAAAAATCACCTGAGAGGGCATAAATTCAAATTGAGGAAAGACAGATGTAGGATAGACGTGCGGAAATTTGCCTTTAGCCAGCGGGTGGTTGGTTGGTGGAACAGACTTCCATCCCTTGTGGTGGAGGTTGATAGCCTAAATAAGTTTAAGGCTCAGCTGGACAGGTATTTTGAACGAACAGAGGGGTGAAGTGGAAGTGGGGTTTTTTTTTTTTTTTTTTTGGCTGATGCTGCATAAGCTTGCTTTCTTGCATCAAATGCCTCTACTAATGCTAATGCTAATTTTATCAAGGTTTACGTCGCGGTTCTAAACCCTTTTTCAAGAATTTTAAGGCACTTGTAAAACATCTGAAGAATTCAGTGTGTGCGGGGGGGGGAATTTGGTCGGCCTTTCGTCTTTTCAGTTTCAGTTTTCAGTTTTGTTCAGTGTCGTATGAAGTGCACAATGTCTTCTCGTAAACATTTAACTTTAAAAGATAATGTCGAACTCATTAATGCGTATGATCGGCAAAAAATAGTGTTCGCAATCTCGCTGCAAAATTCAAAATCGGAAATGTAAGCGACATTCTAAATAAAAAAAAATGAACTGCTCAAACAATTTTGGCAACACGGAAATGATCAGGTTCAAAAATCATTCCCGAAAACTCAAACTCAAATTGACAATGTTACGTATGAGTGGTTTTGTCGCGAATGTGCTAAAAAAATTCCCATTAATAGGGAAAAGGCTTTGGAGGTTGCGAAATCTATGGGAGTAAATGAGTTCAAAGCTTCTGTGGGATGGCTAGACAAGTTCAAAACTCGGCATACAATTTCTTGGAAAACCGTAAGTGGTGAAGGTGGATCTGTTGATACTGAGGTTGTAACAGAGTGGACCATCAAATTGGAAGATTTATGTCGTGATTTTGAAGCTAAGGATATTTGCAACTGTGATGAAACAAGGTTGTTTTTTAAAGCTCTTCCTGAAAAAACAATGAGTCTAAAAAACGAAAAGTGCCAGGGCAGAAAAATATCTAAGGAACGCTTGACTGTACTATTGTGTACAAATATGCTGGGAGACTTTGAACAACCTCTTGTTATAGGAAAACCACAAAATCCTCGTTGTTTCAAGGGCATAAAGTTGAATCTTTTGAATGTTGACTGGAACTCTAATAAAAAAGCGTGGATGACACGAGATATCATGAGCGAATGGATAAGTCACTTTAACCAAAACTTGATTCGTCAAAATAGAAAAATTATTCTTTTCATGGATAATGCTGCATCTCGCCCGCACATTGAATTGTCCAACATTCAAATCGTTTTTCTGCCACCAAACACATCTGCAGAGTGTCAGCCCTTGGATCAAGGGATAATAAAAAATTTTAAACTTCACTACAGAAAAAGTGTTTTAAGACATCTCATTGCAAACATGAACAATGTAACATGTGCGAGTGACCTTGCAAAGAAAATCAGCATCCTAGATGGGATTCAATGGATTTCCTCTTCAATAAACGCAATTAGAAAACAAACTGTCGTGAACTGTTTTGTAAAGTCTGGCTTCTCAAACGCAAAAAGTTGTGAACAGCAATGTGGAGCACCAAGAAGAACAAGAACTTCAACATCTATTGATAATGTACGATACTTCAGCTACAAGTGACCCTGGCTACAAAGATATAGACTCGAACCTCACTACAGAAGATGGTGCTCCAGATATCAGCGACATTATCATCGATATTTTTCTATGAAGTTCCTCATGAGGATGAAGAAATGGAAGGAGGTCATTCTGTCGAAGAACATATTAACGACGAACCGCCGATGAAAATAGAAGAAGCGCTCATACAAATCAATCGTTTAAAAATGTTTTTCGCCGCTGAAGAAGATACTGAAGGACTTTCGATGGTTTCTTCACTCCAAACAAATGTTGAAAACAAAATTATCAGCCGGAAGAAGGTGCAGAAGAAAATAAGTGATTACTGTATGTATTTTTCTTAAGATAAAGTCATAATATGCATAGCACAATTGTATGTATATTATTTACAAAATATTGTGCAAAATCTGTATATAATTTAATTTAATTTTACATTAAACGTTTAACGATTTTACTGTATCTCTTGTGTATGTAATTGTATATTATTTACAAAAATATTGTTCAAAATCTGTATATATTTTAATTTAATTTTACATTAAACGTTTAACGATTTTTCTTTCTTTCTTTTTTTTTTTTTTCTCCCTCAGACTTCTTGTTAGCGGACACTTCTCTCTAACGGACACATTTTTGTTCCCCATGGCTGTCCGTTAAAGGGAAGTTTCACTGTATATTCTTAGCAACAGTCTTAAATAAAATTAATATAAAAGCTTACCTGGTAACCATCAAGTTCAGTAGACGTGATCAACACCTCCATGACGATTAGACGGACCATTTGACATAAATTTCATACTTGGGAAGATAAGAATCACTTTAAAATTGCATATTATACGAAGAGCTCACTTTACAGGCAGCCATACACTGCTCGCGCGTGCGCAAATACGAAATTTATCGCTAAGCCGAAACAAATACCGAAATTTATCGCTAAGCCGAAACAAATACCGAAATTTATCGCTAAGCCGCCGAATGACAGATGGCACATGTCTAAGATGCCACCACGTCCTAGAAACAATCCAACATGTCACCTCGGGATGCAGGATGATCACCCAGGTGGAGTAAGTTCTCAGACATGAGGAGCTCTCCCGGATAATACATCAGCAGCTAACGCAAAAATGCCACTTGATCAAAGAAAGTCTACAGTATTACAAGTATAAACCTGAAGCCGTACTAGAGCCTCAATTCACACTATACTGGGACCGTGACATAATAACGGACAAGATGATCTCACACAGCAGTGAGACCTTTCAATGTGTGAGATCATCTCACACATTGAAAGGGCTTGTTGTCATTGTTGTTATTCGATTTTATGAGCATCGGCCACTTAGGCCATGTTGCTACGTATATATTGTCTGTTGTCGATTTTCTGTTTTGCTGGACGAAAAACCAGAGTTTCCGGGAGAAAAAACTATGCTATCCTCGACTGAAACCGACTAACCCGACCACGTTGCGAAAAAGATCCATAAAAATCCCTCCCGTCATCGACGGGATTCGAACTCAGGTCTTTTCCACCCGGTGTAGGGAGGACTGCAATCCTACGAACTGTTCTACCCACGAGGGCAAGGAAAAGTCCACCTACCTGATCGACATAGCGGTGCCCAACATGCAGAAAACCTGCGAGGAAAAGATCAAGAGGTACACAGATCTAAGAAAGGAAGTCAAAGAAATGTGGCATATGGAATAAGCAATGACCATCGCGATCACCATCTAAACCAACGGCTTGGTGCTAAAGAGTGTCCATAAGAATCTGGCAGCAATAGGCCTCTCAGGGAACGCATTCATGGAACTTCAGAAAGGATCGATCCTGAACATCACTAGGTTAGTAAGAGAGTTCCTCGGTCAACCGTAATAACAATAATAATAGTAACCCGACACTTCTAACCACCCCACGCACTTGGTTCTGTTATCGGTCACGGGGGAAAAAATCCCATAAAGGAGAAAAAGTGTTTTATATAATAATAAAGCTTTAAATGGAAAGAATACTGTAAATGTGGATATCATACTTACGCTTTCTCGTATAGCACACGTATAAGAACATACATTTAAATTGAAATATGTAGTGTGGTTGAAGGCTAGATCGGTGAAAATTTGCTTTCAGCCAGAGAGTAAACCATTGTTAGAACAATCCTTCAAATATTGTGAAAATGAGTATTTTGATAAAAATTTAGGAATTATTAGTCAAATTATTAGAGGGGATAGCTATTTAATGTGAGTATTTAATTTTTTTTTTTTTTTTTTGGCTGATGCGGTATAGATTGGTTTGCTGTATATTGGTTCTCTATCGAGAGAGAGAGAGAGAGAGAGAGAGAGAGAGAGAGAGAGAGAGAGAGAGAGAGAGAGAGAGAGAGAGAGAGAGAGAGTCTTTTGTGCAATATTTGATTGTAACTGGTTAAAACGTTAAGTGTTGCAACTTTCCCTTCACGGCCAAGGGGATTATAGATAAGAGGTGTTACAAAAACATTAAAAAACATTAAATATAAGACATTAAAGAGCAAAAACAAGATGACATTAAATGATATAGGGATAAAACGAAACTATTGTCCTCACAGTTCTTGGGAGAGAGCAGCAAGAGCACTGTCAGGCACATATCCCGTTATACTCACTAATTAATTCACAGGGGTCTTCAACCGGAGAAGTTTCACTTCCGTCTAGACTCTAGACGCTTTGTCACGAGATGGTGGCTCCACGTCCCCTGTGGTCGCTATTTCCTGTATTAGTTAAGGAGTTTGGTCATTGGCAGATGCATCTGACAGTTCGCGGTCTATGGTGTGTTGTTGGGCCAAGTATCCCACGTCTATATCGTCGGTTGACGGCAAATTTCTTAAGGTCGGCGTCGATGTCCTGGATTCGTCCGAGCATCTGATATATTCCATTTAAGCCTCCATCACGCCGCCATTCGTTAGGCCGGAGCCTATCCATGGTTTTGATCTTAATGGGCATTTACATCTGAGTTCTAAGAATTCAATTTATAAAATTAATTAAAACATAACTCAACTGAACACAATAAAGCTTTTACTATTTTATTGGCCACTTAGCCTCTCGTAAGGAAGGTCTGATCTTGATCTAATCCATCAATCTTAATTACGAGAGTTACAGCCCCTGCCGCTAGGAGTTACTGCCCTTGTCGCTACTATCTAGTTCAGATTCCATCTTCTCTTAAATACCAAGTTTACATACCCATTAACATATGTAAACAATCGCTTATCTGTGAACAAGATCCACAAGGTCTCCCTCTCCAGAATTCCTACAGACATTCTTAGTTCATGTCTTAAATCAGTATAATTTACACATTCAAACATTATATGCTCTGATGTCTCCTGTGCACCACAGTAACACAGATCCGTATCCCTGAGACCCAGTTGGTAAAGTCTCATGGCGAGTCCGTGTCCAGTCATCAGGAATGTGGCTTGCAGTCCGAACTAGGGCTTGCATAAAACCGAGAAATTTCAAAACCGAGTTTAACCGAAGTTTACTCTTAAAACCGGTTTTAAAACCGATTTTCTGAGATTTATGGAAAATAATTAAAATCTTATAACACGGGTATTTATTTTATCTTGGGTAGATTGTACAAATCGTAATCAAATCTTTTAAACAAAATCTATCACCTCTTATAGTAAAAAAAATAAAAAAATTAAAATGCTCCAAAAAAGTAACCAGCTTGAGATTATACAAAATTACAAATTGTATTCAAATCCTTTGAATAAAAACTCTCTTCTCGTATAGTAAACAAAAAAATAATAAGCGCTATAATAATAATAATAATTAAATAAATAAAAATAATGTGAAAAAAAAGCTTGGGGAAATTTCTTTACTATTTATTGCTCAGCTTTTTTCTGAAAATGATCCTTTAAAAAACATAATATATTAAGCATTTTTCCTGATAGACTTGACCTTATTTTTGTGTTAAAGAGACCAGTGATCGAAAACACTCTCTCAGATTGGACACTTGTTGGTTTAATGGTCAGCAGCGCTCTATAAACTTTCTCCAGCTTTTCAATTCTACTGCTAGTTGCCTCCAAAATTTTAAATTCTTTGCTGATTTCCAATTCACTCGGATATTTTGAAGGCTCTTCAGATAATCTCTTTATTACACTATCATACTCTCGCATGAGTGTTTCTCCAACATCGGAACTAGACGAGTCTTTGTTTTCTTCTAAAAGAACAGTTCGTTTATTTTCAGTTTCTTCATTCAACGCTAAGACTCCTTCGGAATGTTTTGCAAATAATCTCTGGTAAATCTCTTCAGCATGCTTTTTCAAAACTTGCTTACTTGGGAAATCAAAAGTTCTTGAACCTGAATCTTCTTTCCTAAACGTTTTGGGGTTGTATAGATAGCTCAGCAAAGCCACAGTTTGGCAATTTCGTCTTGCATTATAACGCTGCAAAAGGCTTTGGTAAAACTTTAAAGCAAATGGGTTTTCTGCTGTATCAAGCTTAGCAAGCAGAAATTCTAATGAAGACTCTGCTTTAAGTAAGTCTGTATCTTCTGAGGTTATAGCCTTCAGAATCATTTCAACTGGTCGCAAAGTTTCACATAGCAATTCAAGTGTTTTCCAGTCATCATCAGACACAGCTTCAGTTGACAGTACTGCACACAGAGCAATTTTTCAATTTCAAAAATCTCTCAATCATATAGAATGTGCTATCCCATCTAGTCTTGCAATCTAATATAAGTTTATATTCTTTCCCATTAAATTTTGCTTTAACAAAATTTTGTAATATGTCATTTTTGGTAGGCGATTTTCGAAAAAGCTTGCAAATTTTTCTGACTTTGTTAATAGTTTGTGCAATATTGGCCATTGGATTGAAGAAATAAATGAGCTCATCGGTAAAGTCGGTTTGATAAAGCATGCCTTGCTGTCTTTCTTCAATTTCTTCATCATCACTACTGTCTTCATTATTTTCATTTTCTTCATTGTCTTTGGGAGACTCAGAGACTGTGGCACCATAATTGATTGCTTTTTCATAAAGTACATCTATAACTGACAGATGTATACAATGGGCTATACATTGTTGATGATTAGGCGTAATTTGCTTGCCAAACTTAATCATCATTGCTGCTCCATCGGTAGGGCAGGCAACAATATCCTCATCCAAGTTCAAACCAAATTCCTTCAAGTGTCCATTCACAGTTTGCTCAGTTCTTCTGCTATCAAGTGAACCATTAATCTCAATAAGACCTAACGACCAATGATTGTCTTTTTAATGCACATTTATATTCATATACCTTTTATTTTGTATAGACGTATATTCGTCTAGAGTCAATAAATACCGTGCACCCAAAACCAATGAATTTTTGAAATGCTGAATGAGTTCTTCTTTCTTAGTTTTATAATAATTCAGAACCATATTTTTAATTCCATTTACTGAGACTGGTGGTAATTTATCGTATTTATTTCTCTGAAAGTGAATGCTTGATTGTATAAACTCACTCTTGGCAATTGAATTAAAAGAAAATCCATCTAAAGCGGCTAATTTTGAAATCTCTTCTTCCATAGATTTTTTAACGATAAAGTTTTCTAATGTTCTTACCATTTTTACGGGAGGTTCACTGTTATCTTGTTTAATGTCAATCTGATGCATTTTCTTTAAATGCAACATCAAAGATGATGTAGATCTTCCAGACGACTTCATTATTTTCTGACATTTCGAACATTGTGCTTCATCTTTGCTTTTTCGAGCAAAATAATTCCATACATTTGATTTCATCTTAGACATGTTAAGAGTAATAAATATTAATTAGTAGGAATTTATATCACCGACAATTTTAAATAAAAAAATTGAAGGTAACAAAGGCACAATACTATGCGTCACTCCTGCAAGCACTGAATGAGGAGTCTAAACGAGGCAGGTTTCAAATTTTTCACGAAAGAAATCTAAAATTTTTTTATCTTGCAATTCTTTTCCCCAATTAAATCTATTGTATTTTCAAAATTACATAAAAGCTAAATTTGGTGAAGCTGCTTTTTGGAGAACATTTGATCGCAAATTTAATAGGAATAAAGAAGCAAAAACTTTCTACGATTGAAATTTGATGCAAAATTCAGCGAATCTGTTTCTAGTGGGTAATCATCAATAAGGCGCATTCCATAACTTGCCTGGCGAACAAAATAGATGGAACGGAGAAATGTTGAGCATTTTTTTTTTACGCTATCGCTCCGACTCACTCAGTCCTAAATGAGTACACCTGCATCGTGCCATGATACAGGTGGGAAGATAAAAGGTAGCCCTCCTAGATTTGGGCCACTTGCCCATGAGATTCGTACCTAAACATAAAATAAAATAAAAAACATGTTTAAAACATAAAACAGTTGAACGATCCAGACAAACGAAAAAAACAAAAGAAAATGTGCGTAACAAAAAACTATAATTCGAGGGCTAACTAAGAAAATATTCGAATCCGGTTTTAGAAGCTCGGTTTCGGTTTTAACAACTCAATATGAAAACCGATTTAAACGGTTTTATAAAACCGGTTTGCAAGCCCTAGTCAGAACCTTATCACTAAAGTGGAGAATCATTTTAATGATACTAAACTTAGGGAAATCACTAATGATATGAGGGTGATATATTCTCGCTCGTAGGACACACGAAAACCAAGAGTCACAAGCATAAAAATCTTACAGAACATAGATTTCAGGAAGTTTACCTTTCGGCAGTATTCACTGGAATATATTACCTGCCAAAGTGGCTTAGGCCGAGTGTTTGGTAAAATTCAAAGCGGAGTTCGATGGTCCCTTTTCGGTGATGGGGAATTTTTTTTTTTCAATTTTTAATCTGATTCGCAATGAATAATTCAGTGTTTTTCCATTCAATGTTGCATTATGATGTTTATTAGTAAAGATAATCCTAGACATTATTCAGGTGCAAGAATCGATGAGCAATAACACTTTAGAATAGCAAACGCAGCGAAGAGTTCTGGAATATCGATTGCTTGGAACCAAGAGACAGACCGGTCGTGCGAACACATACACATTGATCATAGAGCAACATGGATGTATTAAGTCACGACAGATTTTACTTATACTTCATTCTAAAATTATTCCGAAAAACAATTATGTTTTTCGATTTTCTTGCATCCTTGGCAATCTTAACACATTGTCAAGCATCTCGAAAATTATCGTAAATGGCTTGATTCCGAAAAAAATGTTATTTGCGGAAACCATATTTATCAAATTTAAATATATATTAGTTAAAAGTATAATGTTAAATATTAATATCGCAATATATATTGCATATAAATAATTCGAAGAGGAAAAGGTGAACACTGCTATCTAGTTTAGTTAACATATACTTTTTTTTAGTAATTAATGCGCAAGATACGCATTAATTACTAAAAAAAATATTTAGTGCGGGATGATATGACAAAAATTTTCAAGTTACGGATAATCCATGTGGTGGTAGCTCATACTCATACACATTTACAGACAAAATACTTAATTGCATTTTGTCCGTAAATTACAGTTTTCTGTGCGCTGTTCTTTTAAGGGAAAAAAAAATTCTCGGAGTGAAAACAACCTTGCTATCCTCTCTAGAGACCGGTTTATTCGGGCGCGGATTACAAACGCCCATAAAATAAAAGACCCCTTTCTTTATTCGAGGGATTTGAACCCAACTTTTTTCCATATGGTGTGGGAGGATAGTGATTGTAATCGCTCTGCCACTCACGAGGTTTGATTGGCGGGGAGGTTAGTGGAATGAAATAATTATCCTTCGTTTTAATGAATTAATAATAATAATATAAGTGAAAAATTAAAAATAATATGTGTTAATAATAATATAAGTATAAAAGATACAGGCTGTCTGTAAAAGCAAATTTTTGTATAGTAAGTACATAGTTGTACTTACTATACAAATAATTGTATAGTAAGTACAACTGTGTACTTACTATACAAAAATTTGCATAGTAAGTACTTATGTGAATAAGTATAAAATTATTGAAAACATGAAGAAAGCGCAAGCGTGTCACACTTTTCAATCTTCTGCTCGAGTTTAAACAGGAGAAAACAGCAGAGCTATTTTTAGTCTGTCGTCTTGAACGCGTCGGAAACGGTCGATACTTCGTTTATGCAGCAGTTAAACTGCTTTGCGCCTTTACTCAAGGGAACTAAAGAACTCGGAGTACCAGAACCCTAAAGAGGAGGCTTTCAATGATATGGCTCGTCTGTATCTAAAACATATTCAAAGTCATAGCAAGGACATCAGATTTTTCCAAAATTGCATGAAGAGTTTAATAATAAATGGTATAATATTTGTAGTATCATTATGTGGAAACAAGTGGTCGCTGTAACAGTTCCTAATATTAACGTAAAGTTACAGCTAAAATGTAAATTAAACTTGGTGCAATCAAATAATGATTTACAAAATGAAACTCTGTTATACAAAGTTAAATGAATTGTTGAAAATTGCAACAAGTAATGCTGAAAAGGTGCCAACACGCTACCTTCATGCAAGCGAAAATTTTAGAAGAAATCAAGCTAACAAATAAATTATCAAACTTAAATGAAAAATATAGAATAGAAGAGATAAGCAAGGCTTATCTATTCTATTCAGCATTACTTGTTGCAATTTTCAACAATTTATTTAACTTTGTATAACAGAGTTTCATTTTGTAAATCATTATTTGATTGCACCAAGTTTAATTTACATTTTAGCTATATCTCAAGCCTACTTAAAGATTGGTGCATCCAAGCAAGGAAATCTCCACTACACCCAACCAAACGTGTGAACACAGACACCGACTTAAGAAGAAAAAGACTGGAAAGTGTTTTACGGGAACAGTGATCCCTTCTTCAATGAGGCACCGTAAGATTTATGTTATATTCCATATGATTAGATATATAATGTTAAATATTAATATCGCAATATATATTGCATATAAATTCAGGGCTGGATCAAAAGGGTAATAGCCCCACGCATAGGGATCCCCACCCAAATCATACTTGTCAAAGGAACTGTCAAAGAAAAATTAAGAATTGAAATTATTATTGCATTCTATTTCTCACACTAAATTACAACTCGTGAAACATTATATTAAAAACTGAAAGAGGGAACATCTTTTTTCAGTACAAAAATCTTTTGTTTCATTTACTCATGAATCTGTGACTTTGAAGAAGCTCCAAAGAACTGTTGAACTGAATATCGGATCAAGATAATTTATGCCTCATTGCGACTAGAAGGAATTTTACACCTATTGCCAAATATCAGAAATACATCTTTGTTTTCATAAAAATAAATTTAAAATTAAGAAAAATTATAATTATATTATATTATCAATTAATTTATAATTAAATCATAAAATAATTATTATTAAATGATTATCCATGAGATGGTACTTTTATAAAGAAAAAGAGGCTTTTAAAATATTTGATTTCGGTAATAACAATTGTCATTTTTTTATTTTTTTATTTTATAAATTATAAATTCAGTTATTCACAGTCATTTGGCTCCTATGATCCTAGGTCACATTCACTACACCTGGTTACACCTCTGCTTGTCACAACAAAGAAATATAATTGCGACATTCGATAATCATGATTGCCGACAATTATATAATTTCTAAATCTTTTATTCCTTAAATTCAAATTCTTTGCGGTTTAAATTTTGTTGTGGAAAGGTTACATAAAAGAGGGTTTTTGTTTGTTTATTTGTTTTTGCATTTTTCTGGTGTAATACGTAGCGTTACGTGATTGGTTGCCGCAAACTGATCAATTATTTCATCTAATATAAAAAAAAAAATTATAATACTGTATGTTGGAAACACTCAATGCTGTTTTTTGCCATAGTTGTTCGTAAATAATTTATTAATTTAATTTTGAAAATAATCTCTCTCCAGTTGAGACAACAGGTAAGCAGAACTAGTACTTAATGCAATTTGAATGCATATTTGGAAATACCTGTTTCTTTCAAATTAGTTAACAACGAAGTAAAGTTGATCAACTGGAAACAATATATCCTTGTAGGAATTAAACTGCACTAAATCTTCTTTCAAATAATTTTCATCAACGTTTTCCACATACATTTGAAAAAACTCAACTACTGAAGTTTATTTATTGCACAAAAATGCGAACACATTAATTAATGTTTCCTAATTTTAATTTTGAGCAATGCACTCAGATCACTTATCATTTTACAGAAACGGTTTTCTCAGAAAGAAGGATTCCTGAAAAATCGACGTCATTTTCTACACATTTAGATCCATCGAAAGACTGTTTTTGCGTTCCTTCACCTGTGAATCTTTTCAAAATCAATACCATAGTTCCTTTCTATAATGAGAAATATAAAAAATACCACAGTTCCTTTCTATAATGAGAAATATAAAAAAATACCATAGTTCCTTTCTCTAAACACAACCCATGAAAATTTCGTCAATACACTTAATCAGTTCATATTCATTATGCATCCTTTTTTTTTTTTTGTATTTTGTATAGATATCTTGACTGCATAAATTATTTTTAAAAAGTCTTTTAAAATAGCAGAAAGCGTTGCTGTGTCTAAATACATTAGTTTTTTCTTCAAGGCTTTAGCTTCTCATTTAGTGTCCTGATTGAGGGATTTGTCTTCTATAAAGCTATCCGAACAACGATCATATCCTTATAATTATAACCAGGTATAATGCATCTACACTTCTTTCTAAACGAGCAGAAAATAGTGCAGTACATAAAGATTTTAATATTTTTCATCATGACGGTTCCATGATGAAGATTCCACTTATGCATGAGTAATGCATACACATCATTTCTACTACCAAGGTAGTTTTAATGCATCGTTTTAATTATATCTCATCTTGTGAATACCTTCACAACGAGTTGCCATGGTACTGCACTACATCGAATAAGTAAACCTATGAAGAAGTTTATTCACGGGGGATACACCACTTAGATGGCACCGTATCAAGGCGTTTTGTGTATTTGTGTGGGATAATAGCTCTATTATCCATTTGTCCCTATTAGACTTAGGAAGAAAAAAAGTAGAGGAAAGTAATAGTAGGAAAGGAAGAGGAAAAGAAACGGTGTAGAAGAATGAAAGGGACAGTAAATCCTTCAATTCACACCACTCATAAACTCCTCGAATAGGCAACACTTTCCCAGTCAGGAAGACTGTTGTTACCTATTCTCGGAAACTCCGGGCAGCGTTTTTGGCCCTCTTCAGTGGGTGGGTAGGTACCCTGCTGTTGCAACAGTGACAACCCAGTTATAAAGTATAACTCCACAATACTGCACGCACACCATTGATGGTGTGTGTGTGTGTGTGGTTTAATCTAAAAGAAATTTCTTGGTTAAATGCATGGGTAATGCACACACATCATTTATACTACCAAGGTAGTTTTAATGCATCGTTTTAGTTATATCTGTGAGTACCTTCACAACGAGTTGGCATGGTATTATACTACCAGAATAAGTAATGCTTCAAATATGGAGAAGACTGTTATTACTTATTCTCTGCGAATACCACCACCCAGACGGGGCTCAAAAAGCCTTGAAACGGTGCAGTCTGGGTGGTGGTATCCGCCGAGAATAAGTAATAATAGTCTTATCCATACCGTCTGCGCGAGTTGCACTGTGATGTCACCGTCCTCCCCACACCGGGTGGAAAAAGCCCGGGTTCGAATCCTGTCGATGACGCGAGGAACTTTAATGGACATTTTTCACTCCGTGGCTAAGTTAGTCGGTCTCAGGCGTTGATAGCAAGGTTTTTCCCCCTGCAACTCGGTTTTTTCGTCCAACAAAACAGACGAATCGACCAAAGAACTCACGCAACTTACGGACATAATACACGGAAACTGAATTTAATTATTCTGGTGGCATAAAATAATAGATTAGTAGTTATCAGCGTTGTTCTGAGCGAGTAGCATAGTAGTATCGTCATCCTCCCCACACCGGATAGTCCGGTACTTGAGTTTAGCTTCTCGTAAACGCACTAAGCAAATACCAGACATGTAAATGCCAGTATTTGCTTATTGTATGTGTAAATTTTGTAATCATGGTTGTTGTTCAGGTATTCTGTTATCTTCATCATTCTCACATATTTGGATTAATAACAGTTCAACTGTTCTATAAAATTTGAATTTCTGCAGACGTAAGTTTGTATTGAATCTGTAAAAGTAACTTTTTTTACATATACCGGTATCTCTCAATTGTTTGCATGTGAAAGGTGCTTTAATTGTAAAGACAATGCATTAAAGCTACACCAAACAAACTGCAAGCAATTACAAGTTATTACTGCACAAGCAAATTACAAATTATTACTGCACAAGCAAATTACAAGTTATTACTGCACAAGCAAATTACAAGTTATTACTGCACAAGCAAATTACAAATTATTACTGCACAAGCAAATTACAAGTTATTACTGCACAAGCAAATTACAAGTTATTACTGCACAAGCAAATTACAAGCAATTGCAATTTATTACTGCATAAGCAATTACAAATTATTATTGCACAAGCAATTAAAAGTTATAGATTGTTATTTTGTATAAAGTTTTAGAGAAATCATCACTATACTATTTTGAAGTAATTGACAAGACTATGCTAAACAGGCCTCCGTAGCCGAGTGGGCATTAGCGAGAGTGCAGTAGCACCTGCTCTTTGAGTAGACCGGCGTTCAAACCCCTGACTGCTAAATATGGTCGATCTGCCAACCCGCACTGGACCAGCGTGGCAGATTATGGATCATTTCCCTCAGCATGAATTGTTCAGGGCTGCAGTTTATATAACATTCCTGAGAACTTCTAAATTTCTCTGCAAGGTATATCAAACGAGGATGAAAACTTAACTAATCATCAGAATTCATAGATATTTGTTTTCTTTTACTAATGGTAGCTGTTTACTAGGATTTATTATTACTGTAATTTGTTATTAAGGATGTAGTTAGCAAACTGCTAACTACATCCTTAATGACCACTGGTAGAGGTCATAAGGATGTAGTTAGCAGTTTGCTCTATGTCTACCCTTGATCTACCTCGAACGACGAGGGTGGGGTCATCTGCGAAAGCTATAGTTCTACAACAATCAAAATCTCTTTCAAGACATTCCTTTAGTATCATGTCCCATAGTAACGGGCCCAATACCAATCCCTGAGGGCAGCGCATAACCTGTCTTTTAGACTATGATGTTGTGACTTCACTATTATGAATCTGTCCGAGAAATTGAATTTACACCCTTAAATACAATCCAAATTCTGTATAATAAATATAATTGATAAGGGCAATTCAGTTTTCCTAGGCAGTGAAGGATTTCCTCCCACCAGAAGGAGTCAAAAGCCCCTCAAATTCCACATATATTGTCAAGTCATACTTGGCACTGAAACTCTGTATATAGGAGACAAAATCAGCAAGAGCATCCTTACATAATCTACCATACATAATCTATCTTGTTTTTATCTACTAGCTGTTTCTTGTATTCTGTCTATCTTGTGAACTCCTCTGACCGTTTGGTCGTCCCAGAGTATAAACAGAAAATTAATTAATTAATTTGTGTTGTTTGTAGGACCATTAAACGCTCTAATATTTTTTTCCGGATCAGCCAGAAATGCTATTATTCGGTATGAATTTGGACGCTGGGCCAGTTTGTTGGGCTTCCTAACCAGTTTTATCAAGGTTACTTTCCATTATTTGGGGAAGATACCTTCACACAAACACTTATTATATAATGCCAATAAAACGTGCGAAATGAATTGAAAGAACTTTAATATAAAAGTATTTTTATATTGTGTCTATTCCAGGACTAGGTGGTAGATGACTTTCATCAACGGGTGAAATACCACCACTTTGCTTATTGGAGGCTTAAAGTGGTGAAACCCATGTTTAGTCTCTAGAGCAAAGTTTCCGGCATCCCCTTCCCCCATACTTTTCCTTCAACCCATGCACGGTACTAAGTACTATAGGTTTTGATACCTTTCGTGTTTGGGGTTTTCATAAAAAAAAAAAAAAAAAAAAAAAAAAAAAAAGGTCATTTTTTAATATTAATCTTCTATAGAATTTATTTCAATTTGTTTATAGTAAAAGGTCCACATTGATTTTCGGTAGCATAATCAATGTTTGATTCTGGTATTTCCGTATGATATTGCAAATCAAATGACAAATCACCTGTAGGAAACAACCCCTTTATTATCGCATCAAGAGTATCTGTCCATGCTAAAGTTTATTCTGTCGTATTAACAACTGATTCAAATAGCTCAGCTGTATGCAGTTTTTCTCTTGAAATTTTATATAATAACCGCCAGGGATTAGTGTTATTCGTCATTACAAATTGCTTCCACATGTCACGTTTCCTATTTAGAATTTCTTTTGTATATCTATTTTTAAAAGTCAAGTACAGTATTCATTATGAAGTCGATCTACCTCATTTTCCGGTCAATGCCTGTGACGCTGGTATTTTTTCCTGGCAGAATGAACTAACTTTCTTAATACTGTAAACTCGTGGTTCCACCGTTCAATTCCTTGGGGTGAAATCATTTTATTCGTTGATTTATATGACGCCTTCAACAGAGAGGTAGAAAATCTATATGACGTCATACTAATCTGGTCGATCAATATTTGATCGACCAGATTAGCAGTAGAAATTGCATCTAACCTAGTCCAGTTAAAGGTTATATAAACAGCCTTTATAGACGTTTCAAATGCATTCCAGGCAATATTTCTTATAGAAAATCTAATAAAACTGTACCAGCCTAGTCTGATCATAATTATAAACCACGGTATCATTAATTTCATAAGTGATAACTCTGTGGGCATGATCGTCCATTCAGTATGAATCTACCAATTTGTTACCTGGTTACGAAATTTGCAGTTATCTATTGTAACATCGGAGTTTGATTGTCCTCTAGTACTATAATAAGTTGTATAAATACTAGGTCTGTTGACTGTAAATAAATTATGACTATTTTCCAGCATTATCCCTCTTGAGGCCGTCGTCTATATCAGTAACTTGATTTTTGCATTTACATTTGAACATATGATAACTTTACTTTACCACCTCCAAGATATCTCTACCACCTCCAAGATATTGCATAGCATGCTCCAGATAACTGAATAACTCATTAGAGTTAGCAAAGGGAGAACAATAGATTGAAATTAAATAAATTGTAATTTAAAAATACGTCAACATAATACACACTGCATTTTTGCAACTTTAACTATGTATTGTAACAGCACGACTGTTCCATCGTTTGGATCTCCTTTCTCATATTGTATTACTCTAGCATGTATTGAAAATCCCGCAACCCTTGGAGTTTGACTCGAATGAGCCTTAACGCAATAAGGCTCTTGTACAGTAGTAATATCTACACTGCTATCTTCGGAAGCTACTCTGATTTCATTTAACACTGTACTGTTTGACCATTTAATTTAACATTAGATTTCTTTAAATTTGAGTCTCTTGCTATTATCATTACAAAGATTATCCATTATTGATCCTCAGTCTTGTCATTTGTAATGCACGCTGATGTTCTGGACATACCGGATCTCGTGATTATCAGTATTCTACTGAATGCTGAGAATCACGTTTGCGTCTTTTGCAACTTGCACAGGATGGTGGCTCGTCCTTATGTGGGCACTGTAAGCACATGCCACCACGGGAAAAATGTCCACACGATGGAGGGTTGTGTGTGCAGTATGCCGGGAAGCTAAGCACATAAAACACTTGCTTACTATATTGGAAAGGCCTATATTTGTGGGAACTCCACGTTAAGTAAATTCTGTCATTCATAGTTATGTTCATATATAAATTTGGTGTGAAACTGATGAAACTGCACGTTAGTAGACAATTTTTACTTCGTAGTGTGGGGGGTGGAATTATTAACTAATTTATTAGCTTGATGTTATATATTTTTTATTTATTATTTTAATTATTATTTTGCTTTTTTTGTTCCCTTATAAGAGTTGTTGTCCACCTTATTTTAATTTCCCCACTTACACATCTGACTTTACTTTACAGGAGAATTCCAGATTTAAGGGAACTTCACAATTATTTATAATTGCCCTCGGACAGGCTGAGTGTTCAAGAATGACAAACAACACGCACATTAATATATAACATAACATTTTATTTACCCTTATATACACAATATAAAAATTAACAATTCTCAAGCACATATTATTATTACTCAAATTTGCCTATGTATTATCAGTTATATATGGCAATTAAATACATTGGTTTTGCACTAGAAAGGTTATTTCTTTATACACAACAAACTTAATATCTTTACAAAAACTGCTATAGCTTCTTCTTCACACATGAAGAATAATTGCTTAAGAGGATTAGGTACACCCTTTCTCCTATTTAAATCAAATCCTTACCTTATAAATTGATTTAGGAATTTCACTCTTAACTTCCGTTTTAATTAGTGCCCCATTTTGTCTTGGGGAATATAATTTCACAACTTTCTTTAATCAAGACAGATAGTACATTTGATACCAATTTCTGGACTAATGCTGGTCCCAAGGGTTAGCTACATTCATAAGGCTATTTCTTTCTCTGTATTTCTCTACCCTTGCCTTCCAAAATATCTCATACCTATATGTTAAACAATAACTAATAACAAATATCAAATTTCTCTCCTTTGCCTTTCTACATATGTCTAATTATACATTAATCAAAACCCCCATCTGATTAATCTCTATATTTATGTATATATTTATATCTTTGTATATCCTTCCCTTAACATCTTTCTAAACATTACACTAATCTGATATTAGAGTTCCAACAGTCCTTTATTTGTGAGGGAGAATACTATATAACTAGTCACTTACTTAATTTTACGAATCGGATTTCTCCGTTTTGGGGCCTTCAGCTCCTTGGGGCCTTGTCTGGAAATGGCATCATCGTTTACCAACTGCATTCATCTCAGAACTTCAAGTTTCTCCATGGGCTGTAGTCTACGTCTGGATAGGGCATCATTGTGTCTTTTAGGAATTTATGGGCTCGTCTTCGATACTGCTACTTAACCTTCGGTTCAGTTATTCTGGGGGACTAGGAATTACAACTTTATCTTCTCAGCTCACTTATCTGCGCCTTGCCTTTATCACTGCCTTCAGATGGTCGACTAGGGTTATTTTTCTCCTTACACTACTTATTTTCACGCTGGCCACTTTCACTACCTTCCTATAAAGGACAGGTTTATTTCTCCATACACTTCAGTCGTTTGCATACGGGCCACTACCCTTGCCTTCCGATAACGGACTACTCGACTGTTCTCTTCTATTATGAAACTCCACTAACTTTTCTTAACTTACTGACTGCACTAAACTTATCTAACCCTTCACTACTCCATCTTAATTTGTCAGATCTTTCCCAACTCGCTGACAGGACAGGACTTATCTAACCCTACACAACTCATTTTCCCACTAACACTGTCAAAACTCAACTTTGTCCTTCCTTACTCATCTTCACCAAACACCAAAAAAAAAAAAAAAAACTCCTTCCAAGCTCACAGCAAAGAGTTCTTTACTTATGTAAACTCTAGAAGGAAGGGGATGAATCAGATTGGTCCACTTGATATCGATGGGTCAACTGTTGATGATCGTGCTCAGGTAGCTAACAAACTGAATGAATATTTTGCATCGACATTCACACATGAGGAGTTATTCAGCGAGGGGAATGCCAGAGGTGTATTCAACTCTGGCAGTAAGCTAGAGAATCTTGTAATAACTGAGAGTAAAGTGGAGGAGAAATTGTTGAAGATAAATACAAGAAAGGCACCTGGGGTGGATGGGATCTATCCAGTTATATTAAAGGAGGCAGCAAAGGAAGCAAGCAAACCCTTAGCCATAATTATGAGAGCTTCCTTGGACTCAGGGGAAGTACCCATAGACTGGAGATGTGCAAATGTGGCCCCAATTCACAAAGGAGGATCAAAGGGCGACACAAGTAATTATAGACCTGTTAGTTTAACTTCTGTTCCTGGAAAATTAATGGAGGCACTGGTTAAAGAAGCACTGCAGGATCATCTAGACAAGACTTCAGTTATAGCTGAGACACAGCATGGTTTTGTTAATGGGAAGTCTTGCCTGACCAATTTGATTGGATACTATGATGCAGTCACAAAAGAACTGGATGCAGGGAATAACTTTGATATTATATACTTGGATCTTAGAAAGGCTTTTGATACTGTTGCACATGGAAGACTGCTGCACAAATTGGAGCAGTGTGGCATTGGAGGCAAATTGCTGCTATGGATAAAGGGGTGGTTGAGGGGGAGAAGACAGAGAGTGGTAATCAATGGACACTGCTCATCGTGGACTAATGTTATTAGTGGAGTCCCTCAGGGTTCAGTATTGGGTCCATTATTGTTTTCTGTATTTATAAATGATATTGATGATGGTATATCAAGCTTAATGTCCAAGTTTGCAGATGATACGAAGGTTGGCAGGGTTGTCAAGGACACTACTGACACTATTCTGCTGCAACAGGATCTGGAAAGGTTGAGCAGATGGGCTGAGAGGTGGCAAATGAAGTTTAACATTGACAAATGTAAAGTACTACATATGGGAAACAGCAACCCCAGAGCAACGTATCAACTCTGTGGTACTACACTGACAGTGGTAGAGAATGAAAGGGACCTGGGGGTGGTTGTGCAGGCAGATATGAAGTTTTCTGAGCAGTGCAGACGGGCTGCAAGAGTAGCTCATGGTGTATTGTCGATGATATATAGGAATTTTTCTAGCAGGGATAAGGAGGTGATTATTCCCTTGTGTAAGCAATGGTCAGACCACACCTAGAGTACTGTATACAGGTCTGGAGGCCTCATTTCAAGAAGGATGTAGAGATGCTGGAACGAGTACAGAGAAGGGCAACAAGATTAGTGAATGGAACAAAGGGGTGCTCTTACGAAGAAAGGCTTAAGTTTTGCAAATTACAGTGTCTGGAGTCTGGATACTAGGCACCGGCGAGGTGATCTGATAGAGGTGTATAAAGCCTTGAATGGTTTGAGCATGCTCAATGCTGATGGGATTCTTCCTCTTGCTCAGAATAATCACTTGAGAGGACATAAATTCAAATTGAGAAAAGACAGATGTAGGATAGACGTGAGGAAATTTGCCTTTAGCCAGCTGGTGGTTGGTTGGTGGAATAGACTTCCATCCCTTGTCGTGGAAGTTGATAGCCTAAATAAGTTTAAGGCCCAGCTGGACAGGTATTTCGAACGAACAGAGGAGTGAAGTGGAAGTGGTTATTTATTTATTTATTTTTTTTTGCCTGATGCTGCATAAATTTAAAATAAAATAAATTTTCTGTTTATACTCCGGGACGACCAAACGATCAGGGGAGTTTACAAGATACAGCACCGTATTCAGCAGTCACGGGCTTGAACCCCGGTCACTCAAGGCACGTGTACTTATGCACCCGCGCCTGACCACTAGGCTACGGCGGCCTTAAGCTTGCTTTCTTGCATCAAATGCCTCTACTAATGCTAATGCTAATGCTAAATGCTAATGTTCTTCCTGTCTGTGCATGCATAGTGGTATCGTCACCGTCCTCCCCACACCAGGTGGAAAAGGCCCGGGTTCGAATCCCGTCGATCACGCGAGGAACTTTAGTGGGCTTTTTTCACTCCATGGCTGAGTTAGGCGCTCTCAGGCGTAGATAGCAAGGTATTTTCCCCCCAGAAACTGAGGTTTTTTCGTCCAGCAAACAGGCAAATCGACCAGAGAACCCATACAATTTACAGAAAAAATAAATATGGGTAGAAGTAATCATTTACATGGGACCCTAATATGATAATTTTTTAGTTTTGCATGTTCTTTCTGATTTTCGTAATTATTTCATAAACTGCAGAAACTTTCTCCTCGTTATTATTTTTGCTGTTCTTCGTCTCATTGTTCACATCAGTACAACAAGAATTATCACCTGCCTCAACATTAGTAGCTATTCATACATTTTCAATTTATCTGTGATATATTGAAAATTCATTTGACTTAGTGACACATTACTTGCTAAGTTGCTCCTTACTTGCTAGCTATTATTCCATGCTGTGAATCAGCTAATTGATTTATCTCTGACTGAGATATTTTTGGAGTTAGCATGGGGGACTTGTCCCTTATATCTCTTCCTTCTATTTTGTTTTTAACATTGATACTGTTTGACTCTAGATTAGTATTCATTTTGATGTGCTATTTCTCAACATAGCAATCTACGATGCAGACTGAATTAAGCGATAAATCTACGGTTTATCGCTTAATTCAGTCTGGTTAGTATTAGCGATGTAATAAAAGGCAGTGCAGTTGATCCTGTTGTCTTTGGCTGTGGTATTTGCTTCAGGTGGCTAAATTTCCCTTGGGGATATACCTGATTCAGAGCTGTGACTCGTGGATGATTTTTTGGCACAAAGGAATGTTCTTGGAATGACCAACCCTGCACCTGACACAGTTACAATTACTCCAGTATGGGTATATGGAAGATAAAATGAAAGTGTAAAATATAAATACCTATTCGTTTCTTGCAAGTAGAAAGCAGATTATCTGTTCAGCCATCTTCTTCACTATCTCTTAATGCGAAACACTACTAAGAAACTTTTAATAATCCACATATGAGATAACATACGACACTAAACGTAAGCATGTGCAGTTAAACCAGTAAAAGGCAGTACAAATTATTATATTAGGTCACTTGTAATTCATTACCTAAACCCGTATTTGTGACTGTAAATTGTGTGTGTTCTCTGGTCGATTTGCCTGTTTTGCTACAAGAAAAAATCCAGTTTCTGGGAGAAAAAACCTTGCTATCTACGCGTGAGACCGACTAACCTCTCCGTGGAGTGAAAAAACCCAATTAAAGTTACTCGCGTTATTGACGGGATTCGAACACGGGCCTTTTCCACCCTGTGCGGGGAGGCCCGTGATGATACCGTTGTGCTACCGCGCAGACACTAAAATATAGTGCAGTTGACCCTGTCCATTTGCCTCAGGTTGTTAAATCTCCCTTAGGGATTTCGCATATCCAGAGCAGTGATCGTGGATGACGTTTTCACGAAGCAATGTTCAGGGAATCACCAACCCTGCATTTGACCCTGTTACAATTACTCTAGTGTAGGTATATGGAAGATGAATTAAACAAATCTAACATACAACAATACAGCACCCATCTAGCCTCGAAGTGTGTGTGTCCTGGTATCAAGGGTGTCTCATAGGCATCTATTATATAAAAACTACCCAAAGGCCATTACAGTATCAGTCTGCTCCGAATGTAGCAAAAAATCAAGCCCCAGTCCTCCGTCAGAA
The DNA here is from genome assembly GCF_048544385.1 of Mastigoproctus giganteus. Classification (NCBI taxonomy): domain Eukaryota; kingdom Metazoa; phylum Arthropoda; class Arachnida; order Uropygi; family Thelyphonidae; genus Mastigoproctus; species Mastigoproctus giganteus. The sequence goes on from NC_143581.1 coordinate 114,155,048, forward strand.
GCTACAGTAAGAACGAACCTGAAAAATGTTCAAACACTGGATATCGTCGAGCATCATCTCCTCGCTCTAGCCAGCTTCTAAAAACAGACAGGAAAGGACAAAAACCACCCACAAAAGCCCATCACGGCAGAAGTCCAGATGCACGCTCAAGGAGAACCTGAAAAGGGCAACTGGTGTTAATCACCACTCAATGAAAGAGAGTTTTCGACAATTACGGAAGCAGGCTCCACCAACAGTCAGTGGTACCGCATATAGAAACTCTCTTATTTGCAATAACGAATTCTCTACCTCTATGCCAATGACGCAAAAGTCATCATTTGAGAGTCATCATCACAAAAGTCATTATGTGAGAAGTTTCATTATGTGAAACCTTCACACCCAACTTCTCACATATCTCGCAATGCCTGTCCTTTCATACCTCAATCGCACTTCTCATCTTCACAAAGCCTGGGATTCAGTGTCGGAGCGAATTCAACATTGGAACCAGCGGATTCTTCCACACTACAATTTCCACTCCCAGTTCAATCCCACTGCAAATCCATCCTATCACATGCAACCAGAGGAAAGTACACGTATGACTTTCACAGTGAGCCAACAAACAAGTCCAGCTTCACATGAATGGATTCGGATTGGTACATCGACCAACTCCAAACTGCAACCTTCCCACACATCTCCCAGACGGCAGAAGTCCAGACCCTCTAGTGCGCTTGTCATATCTCGTTTAGCCCCAAATACCACGCCAAATCATGTGGCTGAAGTTCTACGTGATCAACTAAACCTCCGACTAAAGGTGCAGTAACTTCATACCAGGAACCCACACTACGCATCTTTCAGGGTTGAATGCGCACAAGATCTGTTCAATTTAATTGGAACTGAATCTATCTGGCCTATTGGCACCATTATTAGACCCTTCTATAATAGGACAACCAATCACCTTCCCCAACCAACACCTCTGCACCAAAACCATGTCTGCAACACCGTCACCCACAGCGGACTCGACTCATTCCCGGACAGCTTCCAACGATCTCAGTAGTCCTCCTTTCATACCACTGCTCTGCCAAGCCCCACAGTTAAAGCACTACCCCGCCATGATAAGAGTATTCTGAGTCGTCCATGTGATGGTCCTCATAAAATACCGGTACATCTTTCATTAGGAAGTCGTGCCGTTCGCTCGCGAACATGCCAACTCAGGACATCTCCAATCAGGACGGAAGTTCGTCGAACACCTGTCATTCAGGTGTACTTTCAAAATATCAGGTCCATTAGGAACAAACTAGATTCAGAAGAACAGATCTTCCTCTCTCAAGTCGCTGACGTGGTCTGCCTCGCAGAAACGTGGCTTCAATCTAATCAAGGCACACTCTTCTGCTCAGCTATTGCTGGTTACCACATGCTGTCTGCCTCCAGGGAGCAATCTAGAGGCGGTGGAGTAGCCATACTGTGTAACACCTCCCTATTCTCATATGAGAAATTGACCTCAACTACAACCTAAGCTTTCAAAGCGATTATAGTCTCGCTGCGTTTCCACTCCAGCCACATTGATATCGCTTCCGTGTATATTCCCCCAGGGCATACAATTGAAATTATTGAAGATCTGAGGAACTGGCTCTTAAACCATCTTCGTCCGTATGCACAACACTTTGCGCTGATTTTAACCTGCCTCCAAACCGCCATCACCTCTTTATCAGACTCTGTGAGTTCTTCAAATCCATCGACATGACACGGGTCAATGAGAACTCTACCAGGGGATAGAACCTACTGGATCTCGCTTTTGTTTCAACTCCATGCACTGCTGAGGATGATCCCATCGCATTCTTTCTGTCCGATCACCAGCTTATAGTCTTGACATGGTCATTGGAGGTACCAAACTCAACATCCCTGACAACAAAATAGTCAAATACGTTTCAGCACCTAAATACCTTAATCCTGAACTCTGTGTAGAAGCAGCATCCTGCATTCCTTGGGGTATCCTCATTGACTGCGACTTCAGTCTCGCAGTGATACTCTTGTCCAACTGGATTAAATCCGTCACCGACTATGCTGCCATCAAACGAGTAACAGTGACTCCCCGTTCCAGATCGTGGTGGACTGCTGACCTCAACAACAGCTTCAAAAAGAAACAAGTCCTATATAAGAAATGGAAGCATACAAATGGCAGTCAAGACAGGGGCCCACTTTAATCGGAAGAAAGCTGCTGCAATCCAAGTAAATCTTTACCGCACTCTGAGGAAAGGAAAGCCATTCTATGCTACTCCCCATGATGTATTCAATTAAATGCTTGATCCTCAAGAATGGCTCAAATACATCACCAGGTTTTCAAATACAGCCGCAGGCCCATTTACAGCTGTCAGCCTGACTATGAAAATCCTTCAGATGTCCTAGGGACTATCCAGATCACGAAACAGGATCACATACGTGCCATCAATTCCCTTCCCACAACAACCACTGTTGGAGAGGATGGAATTCCGCAATTTATGGTCAAATGCTTGAGCACGTTCATCATAGACCCTCTTCTCTCGATCTACAACAGATGCCTCACTGATCATTATTTCCCACCCCAATGGAATAAGTACAGAGTGTACCCCATCCCTAAAAACCAATTTGCCACAAACGACAGCCAGTTCAGACCCATATCAGTTGCCTCTTGTCTGTTAAAAACTGTCGAAAAGGCTTTGCTACCCACAATCAATCACCAAATCCTCCAGACGAAACCACCTGGAATTCACTATGCCATCGCAGGAAAATCATCAATCACTAACTTGGCAGCCACCACAGAACGCATCCTCTTAGCATTCAAACAAAGAACTGAGCTGGCAACCACATATCTCGACATAAGCGCAGCCTTTGATGCCGTGTCGATCCCGGCCTTGCTCCTCTTACTTAAGGAGAAATTTCATATTCGAGGTGATATGCTGTGCTTTTTGGAATCTCTGCTATGTCACAGAATACTTATTCTTCATCGGCAACAACACACCCTATCCTGCGATATTAATGCTGGAGTACCGCAGGGGGGGTCCTATCTGGTGTCCTGTTCACGGCTCTTATCGTGCCCATTATTGCCTTCATGAATGGTCTCTTATGCTGTGCCGATGACCTCAAACTGTTGACGCAAATTAACCCTGGCGACAATCCCGTTCAGCTCAGCAACTGGATCAATTCCTAACTTAAGGATCTTGAATTGAATAACCCACAGATAACTTGGCAATGATTCAGGGTTCAGGGGCTTTGATAAAGTTGTGTCTGTCCTGCTTGTTACTTATTATTCTGTCGATGTCGGCGTCCACACAGTTCAGGGCAGCAAGCATCTGCTTGGGGAGAAATCTTTCAGTGAGTACAAGCCTATTGTGGTGAGCCACAAGTGCAGGTGCCGACCTTAGGCTTGGTTGTGGTATCCTCTTGGAGGATACCACAACCAAGAATTGTATTTGCTTTTTGTATTTATGTTCAGCTCTGTGTTTTTATGCAGTACAGTACAGAGAATATAGGCGAAGCTTGGCGGAAATTGTTAAAACTCGAAGAGTGCCAGTTTTTCTTTGGAATAAAAACGAGGAGGGTGAAGTAATAAATATACAGATCGCTTAGGGAGATTTCGTTATTTCCAATATTAGAAATAAGACGTTTGGAGATCTCACCGTGTTGCTTACCAATAACAAGTTAAAATTAAATGCTGAACGTAGGAATATCTTAGCGGAAGTTCTAGTAAAGTTCTGCTCATAATGTCGAAATAACCTTTATGTTGTAAAATGTACAGGGTCTTTTTAAAGTATTTGTCTGTTGTATGGCGGTCTCCAGGGATATATAAGCCGCTGATGCATCTGACGAGATATAGCGCCAATGCCGGCAAATATGTGTATGTGTAGGTATGTACAGTGTTTATTATTATTTTTTTTTCTTTTTTCACCACGGGGATTTTTTTTATTATTTATTTATTTATTTTATTTTATTTATTTATTTACTTTTTTGCACAACGGGAATTTTTTCCCTCTCTGGAGTGGGCCCCCACATAGAAATCTGGCCCACGTTTTGGCAACATCAGGTGGGTCAGAGTTTCATATCGAGACAGAAAAGAAACTCCATTGGGACTGGCACACCTTCCCATGGTGTGGATGAGTACCCAGAATCATCTGTCCAGGTGACTGATGCTTCTGGGTAGCCAAGTGGCCAGAACATAATAACAGAACACACACATAATACACAAAAATCTATACTACTCACATTTCTGGCCCTCTTACAGTGGTACTGTCCTTCACAAAAATATGAGGCAGAGATGAACTCACGTTCTAGGAGCCGCCCCTTACAAAAACACATGTCCACACATGTACAGTGTATGTGTGGGTTGTGTTGAATGTTGAGTGCCGGCGCCATGCATTTCGCAGCTAGGGGGAAGAGGATACCTGGTACCCTTCCCCCTGATTCCCACCCCAAGCCACGTGGACGCAGATAGGATCAACCACCAAAAAATACACTCTTACTGGAGCTATCAGGCAAGCCTGGGAGCCCCAAGGTATTCAAGGAAAGGAAATGGGATTTAGAGGGACCAGTATGGGAAATGGAGAAGAAGGAAAAAGTGGACAGAAAGCAAGGGGAAGAAAGAAAAGCCATCCCCTGAGTAAGAAGAGAGAAGTGCGAAAACGTTTACAGGAAAAGAAACATATAGTGGATCAATTTTAACACAACCTTAAACACCTAAAAACCTTAAAATTAAAACTATAATGTTTTATGGTGCAGAGCTAGCAACATAGCTATTTACATCTATACAATTATTCTAGTCTGCCAGCTGCAAACAGAATCAGAGAAATTCTTTTATCTCAATTTTAGACCACAAGAATTACAACACAAACTCGTAAACTTAAGACATAGTTCACAATCAAAACATAGCTTAGAAGTATGAATCCAAGCAAACCCAATGCACCCAATGCATTCAAACCACATGGTTCCCGATTAGTTGAACAAACTAAAAGCGTCCATACATTTGATTAGCTCTCTTTACAGCAGGCCCAACATACACACCTCTCCAACTCGACACATGGAATCAAGCTTTGGATAGATCAATGATGACGCTACCATTCATTCCAATTCTGTCATTAAAAACTGTCAGGATGCTCCTACAGAAACATAACGTCATACTGACCTTGGCCCCTACTTCTGGGCTGAGGTTGTCGCTGGGCCGTCAAACTTTGTGAAACAAACCGAAGGAAAATCGCAAAACCCAAGAGGCAAAGACAGTACCGCAGACACGAAGAAACAAGATATTGAGAAGATCACATATAACTGGGACAGCCTCAACTACTTGACTCAAGACTAGTGGCAATACAGCACCCGCCGACAAACGATCCACTCCCAAAAGCTTATTCATTTCACGATTGGCTTCACACACAACCTCTGAGCAAGTTAAAAATGGCATAAGAGATAATTTGAACATATCTGTTGATGTATACCAATTACCAACAAAATGGTCTTCCTATTCATCTTTCAGATTAGACTGCAACAGAACCCAATACAAAATCTTGTGTCAGCGATCCATCCATTTGGCCTCGAGGGCTCCTTATCAGGCACTACTTTCAATCCTCACTCCGCCACCAGACTTCAGATGCACAGCCAATCACGCCACGGTCACACTCAGAGCCCAGTCAACCCCACTAATTGACTCAATACCGAAATCATGGATGGAAGCCGATTCACAACAGTTCCTGTTAGGATATCTCGAAGAAACGTCTCCAGAACAGGCAGAAATACACCGCAGAGGATACTAAGGAAGATCCCCAGACATAATAGCATCTCTATATTCTATCAGAATGCGCGTAGTATCCGTAACAAGCTTGAAACTGTAGAAGCGCTTTTACTCTCACGCAATTTTGATGTGCTCTGCATAACAGAAACTTGGCTTGACCGAAATGAGGAGGAATTTTCCGTATGCAGTGTCCGCTGGCTATAACCTGATTCTCTGCTCCCGACTGGACAAAAGGGGAGGTGGAGTGGGACTCTTCTGTAAAACACCACATTTTTATTACTAAGAATTACAAAAGAAAGTCCACTAAGTTCGAAGGGCTAATTGTGTCATGACAATTTAAATGTGCTCGCATTGATATTGCAGTTATATATACCCCCCCAGGACCCGATGCTGAAACTATAGATGAGATAACTAATTGGCTGATTCCTGGGCTTCGTCACTTGGCAAGGCATGCTATCTGAGGAGACTTCAACTTTTCCCCTCAACTTGTTCATCTTCAGTCCAGAAGGCTAAATAACTTTCACCATCTAATTAATAATCTCCCGACAGTGGTGACCACCATCTTGATCTTGTGCTGACATCAAGTAACTGTGAACTTGATTGTACAATAGAAATAGCTTTTCAACCTGATCACATGCCAATTTTAATTAACTTATATTTTCCAGCTCCAAACTACAACGTCTCGACTCGGGTAATAACGAGCGCAAAATTACTCAACATTAGTAAATGTCTAGAAGCAGCCACTTCAATTCCTTGGAATGCACTTGAACAATGTGATAATCAACTTGCCTTAGATCTTTTAAATCGCTGACTCGTCACAATTTCTAATTATGCAGCCTCAAAGAAAATAAGGATCTCCGATCGTACGAGAGAATGATGGACTCCTGAGATGAACAACAACTTTAAGCTTCAACAGAAACTCTACAAACAATGGAAAATGACAGGACTAGTTCCCAACCGAATTTCGTACTCTAAAGGACGAGCAAGCTTCAATCGCCTCAAGTCTCAAGCCATAAAACATCACGTTGAAATCACACTTCGTAAGGGCGGTCCATCATACCCACAGAAATACTATGAATTCCCTCCGCAGTTGATCCTGAAGTGTGGATGGACTTTATTGCACGAGTTCAGCGAAATCGCCATGACCCCAGTGATATTCTCATGCCGGATGATAACGTGCCCAGAAATGCACTTGAAACCATCGAATTAACAAGACAAGACCTTTTATCTGCGATTAATAAGTTACCTGCAACTGGTACAGTGAGAATCGACAAAGTATCAGAATTTATCATTAAATGTTCGAGCCCATATCTAAGCGACACCCTCCTAACAATTTTTAAAAGGATAATTTTTCCCTTCAATATGGAATATGTATTCTGTTAGGCCACTCCCTAAAGTTTCCCAGCCAACTGAAGCCAGGCACTTTAGACCCATCTCTCGTTCCTTGTGATTATTGAAATTGCTTGAAAAAACAGTACTGAAAACACTTACCACGCACATTCTCCCTCACAGGTCTCAGCAAATTCATTATTCTTTGCAAAATAGATCAACAGTTAGTAACCTGATTATGACTACAAATGTCATCCTTGGATCGTTTGAGGAGAAAAAAGAAATGGCAATCACACATCTTGATCTACAAGCTGCGTTTGATAGTGTTCCCATCCCAGCCTTGCTTAAACTCGTTCGAAATTATTATCACATCATAGGCAAAGTACTGAAGTTTCTGATATCCCTTCTTCAGAATAGAACCATCCAAATGTCCATAGGAAAGCAAAGGTATACTTGACAAATACAAGCAGGCGTTCCACAAGGAGGAGTCCTGTCTGGAATTATTTTCACAGCGATCATC